>NW_028073511.1:11193093-11238093 GCF_014824575.4 Sturnira hondurensis | reverse complement strand
TGAAATAAAAGCCACTAAAAAATGAACAGTTGCACTCCTGGCTGGTGTAGATTAGTGGATTGAGTTCCTGCCTGCAAACCAAAGGGGTTACTGGTTCGATTCCCACTCAGGGCACATACCTGGTTTGTAAGCCAGGTCCCCAATAGGGGGTACGCAAGAGGCAACCACCCATTGATGTTTCTCTACCTCTCTTTCTCCTTTCCTTCTCTTCTCTCTGAAAATAAATACATAAAATCTTTTAATAAATAAAATTTCTCTTTCATAAACAGAGAAAAATGAACAGTGGAGAGAAATAACCTCTATAAGAATTTAACACTTAAAGTACAGAGTGGTGTAAATAGGACTGGACAGGGGGACAGAGATCTAAGGAAAAAGCATTTTCAGTCATCTTAAAAATTTAGGTCTTTATCCTTAAAAGAGCAATGGAAAGTTCTTCAAATTTAGTAACTTTAAATATCAGTCCAAATATAAACTTTCACTTAATATTTTCAAAAGATCATGTGTCTGTAATACAGATTGCAGATTAGAAACCAGTAAGAAGTTTGCAATGGTGTGATAGGCTAAGGTGGTGGTAGTTTGAAGAGTGTCTGATGTGATGCACAGATACCTGATCTACTGTGGGTTCTGAATGGACTGGCCTTGATGATAGATCCAACATGTGAAAGAAAGAGATACACCACAGCCTTGGCTGGTATAGCTCAGTGGATTGGGCACAGGCCTGTGACCCAAAGGGTCATCAGTTTGATTTCCAGTCAGGGCACATGCCTGGGTTGCAGGCCGTATCCCCAGTGTGGGGTATGCTAGAGGCAACCATACATTGATGTTTCACTTTCTCTCTTTCTCCCTCCCTTCCCCATCTCTCTAAAATAAATAAATAAAATCTTAAAAAAGAGAGAGAGAGATACATCAGGTGTAATGCCCCGGGTTCTGATTGGAGCTGTTTAGTTGCTATATTGATGTCATCTACTGAGATGTTTTTGTGTTCTTATCACAGGTGAACATTAATTATAAGTAATCAATGGGAAAATTAACAACACAGACAAGGTGATCGATCGTGTTCAGAAAACACGACGAACTCAGTTATTTTGAAATCTTCTTAATTAATTATTTCTATAATAAACATCGTAAAATCTTGAATAAAAGTACTAACTTAACTGGTCCTACTTAATTAATACTTTCATCATTACTTCCTCTTTTCTTAAAGAAAGAAGATACAGGATTTCATTTTTCTTCCCATAACATCACAACTACCGTTCTTATAACACCTATCATTAATTAAAATTGGAAGTGGATAAAAATGGACATACCAAGCTGAAAGTCATTCCAAGTTGATAATTTCCTCTGGTCTGGGGTGAGGAGAGAATAAAAGGTAGTCGTTTCAGAGTCTTCAAACACCTGGAGCATAGTGTTATTTATGACTGTTTGAGAAAAGATAAATGGCTTTTCATGAGAACTCCTGCAGTGAAGGTAGATAACTTGTTCCACCACTCTGTCCACTCATTACTACTGAATGTTAGTAATGCTTTTACAATGAATGATGCTCCCTTAGACAGAAACTATGAACTGGGGGATGGTTTTATATACATGTTGCAGAAAGTTTAGGAAGGGAAAGGTGGGTATGCAAAAATCATTCCATTCCTAATACAAAGGTCAGGATTAAGAGAGAATGGTATATCTTTTTTCTCTTCCTTCCCTTTCATCCTCCTTTCCTCCCTCCCTCCATGTCTTTCCCTTCCTTCTTTTGCTCCCTTCCTCTTTTTTTCTCTCCTCCACCCCTGCTAGATCCCCATTTGAAACTTTATTTCCTCTTCATTTATCCTTTTTTTGTTTTTTCTTCTTCCAGAATATACCTTAAGTCTGAAATAAAACATGGTACCATTAACGAGAAGTAATTTAAATCACTAACAGTTATAAA
Source organism: Sturnira hondurensis (assembly GCF_014824575.4). Taxonomy (NCBI): domain Eukaryota; kingdom Metazoa; phylum Chordata; class Mammalia; order Chiroptera; family Phyllostomidae; genus Sturnira; species Sturnira hondurensis. Next base: position 11,236,178 of record NW_028073511.1, on the reverse strand, counting down.
GCTGGGCTTAGTAATTTTTATATGTTATCTTTTGACAATCAAATGTTGCTGATATTGGCCATTGCTATAATCCTGATGTCAAATGACTGGTGTTTCAAAAAAATGTAGTTTTTTTAAAGTCAATTCACAGAAAAGTAATCCAAACAGTTTTGCAAATAAATTGAATTATTCTCTTTCTAAATGATTATTTCCATTTCGCAGATTCATACTATGATTATATTGGTTTTAGGAAAGTGTGTGGTCCTTTTATTATTTGAAGATTACATGGGTACAACCCATTGTTACTGGCTCCCTCTCCTCCCTCTGATAAAGGGAATCTCATGTTTGAATGATTTATGGGAATTTATGGGTGGTTAACACCTGGTGTGGGGTTTTGACAGTCCTAACAGGAACTGCAGTGAGGAATTTGCAACCCACTTGAACTGATCATACTCAGGAAGTAAATGAAACCACTTGGTGCTTTGATGAGAACACTGGTTATAACAGTCAGAAACCAACATCAGAAACCATCAGTGTCTCTTCAGATCCTGGAAGAAGACATAAACCTGTACGGGCAGCCTGGAATTGAGGGCAGTGACAGCTTTGTCATTTCATTTCTAAATAGTCCTGAAAGGTAGTGTAGCAGCCTCAGATGGGTGGAAAGCAGTATGTAGAGAGGCCTTAAACAGTTGGTCACCAACCTTGGATCATTTCCTCCTCTGCAAACCATTACAGCTGGTGTGATTTACAGTGGACAAGACCTTCTGGTCCACATCTCTCAACTCTGAGCATGTAATTCTCTAAAGTTAGTGTCCTAGGTAGAGTTGGGCACACCAAACAAGGACTTGTGTTGAAGAAATAAATTTCAGATGGTTCCCATCTAATATAATTGAAAACATTATATCCCCAAATGTTCAACTAAATGTCTTTACTTTGGATCTTTAAATCTTACTTGGTCTAGGTGTTCTTTTTGAATGCACACACCACTGAAAGGTCTGATTGGCACTGTAACAAATAGACATGTTTAATACTATCACACATTTTGGTTTAACAGAACCTGAAAATTCATTAAAACAAGATATCATCTTCACCTTCCAAGTATTTAAATATTAATACTAAGTTTGGTGGGAGTGGGAAAAATTGAAATTCTCATACGATGCCAGTGAGATTAATGGAACAACAACTCTGGAGGGCAATTTAAACAATACTTGTCAAGGGGCTTAAAACTATGCTGTTGAACCAGTAATCTTGTACTTGATCATATAAAAATGAAGAAGGATACAAAACTATGTACCAGTATAATTATTAAAACAATGTTTAAACTCATGTATATGTACACACATACATACTCACACACATGAAGAGAAAAAATCCATACCCCTGTTGAGAGGATGTTGGCTAAGTACAATAAGCTTGTCTACAGGATTCCTGCATAGTTTAAAAAATGTGTAGTAACAACAGAAGACTGGTCACAACATAATAATATCTAACACCTATTTAGCTCTATCATGTAAAAGCACTGTTCTAAGTCCACGTGCATGTATTCCTTCCATACTCACAATAATTGCCAGATGGAGAAACAGAAGCTTAGAGTCAAAGTCATTTGCCAGGATGACCCAGCTGTAAGTGGGGAAGAAATAACACAAACCCAAAATAGTTTGAGTCCACAGGCCTTGTTCTTACTCACTAAAATATTAATAATATTATTTTCTCTGGATAATAAGAATACAAGGGTTTTGAAATGCAGTCTTTGTGGTTTCCATATTGTCAAAAATTTCTACTGTACACATACTATTTTATAATCAGAAAATTGTCATTCAATAATTCAAATTTGAAGAGGGCTTTAAAATATCAGATGTCTGATAATTGTGCATCACCACTGAAAATATCATTAAAACCTTGGCAAGATACTGCAGTCACAAATCTTATAATTTGCCTTATAAATACACTCTCTTTTTCAGTTGCCGGTAACAAATAGTTCCTCTCCATTTGTCGCCTGAATGTTCCTGCTAAGTCTGTTCTCCCAAAATGACTACTCAGCAATTTCTATAAGAAATACATTTAGAGATCAACAAATACTCATGTTCTCTTCTACAGTCTTAACATACTGTTACACTACATACCAAGAGTCTGTGTGGGTGTACTGGTGCACAACTCATTCTCACCAGTGAAATGTGAACAGACATAAGCTATGTGGTAGGTATGGGATCAGAAGTCATGTCAGGAAGTTTGGGATGGGCATCTCTCTCCACACTATCTTTTCTTATACTCCAATGAAATTCAGTAGAAACTGCCAAAACCATAGAAAATGTACATTTTCCCCCTCTCTCCTCTTCCCACACCCCTGTTGCTAACTCTCCAGTGATCTCCATTTCTGTGGTTCTGTTTCTGTGCTAGTTGTTTGCTTAGTTTGCTTTTGTTTTAGGTGCAGTTGTTAATAACTGTGAGTTTGCTCTCTTTTTACTGTTCATATTTTTGTCTTCTTTTTCTTAGATAAGTCCCTTTAACATTTCATATAATAAGGGCTTGGTGATGATGAACTCCTTTAACTTGACCTTATCTGAGAAATGCTTTATCTGCCCTTCCATTCTAAATGAAAGCTATTTTTGCCCTCCCCCTGTCTATTTTCTGGATGGTGGGTAGAAAATAGACAGGGGAAGGGCAAGAATAGTATGGGAAGTGTAGAAGCTAAAGAACTTATGACACATGGACATGAACTAAAGGGGGGAAATGTGGGTGGGAGGGGTGTGCAGGGTAGAGGGGAATGAAGGGGGGGAAATGGGACAACTGTAATAGCATAATCAAACAATATATTTAAAAATATCGAAATCAATAAATTTATTGGTGAAAATGAAAAAAAACATAGAAAATGTTAGCTCAACAGATGGAAGGAGATTGGGCCCCGAATAAATGCAACAGCGGAATCTCTCAGTTTACCTATGATAAATGGCACTTTAATGAATAATTAACACTTGACCATGTTAAGCCACAAAGATCATGGTGTTGTCATAGTAGCATATTATGACCAATACACCTATCTATTCCAAACTGCAGAACAATGAACTCCTCAACTATGAATAATTCTCCAATTAGTTTTTCAAACTGGTTAGCACACCTCCCTCATATTGGGTATGAGGCATGGTATTGGGTTGGCCAAAAAGTTTTTTTTCACCATAAAATGGCTCTAGTGGTGCTTAGTTGTCTTTAACTAAATTCAAAACAATTTTGTTTAGATTGCATTGTGACAGCTGTTGTAACAGCATGCATTAAAAAAACCCATCAGATGCCCTGGCTGGTGTAGCTCAGTGGATTGAGCATGGGCCTGTGAACCAGAGGATCATGGTTCGATTCCCAGTCAGGGAACATGTCTGGGTTGCAGGCCAGTTCCCAGCAAGGGACACATGAGAGGCAACCATACATCGATATTTCTCTCCCTCTCTCCTTCCCTTCCCCTCAAAAGATAAATAAATAAATTTTTAAAAAAATCCACCAGAATTTAATATTGAAGATGGAGGAAAATATACAACATTTTTGGCATTTTTATTATTTCAAGAAAGGTAAAAAACACAATTGAAACACAAAAAACCAATTTGTGCAGTGTGTGGAGAAGGTGCTGTGACTGATCAAGCATGTCAAAAGTGATTTGTGAAGTTTCATGCTGGAGATTTCCTGCTGGACGATGCTTCAAGGTTGGGTAAACCAGTTGAAGTTGATGTAGAGATCAAACTGAGACACTGAGGACAATCAACAATGTGTTATGTGGAAGAGAGACAACATACTCAAAATAATATCCAAATCAATAAAGTTATTGGTGGAAATTAACAATGTGCCTTTTATGGGGAAAAATGTGCAGACTTTTTGGCCAACAAATACTTTTCTCCCGGTAAGTTTTTATGAGTAGTGTTACCCAAAGGGATGGTCCACAAACACATTGTTTCCCATCTATCATGAAATAAGGAGCCTGTACCAGGTTGTAAACAAAAGTGATACTTAGTTTATTGATAAAATCTGAAAAAGTGCCATTTCAGTACATCTGAGATACTAGCCCAACATTTTATAATATTAACTAGTGTTCAAAAATAAAGAGTTCCTTCAAAGAACTGTGAAGATATTTTTGTTCAGCAGAGAGATTCATGGAAAGATACTTACTGAAATGGAGTTGCAGTCACTCGATCGTTCAGTGAATGTTTCTGTGCCTAGCACTGGTGTGAATGCTATGGGATGTATAAAGGAAGTCAAAGAGACAGCCCTTGACCTTGAAGAGTAAACAGTCTAGTTGAGGGAGATAAATGGATGATGCAAAAATAGCATGGCAGAACATTTAACCTCTAACCATGTGATAATATATATAGGGAACACACAAAAGAGAGAGGTCTCTGAGCCTCAGTAAGAAAACGAGTAACTTTGAATATATTTTTCATTATTGACCACTCTCCATATTTTGATGGATCTGTGATTCATTATTTCTGTATACTTAGAAATAATCTTTAGGGTTAAATGGGAACCACTGAAAGGAAAAATTTCCTTTTGTGAAATCACTTCGTCCTTAGTACAGGAGCAGAAAGACCTGGTGGATAAACAGGCAGACATCCTTATCCTGAGAGGCCATCCTCTGAGACATTCATTCTGCTGTCCTCTGGGTGTGCCTTTCTACACCTCCTGGTGCCTTAATGACCAAAGCCCAGACCACAAGAAAAGTGGTATATCTTTTCCTTTGAAGAGCTAGTGTGCAATTAGCTCCTTGTACGCTTCTCCTTCTCATTCTGCCGAAAGGACAGCATGGTAAAGTAGAGGTCATCCTATTCTTTTCCAACCCGTGAGTATAAAATAAAGGGCAAATAGGAAGCCCAGTGGGCAACGGGAGATGCAAAATGAAAAGCCGCTCATTTGCCCACAATGGCGGGAGAGAACTAGGTGATCATCTGCTCAATGACTTGATTTCGCACAGCAGGAAACTGAGGCCCGCAGCGGGAAAATGATTTTCTACTGTCACTCAGTGCATGAGTGGTGAAGAAAAGAAGCAGGGCTTTGAAACTTGGTGGTTTTTTCCCACCAATGCTCTTAGCCTGAAAGCTCCATAATCTGACCCACTGTGGCTCTTTCAGAAGATCGGAGAGGAAACACTAAGAAGGAAGACAGAAATGGCTACGGGGTTCTTGGCTGTCCAAGTAACCCAGAACCTCGCTTAATGGAAAAGGATCCAAAATTCCTTCCATTCGCCTTTTTGTTCAAACTCATATGGAATTTTATTGAACACAATTATCAGGTACCTCAAGTAAGGAAATCAATAAAGACATAGCTCCTTTCTCCAAATGGGAAAATAATTGGCTTTGGGCAGAAAGGCGTGGTGGTGGCCTGCAAGAGAGGAAGTATCAGCTCTAGGTCCCATGACTCCCTCTTTTGTTTCTATTTAAATTATACCTTATATCTCCATGCTGACACTTATTAAAATATATGTATTATAATTGTCTAGGTGCCTGCATCCTAACAATACTCTCAGCTTCCTAAGAATGGTTTCTCCACCATTGACATTTGGGGCTGGATAGTTCTTTATCATGAGGTCCTTTCTGGCCTCTATACGGGAGAAGCCAGTGGAACCTCCTCCTAAAATGATAACCACCAGAAATGTCTCCACACATTGCCAAGTATCTCCAGGGAGAGTTGGGGAGATTTTCCCTGTTTAGAAAGCTGTCCCTAAGCATGAAGGCAATGTTTTTATCATCTTTGAATCCCCAATACATAGATCAGTAACTGGCGCTTAATCAATGTTTCACCAGTCAATTCAACAATAAATCAAAGTGTAGGAGCTTCAAGCTCAATTCTTAGAAATAATACATTACCTAAATTTAGTACATATTATGTGAAAAAATACTTGCCTCCAGCTTGCAAGAAAAAAAGGGTCTCCTTCGGGAGTTCATTCTAGCTCTATTATTATCTATAAAATGGGTATTTATATATATATATATATATTTATTTATTTATATATTTTGAGAGGAGGGGAAGGGAGGGAGAAAGGGGGATAGAAACATCCATGTGTGTGCCTCTCATGTGCCCCCTACTGGAGACCTGGTCTGTAACTCAGGCATGTGCCCTGACTGGGAATCAAACTGGCAACCCTTTAGTGCTCAGGCTGGCACTCAACCCACTGAACCACGCCAATCAGGGCTTATTTTACTTTTTAAAAAATGTGTTTATTGATTTTAGAGAGAAAGTGGCATGGGGGAGAGAGAGAGAGAGAAACACCTATGTGAGAGACAAACATTGATTGGTTCCATATATATGTATGTATAATCTCCATCCATTGTTACTGGTAGCCGTCCTATTCTGGGTTCCAGCCAGGTTCGTCTGGGATGCTAAATTCCAGGTGGTGGATGATGATTGTCACAATAATCAGTTTGCTCTCTGGAGACAAAATAAGTGACAAAGACATTCATAGGTTGTGCAAGGGTGGGGAGAAATGAATTACAGAACTTATCTGCCACCATTCTCCCAGTCCTGATAACCCTGGTGCCCTTAATGAGAAAGAAATACCAAGGTCCAGCTGGGGATTAAAGTAAAGCCTTCCAGGCCCCCTGCATGTCTTATACCAGACACAGACCATGCAGAACTCCAGAATCCAAGCCCTCAGGGCTTGGCCCTGACAGTCTGACTGGATTAGAAGAGAATGCAAATCTGACTCCACCAGGAGGGAAACACACTGAATCCGGGGAGCGGGCATCTCTCTGCTACATTGTTTGCAACAATCACTGCAGCCTGAGAAGCACCGATGAGCAGCCCTGGTAGAGTTTGTTCTGCACTTGCCAAGCTCCGGTTTAAGTTGGAAATTCCATTTATCACTGGGCCCCTTCAGAATCCAGTCTGGAGCTAATGGGAGATCGATTTTTAGTGAAAGTGGAAGTGAGGGAGCTGGGAGGGAGGGTTTGCATGGACAGTGGAGGAAGGCACTGCTAGAGGGAGGGAACCCAGAGAGGGGTGCCGGTGAGGAGCAGCTCCCTGCACTTTGCCTCCTGTAACGTGTCTCTTTTAATGAGGTCCCCCAGTATTGCAGTGTTTCCCTGCAGGGCGAAGAGGGTGGAAATGTGACAACAGCTTCATTAGAGGCCAAAGTGCAAGATGAAGCCTGTGGGCTCCTGTGCCTGCAGTGCCTGCCATGCCCCTGTGGTGGCAGTTAAGTCTCCACCTCCCCCCTCAGAAAGGGCTTATTAAATGAACCAGTTCCACGTTTCCATATATGACTTACAGAAACCAAAGACCCGTGGACCCTCCTCCAGCCCTGTCTTCTGTCACTGATTCTCCATGACTTTAGGCAAAGCATTTAACCTCTCTGGGCCTCCATTGTCTCATTGGCTAAATAAGGATAAATCTAATGCTCAGCCAACCTCACCTCACAGGACCATTTGAGGACGAGCGGAGTTGAGCAATGGGACAAGATAATGTTTCTTTCTGAGATTTCTAGGGAAGGGTGAGGTTGCATACAGAGGACTCCAAGGAACTCACATCTATCCTACTGTGAAGCTCTTAAGGAAGCTAAGATTAAGTCCCTTTCATCTCTGAAGCCTTACCATTAGCCTGGAATAATAAAAGCTGTCCTTGATTGAATGCTGTACTGTGTCCCATGCCCTGTTCTTAACACTTGATGAACATTAGCTCATATAAGCCTGAAAAAAACTATGAGGAAGGTTCTTCTATTATCCTCACTTAAGAAAACTAGACATTTTTTAACAAAGCTGAAAGAGATGCAGTCTAGGTCCCTGCTCTTGGATTTGGAAAGACCTGTGACTGCTTCAACCAATGGAACATGGAAGAATTCAGGCTTATGATCAGGATAATGGGTCAATGAAGCAATGCAACTTCCAGCTTGTTGTCTAGAGGGGTCCTCAATCCCAAGGCTGTGGACCAATACTGGTCCCCTGCCTGTTAGGAACCAAGCTGTGAGCAAAGCCAGCCTGAGCTCAGCCTGCTGTGCACCATGTCTCTCCACCCCTTGCCCTTCGTCTTTCACAAAACTGGTCTCTGGTGCCAAAAGGTAGGGGACACTATCTAGAGTATCTGTATGTGGAATCTGTGCACCTCTGGAAGGACTATGAGCACCCTGAAACTGCCATGATGGGACACAGCCAAGCCACATGAAGAGGCCACAAGTTGGTATTCTGGTGAGCAGGTCTAGTCTTCAGATCAGCCCAGCCCAGTCCAGGCAGTTCCAGCCAGTAGTCATCCTCAGGTTTCAAATCCTCCCCCCCTGAGGCCCCAGCCATGATGGAACAGAGACAGCGTCCCTGCCAGGCCTTGTCTGAGAGCCTGACCCTCAGAATCCATGAGCAGAACAAAGCAGTTGTTTTAGGCATAACATTTTGATGTAATTTGTTACATAGCCGTAGTTACTGGCAGAAAACAAAGAGAGGTTTGGGCCTAAGGCCACAGACTCATAGATTGAGAAGCCAGGATTCCTGGGCATGGGGCTCCCACATTCATGCTCTTAATCACCGGGTCCTTCCACTCCATCAGAGTGCTTGTGTCAATACATGTCCCCTGAATGGATGAAGAGAGTTCTGATCAATAATGATTACCACTAATAACAACTATTTTTATTGATTTTTGCAAAGATACAAATATTTAAATCCCAAATTGTTTAAACATGTATTTTATACATATCAAGCAAAAAGAACTATTTATTGCAGCTATTTGTATATAATACCTCATAGGTAAAAAATACACTTTTAGAAACATTAAACTGCTAAAATATATGAACTCTCCACAATACAGCCACCTCTAGATGAACTAAAAGATTCACATGTTAACATGCTAAGGCCAGTCCTGGGCCTAAACCCCAATCCAGGCTTTTTTCAGATGTGTAGCCATTTTGCTACAATAAAATTCAGTAGGAATCTTCTCTCCTTTTTTCTAATATCACCTTTTAAAAAAATCTTACTTGCCCATACACTATAGTAGAGAACACCCTAGTACAAGCTATCAGCCATATTAATTGGCCATGGGGTCAGAATAAGTCCTACACTCACCTGAGTCAATATTATTATTGAGGACACTGAGAGTCAACTCTGATCCTCTTCATACTCCAGCTTAACATCAAAGAGCAATGCATTCCCACAATCTAAAAAGAAAAAAATCTCCCTCATTTCCCTGTACTTCCTAGCCCACTGAAGTTCATGGCATTTTAACTTCCCTTTAACAAGTGGGTGAATCTATGTCATGGTATTGGTACTGGTTTCCCTGAACTTCAGAGAGAATACTGAGTGTATGTATCCTCTTCAAGCTAAAGAAGAAAAAGAAAACCTTATGGAAATGTAGCATCATGGTGCTAGATTTCAAAGTCAAGAGGAATCTGTCCATTTAGGATTTCTAAAAGGGCATATAGCCAAGATGTTGTAAGCCTCAGACTATAGAAATCTCTTGGTTTTCCAGTGCAAATGTCTTTTCCAGGGAATCCGAGGAGATTATATTAATTCAACACACTTGTTTAGCCACTTGCTATCTGAAACACAAGACACTGGGATATTTTTTTCCAGTCTTGTTTCATGAATATCTGCTCATAAGTTCTTTCACCTTCACCACACACTCTGCATGGAATGTCCTCTGCACCCAGATTTCTCTGCATGTCCAAATTCTGCCCTTTTGTATGGCTATGATCAGGTTCAATGATTTTGACTCTGCATCCCTTTCCCAAACAGCTTTATCTTCTAAATTCTAGCAACATTTGTTCTAGTTATTGTCTACATCTGCTATTTTTCATGTAACAGGTTAACGTGTCATTGCCATCGTAGACATCCTTCTTCTCCACAGCAAAGATGATCCGTGTGAGGAATAGAGGGTCATCTGAGATTTTACAGTGTCATTGGTGATGACGGGTCTGGCACATGGGCATTATTTGGCAGTGAACAGAGAATATGTGAGAAAGACTACTTTGGTAAGGTAGGAAGGGAGGACAGTGAAGGAATTAAAAAGAGGGACACTGATCCTGCCATTGTTGTAGTTGACAGTCTATGGCCAAGTTATTCCCTGTATTTGAAAGGGACTCAGTGTCCTTTTTCTATAAAAGCCTTGGTTTGGGCAAGATGGCCTCTGAGTCCCTTTGAGTTCTACTCCGAGGCCCAACGGACAGTGTGTGCAACACAAATAAGCAATCTCTCTGCTTTAGGAATGCATGCTTAATAGTTACCTTATGCCAACGGAGATAAATTCTGAACCCTCAGTGACGGAAACCCATGAGTAGATTTCTTATTGGTGTGCAGTAGAATCTGTGGCAGCAGCTGGGCTCTGCTCTGCACAGCCAGTCAGGATGCAGACTGGTGGAGGCTGTTCCAGATTCAGTGAGGTTTCTCAAACCTCCCCGGGCTCAGACACCAGGAGAGGAGAGAAAGAGTCTGCATGGAAACAGGGTTACCAGACAAAAATACAAGATTCCCAGTGTTATTTGATTTTCAGATAAGCAATGAATAATTTTTATTATAAGTATATGGCTTATGCTTATATGAAAACTCAAATTCATTGGGCATCCTGTGTTTTTCTTTGCTAACTCTGACAACTCTGATGGGAACTTTGTGTCAGGCCTTAAAGTGATGCTCATTACTGCTGCTAATCATTCATCAGAACTCAGTTACATGACCCCACCTAAATACAAGGGGTGCCAGGAAGGGTGGCCCCAGCTGGGCAGCTGCTTGCCAGCCCAAACTGTATACCTACCATTGTATGTTTCTTTGGAGGACAGCTAGCCACCTGTGCCACTGCACAGTATTACTAGCAACCCGGCTGAATCAAAGGGAAAATAAATTGTAGCTTAAGATATTTTTTACCAGTGATCACAAAAACTTAGCATTCTTAAATATAAATGGGTTAAGGCTGAGATTTATCTCATTCTGAGCTCAAAAAAAATGGAACTTTATCAGGACAGTGTAGGTACCAAATGGAAATAAAGAAAATCACAAAATTCAGGTATTCTTTTTAATTTGCTTCAATTATCTATTGGCATACCATCTTTTCACTCAAAATACTCTAGAGTGTCATTTTGATTTAATTTAATTGTTTTTCTCTATGCTGATTCTGGGGTCCTATTTTTCTTCTTCCCCATATTATTTGAATTGACTACTGGATATTATACTAAGATATAAGACAAAATTGTATTTCGCTAAGCAAAAGTCAAAATTAACTGCTACTGCATAAACTGCCCACTTTTCTTCTCTGCTATGAAGGTTATGCCCGGACTAAGCCATTACAATGTAGAAAACATCGGAGCCACTGTGGCTAGCCTCCAAGAAATAGAACAGGCTATAATGTCTGAAAGCTAATATGGAGTTGGGGATGGATGGGCCAGACTACAAGATGAATGGAAAGCGGTGTGGTTTGTAGAGTGTTCGAATTTTTTTCAAAAGGAATTTTTTACCCCAGGCCAGAAGCCTTTGTGTCAGGGAGACCGTCTCATTTCTCTGCTCAAAGGCTGTCAGAGATGACTGAGATTTGAGAGTAGTTTCTGATGTTGACGAGGTCAAGAGAGGCAGCACTGCAAACCATCAGTCACTGCGTCAGCGGTGAGCCGAGGAGACACGTGAGCCCCACAGTAAAACCTGGAAAGCTATTTTCTCCGGAGGAACAGAGGAGAAGGGGGAGGTGAAGATGAGAGAAAGGAAGAAAAGACACAGGTCAAATGGTCATCATGAAGTTTACCGCATTAGTATTCAGCTGGAATCAGAGAAACTTTCTCAGTCCCAACTGGGAGTGTTCTGAAGAAAGAAGTTGACTAGAGGCAAAAATCATATTAATATTACTGTGCTTAATCAATATAGAAAACCCTCCAATGTACTTTTGCGAGGATGCTTTACACAGTTAGGACCTGCAGTGATTCTAATTCCACCTGATTGCATTTGCAAACAGCACAGGTCAGGGACATCCTGACTTAGACAGTGGGAACATGCTACAGGCAGTGTATTCCTGCCTCAGGGATCAGCTGCGTTTGCATCAAGCTGGTCAGGCTGCAGCTCAGTCACCCTTTTTTTCAAAGTCACTAGCTCAGTAAAAGCAAGTCTCAGTAACAATGCTCTTCTCGGGGAAGGGTGGACCAATAGAAGTTACCATGTGCCATTCCTGTAGGTTAAACCCCTAAGATTGGCCAGCAGGTTGGAAACCTTAAAGCCATGAGTAGATCCTGAAGTCTTAAATGGAAATGTGAGAGCTTTCCAGATTTCAGTACCTGCTTGGGGTTAAATGAAAAGGGCACCTCAAATCCAATGATTGGGCCAAATATCTTCACATCCTTTCTAAAATTTCAAAGGCTACGTCAACCAACAGGACACACAGAGTCTGTATGGAGATGTAGAGAAAAGGTAGCTTTCTATTAGAAATCCATAGAAACAATTCCCCAATTGGAGGATGTTTCTCAAATTGGATTTACCTACTTCAGTAGTTCTCAATCAGAGGGGGCATTTAGCAATGCCTAGAGGTACTTTTGGCTGTCACAACTGGAAGGGGGTTTGTTACTGGCATCCAGGGGAATGAAGACAGTAATGCTGTTAAATATCCTACCTCAAGTCATACGTGTGCCTTCCCAAAGAATCATATGGCTCACCATGTCAGTAGTGCTGAGGTTGAAAAATGCTACCTCGTTAAAGTTAAGATACACTGACTATCAGATATGGAAAAAAGCCTCTTTGTCATCTAATTCATTATCCTAAGATCATGATGTAGGATTCATATACTTTTACTCCTGGTCACTCCTTTTTGCCTTTATTTTATCATTTTTCCTGTTCCTTATTACTTTCTGTCAGCAAGTACCAAAATTAAATAATTTTATTTTATTCAGTTTTGAACAATGAAGGGGTTTGTGTCTTTCAGAATTTATAATAATGTTAGCCCAACCCAGGCTGGTGTGGCTCAGTGGATTGATTGCCAGCCTGTGGACCAAAAGGTCTCCAGTTGGATTCCCAGTCAGAGCACATGCCTGGGTTGTAGGCCAGGTCCCCAGGTCAGGGTGTGCAATAGGCAACCGATCTCTGTATCTTTTGCACATCGATGTTTCTCTCCCTCTGTATCTCCCTCCACTCTCTTTAAAAATAAATAAATAAAATCTTTAAACAATATTACCTTACTCTGAGTTGATCAGTGGGGTAATTTGATAAATGTGACTTTGTCAGACACTTTGGAATTGGGCCAGCCCAACATAAAAAAAGATTCAGTAAGGAGACAACCATACTTGAACAACAATTTAAAAAAATCTAGTAAGTTTGGCTCTTCCAAGATTCGGATATTTAGAATAAGGAACCCGGAAAAAACCAGCTGAACTCTCCCTACCTTCAATCATTGTAGTAAAGGGGCTGGAGTGAGATTCAGAAAGCTTTCCATTTCTCTCCATTTATCTTAGATTTTAAGATCCCACATTCTGTGCTACTGGGGGGTTTAGAGCTTATGTTAGAGCCCATATTTGCTTTTTTTTTTGAAGCTTTAGGTTAATTTAAGTCCTATTTTTGGAACACCCCTCAGGACTTGTCAGCATTATTGCTTCTAGTGTTTCATCTGTGTTTCTTCCTGTAGATCTTCCAAGTGGAAAATCATTTTCTTTCTGGCCACCCATTGGCCTCATTTCTCTGTTGCTCCTTGTATGTGCAATGCTTCTGGATTTGGTAGCATCTGCATGTTTTATGACTGTGTTCCTAGATCTCTCAACCAGATCATAAATAAAAATGTCAAATAGCACTAACCCTAACTCCACCTGTCCCCCGTGGCACTCCACCAGGCACCTTGCCCAAATGGGTACACTGCCATTTATCTTGACTTCACTTACAGTTTCTTGGCTGAAGTCCTTAATTACTTAAAAGGTAATGTGGTTTCCAATAGTACTTGTCATCCTCTTTAAAATTAACTACATTTTTAAATACTTCCATTGTTTTTTCTTGGTGGATGAAATCTCAACAGTGGTTCCAACCATGCAACATTCTTTCCCTCAACTCTAAGTAAGTTCAAGTAGTCTCTAGGGTGAGTCTTAAAATACCATACTTTTTAAAAAACTTAAGTCAGATATGGTTAAATTATCAATGCCTCCACCTGGGGTCTTCATTTGACTTCATAGAGATTGATTGTTTGGCCCATAGGAAAAAATTAATTCTGTTCTTAGTCTCTTCTCCTTGTTGTCAAACAGCAAATCCAAACACCTTCTACTCTTCTTTCATCAGAGAATCACTGAAATACATCTGAGGCAGATACACCATAGCCATTTGATGTTCTCTGGCTATGATGCCCAAGAGGGCAGCTGATAGAGTGAGCAAGGTGAGAACTTGTCAGAGATTAGAGAGAGGAACATCAATTTGTTGTTCCACTTATTTACACATCCACTGGTTGATTCTTGTATGTGTCCTCACTGGGGATCAAACCCACAACTTTGGTGTATTGGTATGATGCTCCAACCAACTAAGCTACCAGAAACCCCTTTTGGTTTTGAAAACTGGTTGCCCCGAAAAGAGTTTCAGAGAGGCAAGTTAATTTAAGGCGACAATTATTGCAATGAAGTTCCAAGATCTTTGACAATAAGAGCCTCGATATATGAACCACTAATACACTTTCTGCAAAATAGAAGGCTGCTATAAAAAACCCATGAGTATTTTTCTAGATTTTGGATTAAATCATTCAGCTATTACTTCCAAGCCTATGGTGGACCATATACTATTCTAGGTGTTGAAGATTGAGGGCTGAACAAGAGGAAAATTTCCTGTTTCTATAGAGCCTAAAATTAGTCTGAAATAAACTAGTAGATAAGGAAATACTGGTGTTTTGGGGTAGCGATAAGTGCTACATTGAGAATAATGTAGTGCAAGGAATAGAGAATAATGTGTGAGGGAATAAATTGGCTATTTTAGGTACAATGATGAGGGAGGGCCTGCCGCCCTGAGGGGCAGCATTTAATAGGAACCTGAACGAAAAGAAGCCAGTTCAGTGAAGATCTAGGAGAAATGCCTTCTAAAGTTTGGTGGCTTGAAATAGCAATGAATCTGTCATGGCCAAGAAAATCAGTGCAACTGGAGCAGAGCAAGAAAGAAACAAATTCTGAGACATGGACAGAGGCCTGGTCATTTGAGACCCTGCAGCAAGAATGGGGAAAGGCTATATATTAATTTCAGGAGGTTGTCAAAATAAATTACCATAGACTGGGTAGCTTAAAATAACAGAAAAATTTTTCCCACAGTTCTAGGGGCCATAAATCTGAAATGAAAATGTCATCAGGTTTGGTTCTCTCTGCAAGATCTGAGGGACAATCTGTTCCATTCCTCTCTACTAGCTTCTTTTGGCTTCTGGCATTACTTGGCTTATGGGCACATCACTCCAGTCTCTACCTTTGCCTTCTTCTCTACACTTGCAGTTCTCAGGTTTTTCTATTTTTCTCTTATAAGGACACCTGCCATTGGATTTGGGACTCACCCTAAATCTTAGGTGATACCATCATGACATCTTTAATTATATCCACAAAGATCCCTTTTTGCAGATAAAGTCATAGTCACAGGTTTTGAGAGTCAGGACATAGACATATCTCTGGAGGGTCAGCACATGGTTCAACCCACACCAAGGAGCCAGAAGGAAATTCTAACATGGGTTGAATCCCTATTGAACCTGATGGTAATTTTTAAAGGATCACTCTGTCTGGGGTACAGAGTATGGGTCCCACTGCTTTCCATGTGCCCTTTTGTTTTAGGGTAGCAAGGGATCAAGAAAGTTTAATTATAGCATCAAATCAAGAAGAAAGAAAAATATCTATTAGCTGTATATCCTCAGTTTGTATGTGAAAAAAACTGTGACCCTCCTGTCACTAATGGTCTAGAATGACAGAATAAGTAGTAAGATCCACCAAAGTTTCAGATAGAAAAGCTCAAGGTCAACCACCTACATAGCAAAATGTTCATGCACTATTGTAAAATGCTATCTTTATAACTAACAATAATAATGACTATTGATGAATGCTTACTAAGTGCCGAGGACTGATGTAATTGTCATATATATATCATTTCTCACTGAATTTTTGCAATACTAGATATCATTAATTCTCTTCTGCTTCTAGGGTCATACAATTTGAAAGATTCAAGTACAAATTAATCATAAGCTACAGCTTGGGCTCTATCCACTAATTTATATCATGATAATCAAGAATTCCTTCTATAATTTTTTATTTTATTTAGTATCATTATTGAATTGAATATTTCAAATATTGGATTTCACCTGAACTGCGGATTTAGCTCAAAATCACCTAGCCTAATCACCCCAACAATAATCATGTAGATGACACTGTTTACTACCACTACAGTAAAGAACCTGGGGGAAACTAGTGCCCATTACGGTTCCCAATGGTCTATCTTATCTCACATGAGTAATTCTTTTCAGCATGGGAGGGTACTTGGTGCACTATACCTACTTTTTTCTTTAAGCCCAGAACCAACCCTAGAATTTATTTTTCCTGAATCCTACCTAGCTCTGCTTTCTTTTAATATTGCCTCTGCTTTGGTGGAAATGGGTTAGTAAGAATTTTCTGCTATTTATTTAAAAATATCTACAACAATCATACTTAGCAACACTTAGTGAATTGGTGATCACTGTTATCTGATAATGTTCCCTAAAATAATGCAGCCAGATTTCATATCTCCTGGTGGAAATACACAAGAAAACCCATGAAGTAGTGTTATTCTCCTGCTTCCTAAAAAATCAAGTCTAAAATGTTCAAGATTCTAGATCTAACTATCAATTCACAGGAAATATAAGACATATTCAACAACACCAAGAGGATACAATCGACAAATTCCAAGTGGTGAGAAATTCCAATTGCAAGTGATTGAATTTTATTAAAAATATAAAAATGAAAAAGTAAATTATAAATAAAAAGAGACTGAAGAGAAATATCAACCAACCCCAATGTACGTACGGCAAGCAAACAGACCACTCATGAAATGTATTATATAATTATAAATTTATAGGAAATACAAGAGACAGAAGATGTGGCCAACAGCAGCATAGCTGGATATTGATGAAAATAAAAGAAATATTGTTAATTATTTTAGTTGTGATAATTACAATGTGAGCACATTTTTAGTGGTTACCTTTTAGAACTATATATGTACATATAAAAATACAGATGAAATAATAAAGTGATTTCATTACAAAATAATCTAAAGGGGGAATTCCTGAAATAATCCCAGCCATAAATTTATAACTGTAGAAGTGAGTAATGGATACATTGGGATCCTGATACTGTTCTTCTCTTTTTACATTTAATACATTTTATTGATTACGCTATTGCAGTTGTCCCATTTTTTTCTCCTCTTTATTCTCCTCTGCTCTGCACACTGCCCCCTATCACCAACACCCCTTCTTAGTCTGTGTGCAAGCATCATACATATAAGTTCTTTGGCTTCTCCATTCCCTATACTACTCTTAAACTCCCCCTGTCTATTTTGTACTTACCATTTATACTTCTAATTCCCTATATCTTTTCCCCCATTCTCTCACCTCTCCCTCTCCACTGATAACCCTCCATGTGATCTCCATTACTGTGATTCTGTTCCTGTTCTAGTTGTTTGCTTAGTTTGTTTTTGTTTTTGTGTGTTTTTAAGGTTTGGTTGCTGATACTTGTGAGTTTGCTGTCCTTTCACTGTTCATATTTTTTATCTTCTTTTTCTTAGCTAAGTCCCTTTAACATTTCATATAATAAGGGCTTGGTGATGATGAACTCCTTTAATTTGACCTTATCTGGGAGGCACTTAATCTGCCCTTCCATTCTAAAAAATAGCTTTGCTGGATAGAGTAATCTTGGTTGTAGATCCTTGCCTTTATGACTTTGAATACCTCTTTCCATGTTTTTCTTGACTGTAAGGTTTCTTTGGAGAAATCAGCTGATAGTCTTATGGGAACTCCTTTGTAGGTAATAGCCTCCATTTGTCTTGCTGCTTTTAAGATTCTCGCCATATCTTTAATATTGGGTAATGCAATTATGATGTGCCTTGGTGTGTGCTTCCTTGGTCCAACTTCTTTGGGACTCTGAGCTTCCTATAATTCCTGGAAATCTATTTCCTTGGCCAGATTTGGGAAGCTCTCCTTCATTATGTTTTCAAACAAGTTTTCAATGTCTTGCTCTTCCTCTTCTCTTTCTGGCACTCTTATGATTCAGATGTTGGAATGTCCAAAGTTGTCCCAGAGGCTTCTAAGCCTCTCCTCATTTTTTTTGAATTCTTGTTTCTTCATTGTCTTCTGGTTGAATGTCTATTCCTTCTCCAAATTGTTGGTTTGAGTACTGATTTCCTTCCCTTCACTGTTGTTCCCTGTAGATTTTTTCTTTATTTCAAATTGCAAAGCCTTCACCTCTTCCTCTATTTTGTGACCATACTCAACTATTTTTGTGAGCGGCCTGACTATGAGTGTTTTGAACTCTGCATCTGAGAGCTTGGCTATCTCTTCATCACTTAGTTGTGTTTTTGGAGCTTTGATCTGTTCTTTCATTTGAGCCATAATCTTTTGTCTCCATGGGCCTGATAGGTAGTAAGGGGCAGAGCCTCAGGTGTTCACTAAGGCAAGGCAATCCATATTGCTGCCCTGTGGAGGAGGGGTCCAAGAGGGAACAATGCCACTAGCTTAGCCATTGTATGGTTTTCTGTCACTTCCCCTGCTGGCCACAAGCAAATTGGGCCCTTCTTGGGCTGGTTCCTGGGTTTCTGGGTGGGTGAGTTTGTATATGTTTTAAGACCATGTGGGTTTCTCAGTCAAACTCTCCTGTGAGTCTGGGAGTTTATCCTGACTCCTCAACCCCCACCAATTTTTTATTCAAAGATTTTGTGGCTTTATTTCCCTGCATTGGAACCCTGGGTTGCATGGTCTGTCTCACTCCTCAGTTGTTCCTCCCGGTTTACCCACACACAGATGTGGGACTGCCTGTCTGCCAGCCACTGCCTCAGCTGGTCCTCCAGCCTCTACCTCACCCACCTTGTTGCACTATCCACTGCCTTGCTGTGAGTCTTTTCCACCCCAACTGCCTGTGACTGCCCCTCCTACCAGTCTGAATGAATGTTTCTTCTTTAACTCCTTGGTTGTTGGACTCCCACACTGTTTGATTTTCTGTCAATTCTGGTTATTTTTGGTTTTTAAAATTTGTTGTTGTCCTTCTTTTGGTTGTGCAAGGAGGCAAAGTATATCTACCTATGCCTCCATGTTGGCCAGAAGTGACCTCTGTTCTTTTGTTTAATGTGTGTTGAAAATTTCCAACATTAAAGTTTAAAAAAAACTTAAGAATCTTAAAGCTTACATAAAATATTTAATAAATGTTATACATGTCATTGTAGAAATTCTGAAAAGCACAGAAAATATTAAAATAATTTTATATAGTTATGCATAAAGCTGCCCCATTCAATTAAATACAGAGTTCTCCAGAGACTGGCTGCATGCTTTTCAGGTCTGTGCTCTAATCTAAGTCCACCAAATAGACCAGAGAGTTTTTGTGAAGTTTGAAGTTAATCTCTGAAAACAATCTTCCTTAGGTCGCTACATGTTTCTGTATCTCCAGGTCAAAACAAAAGTGCTACTCAAAAAATGTGTTTTCCCTGTGTATGAGTGAACTTCAGTAGGTAGCTGCATAAGAGCAGATCTTGGTCCAGGTTTGCAAACCAAATATTTCAGTGCAGGATGAGTCTCCAGATACACACCCGGATTGAAGCTTTAAGGCTTTCACCGTAGGGCTCTTGACTCACTTGGATCTTGTTTCCTCCTCCTGGTTCCCCTCTACAGATACACCGATATCATGAAGTGTCTCTTCTAGTGACTTGGAGTTTACTCTTTTCTGGAGAATATACCAACCAAACAACAAATTGAGACAGGTACATAGAAGTTCATGACAGTTGTCCCTATTTAAGATGGTTATTCCACGTGGGTTGTGAGATCAGCCACAGTGATTGGGGAGCCCTGCCAAGTGTCCGCATGGAGTGCCCTGTCTCTTCACAGTCAAATTCTGTCATAATGAGCTCACAAGTGCACGCTGGTTTCCTTCCTGTGGCAAGCATCTTTCCGGCTGCTACTGCACCACCAAACAGCTGTGGCACTTGTCACTCAGATTAAGACAATTGCCTCATTCTAACAAAATTTTGCTCTTGAGTAAAATAATTTTTCTCAATTGGCCTTAGAGTTCTTTGACGTCCACAGTGAGTTTTCAAAGAAGAGTATTTTTTTCACATTCAGTAGAGATTTTATATTAGGCATTTAAAGACAAACAAGAGCATTTTTTAAAATTATTTATTTCTTTACACAAGCAAGCAAGCAAGAGAAATCCAACAACTTGGAGTAGATTTACAGTGAGCTCTTCCACCCTTTCTCTTGCCCTGGAGCCTGATGGGACTTGTGTGTCCTTGGAGGAATGGCAGAGGGAAATGCTAGAGGCCAATTGCTGATTTTATCATTCAAACACAAAATTTGTTACACCAGTTTATCGGTCACAGGGAAAGCAATTATATTGTGGTTCAATTTTCCACTCAATGGCTGTACTGGGGATCAAAGTCAGTTTTTATGATGGGAAAAATGCTTCGCTATTTTATTTGTTACTTAAAATAAAGAAGTACCGTTATTATAATGCTTTTTGAGGTTTTGCTACACCCAACCTCTACTCCTTCATGAGATACAGTGAATTATTTTGGTTTTCTCCATCCCTTTGATTAAATAATCAGTTTTCTTCCCATCTGCTAAAGCATATTTTACTGTAGAAATGAAATTGGCACGGTTTAAGGCAACACAGCGTTAGGACTCTAATCATTATCACAAAGGGCAAAACCTGCCCTATCTTATTTATTCTTTTCTAGGCTGGTACTTTTTCAAAAGAAGCAAGTGATCGCTGTAACGGCTTCTCTGTGTGTGTGTCTCTATTGTCATGTGTTGTTGCAACACATGTTTACTCTCACCATCTTCCATGGGAAATACTGTCATTAGCACGTGTTTCGCCTGCATTTATAACTCCTTTCTTACTGTAGAAAAATAGTTCAGTGGTATTGGGTGTAGAGAAGGAGTCATATGGACTTTTAAGTGTATATATTAGTGTGTATTTTAATTTAAAATAAAAAAGGCTGTTTTCTCTCAATTTATAATCTTTTTCTCTTATTCCCTCACTTTTTTTCATTGAGAAAATTAAAATAAGTAAAACTGAAACTATCAAAATAAAAAATGTTATTATTATTATTTTTCTAAAGATTCAAATTCAGGACTAGCTGATTACTAATGCTTTTTGTTACAAAGTTATCATTTTAAACCCAGAAATCCAGTGGAGGCAAATCCTAAACAACTGTGCTATGAGGCCATAGTCTGTAATAGGACTGAACAGCTAAGTGAAAACTAATACTTTCTATTGCACACTCTTTCATATTTGTTAAGAAAACAAGTGAAAGCAATTTCCCTCTTTCAAACTATATCAAGTATACCTTTATATTTTTAGCTGGTTTCTGCTTTTACAATTTGATTGCGATCATCCTCATTTTTTCTGGTCTCCTGCTAATTGCCTCCAGGCTCAGAGTCTTTGCAACATATCCCCTGAAATCCAGGAGCAAGAATTCTGGAATCTGCTGTAGGTGAATAATAATGGCAGTAGCTGAGTGATGGTCTAGCTACCACAGGACACTTCTGCCCTCACTGCAAAGCTTCAGGCGATGGCAGCAAAGATGACTGTGAGGCCCCATAAAGGTTTGCCGGGGAGGCAGGCAAGTGTGCCCTGAAGGCAGCAGCACCCCAGGCTGGATGGTGTCTGCCTCCCTCCATTTCTGTCTATCCTCGGGGCTTGTGTCTGGGCTTTTATGGGGATTAGGTAGGGTTAAGGCTAACTTTGACAGTAGGAGAGTCTTCCTGTTGGCAGGTCCCATGTAGGTTTTGCTCTTTCATGAGCTTAAAGTGGTTTTTATATAACATGGAGTTTTATGATGGGGCAGGACACTGGGCCTCAGAAAAAAAGCACATATGTGCACCTGAGAAAGATATTTTCGATAACTCCAGCTACTATTTATTGAAAGTTTATTATCTGCTACGTTCTGTTTATATATTATACATTATATCCTTGGAGTAATCCTTCAAGACACAAATTACTAAACTCATTTTTTAAGATGAGAAAGCTTATACCTTATATCTCCAAACTACCCTTAGAACACTTACTATACAGTAAAGAGTATATAGATAATAATATTAACCAGTCCAAATGTAATAATACAGTGTTTTGATGGCCAGACGGATGGGGACTGGGTGCTAGGTGGAGATGGGTGGGTTGGGGAGGAATGGGGACATCTGTAATAGTGTCAACAATAAAAATAAACAAAAATAATAATATTCTTCATCTAATCTTACACACCATCTTCCAAAACTTTAAGGTCATTTTTTACCTCTACATACTCCAAATGCTCTTAACTTTAAATACCTCTAATTAAATAATGTAACCAAAATTTTAAGTTGTTTTGGTGAAGCAGAGTGATGTAAGTTCAACTTTTTCAAAAAAGTCTTCTGCGTAGATGGTGTTCTGAACCCAGGAAAATATTGCATATATATATATATATGCAATATATATGTATATATATTGCATATATATGCATATTGCAATACATATATAGTTTTAGTCCAACAAAATGCAACTTTTTCGTGACTGGCATAGTCACTAAGTACTGTTCATTAAAATACTGTTTTAATTTAGATGCTGAAATGTCAAATAACTAGACCAACTGTTTTTCCTTTCTATTATTTTTAATGAACTTAATGCTCAGTCCTATTCATCTTGTGATAATCCAGTCAATCAATTAATAATTTACCTACAAATGGTCAGCTCATGCCAGAGGCAAAACAACCTGATTTTGCTTGGGACATTGAAAAAGTAATTGGAATGGGATTAGGTGTCTTAAACATCTAGCCTTTAAAAACAGGATTATCTAAATGGAATATAGTGAAAGTAATCCTGCTTTTCCCTGTGTTCCCAATGGGTTCTCACTACATATAAATTAGTTGGTTGTCATGACACCAAACTCTTAATTTAATGCAATATGAAACTATAAATGAGACTAGTTCTCTCTACTATGATAGTATGATGCATTTTTAATAACATTTTAAAACTTTCTCTGAATTGTGAACCAAATTTTAAATGGTCTACTTAGGATGTTCCTTTGTATTTTATATAATTTTATGTTTACTTTGAGGTATAAAAGCCCCTGTTCTAACAAGAACACAAAACTGAATACCTTGTAAATCATTTAATTACCCTTCCCCTTTAACAAAGTCTTAAAGGTAAATATCCAAATTTAGAAAGTAGATGGAAGGCATTGGTAACGATTCTATTTCTTTGGAATTGTTTCCTTTACCTACTGGATAATGGATTTTTTAAATTCCAAGTTCTACTTGCTCATTTATTTTAGTACTTATTACATTTGCATTTTTATTATGTGTTCACCTGTTTTCACTCCTTACTATGCAATGTCCTTCTGAAGGGCAGGATCCCTAGTTTTTAAAATTTTTGTTACTCCAGTATTCCGTACATATAAGGAATTCAAATATTGTTGTATTAATGAGGTAATGAGTAAAGTCAATATGATTTGAAATCTAACTTTAAAGAAATATATATATATATATAATTTTTTCCATTTTTCTTAATACCCACACCTCTCAGATACCCTAAGCTTTGTTTATAAACTACCTCCAACTATTTCTTAAGAGTGTTTTCAGTTATTCTAGAAATTCTAAGCTTATTTCTTTTACAAAAAACATGCTACGGAGCTAGATTCTTCTCCTCTGAGAAAATTCCATAGAATTATGGGAAGAATGAACTGAGCCAAACACTTTCTTCTGTATTTTTCAGGGAAATGCTTTTTTTTCTGTCCGTTTCTTTTGGTAACACAAAGAAGTAAATGAAAATAAATAAGTAAATGAAATATTTCACCCCCAATGCTTTACGTCCTACAATCACAGACTTCTGTTTACAAACACTGATTTCAAATAGCATCATCAGTAAATAAGGCTGCCATTTCAAGCTTAAAAGCATAGCTGATGAGAGACATGATGATTGCTTAAAATATCCTAAGGGTATGAAAACTAAAGTGGAGAAAGAATTATTTAGGCATAACTAAAGCATAACTAACAGAAGATATAACTGGATGGAGAAACACTGTTAAGATTTTTTTAAAGAATAATTTTAGGGAAAGAGTCAGTATTTTAAAAATTCCCCAAACTTTCTTCATAGTCTGTTGGACTGTGGCATTGGTTCTAATGGAAAGTAGGAGCAAAACTGCCATGAGTGCTTTAAAACTAGACCAAAAACTGTCAAAGACAAAACAAAGATGAAGACAGCCTGACACAGGTAAGAAGTATGTAAAAGTGATGATATAAAGTCCTGTTTCTAACTAAGCATCTTGATTTCAAGAAATCAAATCCTGATGCTGCTTCTAATTTTATTTTCCAAAAAATATGCTAAGCAGAGTAACTATGAATAATTTCTAGCAGCCCTTCAGATAAAATCCTACTTTACAGCCACAAATTAGTGATTGTTTATACGGACACACCACCCCTCTGAAAATGATATTCTATTTTATCTTCAAATAACTAAATAAGTAAAAATGATGCTTTTTGGAAGTTCCCCCCACACACACACACAGTCTATTACTCTCCATATATAACCCTACTTAGAGTAGGAAAAAAAATAAAGGTCCATTGCTTCCCCCACCCACCCCCTGTCCCAGCCATAAAAGCAGCATGATTTTTAGCCCTGTAACATTTAAATAGGTGCAGGCATCTCCCACATTGGGTTCTGTGGTGCCGGCTCTTGGTCAGAGATCAATTTTTCAGTAAACCTGAGCCAAAAGTGAGGAAGGGAAACCTCCCTCATTTTTCCCCTCCGTTTGTCTCTTGTTTCAATTTCAGAACAGATAAGCAAGAATTTTCTCTCTTTTTTCTCTCAATTTCTAAAAGACAGTGATTTCAGATACAATCAAAGAGACGCTCTATGGTCAAAATTTTATGAATATAAGCAAACAATTTTTATATTTCCCCATGCCAACTAGGTTGGCTCTCTGATTGTAATGATGACCAATTACGATTAAAGGGCCCAGAGAGGGTGCTCCATGAAATTGGGAGGTTAATGCTAGGCCACCTTCCTCCAGGGTTTATTTCTCCTCTTGGTTTGAATGATGGTGGGTGAGGACGACAGTTGCCACTCTTTGTCCCTCGGCTATTTGGATTTTTTTTGCCCTGAAACTACTTCCTAGTTTCATCACATATTTACCCTTTCTTCATTTCTTAAGGAACATCAATGGATATCAAATGCAGGAAATAATTCAAGATAAAGTTTGGAGAGTGTGTTGGGCCAACATCGGCTTATTTGTTTGGCTAATCTGACCAATCCACGAATTCAATAAAGTATTTGACTGAATCAGTTAATATTTATTTGCAGCTATGATATGAATGGTATACATAAATCCAAAGCTTGAGATTGTTGGGTGACATTTCAACTCCTTCTCAAAAGAAATCTAGGCTTAAAATGAAGGCGAAATTAGAAATTTTGAGAATTAATGTGTATTCAACTTATTGTCTATATGACCTTGGGAAAGTTATTTAGCCTCAGTTTCTTCATCCTTAGGGTATGTGTGTATGGAGAGATTGTACATTCAGATTGGTAAGGAGACCTAATAATCTGTATTTTTCAGAGAACTTTGTGATTGCTGTAGGAAAGGTATAGCAAGATCTGATATTTGCTTAAGGAAATGATTTTTTGCTACATGTATTTTAACTGGAATTTGTCAATTTACTATATTAAATACTGTACTATATAATTAATATATTAATTTACTATACACTTAATAACACTTTTATATATAATTTAATGTATTAAATATCAAAGTGGAGGCAGGGGTAGTTAATTGGGAGATTATTAAGATATTTAAAGTGAGAGATTATTAGGGTTTGAACTCAGGAGTAATAGTGCAAATAAAGAAGATGGTGTATTTATGAGAAATGTGTACGTGACTGTGTGCATGTACTATATATTTACATAGTGGTGAGAAATACTAGGATTTTTAGCAGAAAACAATTATAAATAATCTGACCCCACCATCAACTTTACAGACTGAAAAACGAAAATAAAATGTCTTGCCCTGGCTGGTATGACTCAGGGTACTGAGTCCCAGCCTGCAAACCAAAGGATCACCTGTTCCAGTCCACTTCAGGGCGCGTGCCTCGGGCGAGGTTGCAGGCACCCACACTAGGGGGTGCACAAGAGACAACCGCACATTCGTGTTTCTCTTCCTCTCTTTCTCCCTCCCTCCCCCTCTAAAATTAAATAAATAAAACCTTTTAAAAAAATGTGTTAAAAAACCTCAAAGATACAGAAAGAATTAGTAGAAAGGAAAAGAAAACTCAATCACTTGACCTGGTTTCTCATTCAACTTCTGTCCCTCACCTCTTTAAGATTCAGATACTTATTTTCTAAATGTAAATAAAATTACCTGTCCTATCCAGTTCCCAGAATTGTTGAAGCAATTTACCTAACAAGATAATGTATTTGTGAGCACTGGCAACCTGTAAAACGGGCAACATATAAAGCATGGTAATTTTTAGATCCTGTCATGCATTTTCCATTCTTTGCAGTAGTGATGCTGGGAGAGAGGGGACCACCCATCCCCCTGATGAGCAGATCAGTCACCCAGCCAGAGGAAGGGAGCAGGGCTGGTTTCCAGAACCTGAGAAAGGCAGGCGATGGTGGGCTACCATGTTCAGGGATGTTTGTGCTTCCTACTCCGTCAAGGAAACTGAGAGAGGATGTCTCACTTTTCTGCTCATGGGCCAAGGGGAAAAATAAGTAGGTAAGTAAAGATAGATAAAAATGAATGATAAGAATGAGTAAAGCACCAGGGCATCAACTGTCCCTTTGTATATAGACAAGGGTTGCTAACAAATACCTGGAAGTATTTATATATATATCACCCAGAGAAGCAATTCACAACAAAACTGGTACATTGGTCCTGGTTTACTAGAAAAGTCAGTAGTCAGAAACTTTTAATGTTATATTTAAATACCTTTGCTTATCTATCTGCCTGTCCATCCATCTATCTACATATCTCTCTGTCTCATTGTGCAGAATATTACACAGCAAAGAATTACCATTTTAGTTAGTAAGTTGAGCCCTAGATTAATGTAATGAAAATAAACCTTTTGGGGGGAAGTGTCATAAAACAAAATTCTCTGAGTGCTACCAATCTGGGAAAATAAACTTCTTGGTAAAAAACAAAACAAAACTGGTATTCTTGTATTTATTTAAGATTTGAAAGTTTAGCTTGACTATACCTCTATCCTCCATAAAATCTCTGTGAACCAACTACCGGCTCCTGCAGGAAAGTCTAGCACTGTGCAAAGGCATGCGTGAAAAGTAAAGAGGGCTACCGGGAGCAAAGTAAGATTGGGGCAGACCACTCAAATCTCAGAACTTTGTAATAGAGCCCAAACAGCAACAATGAAAACAAAATGACAATCTGAATGAAAATATTAGCACAAGAAAAATCATGATAATATATGATAATAATCCATAGATGTTGAAAAAGCTTTTGAAGAGATTTATCCTTCATATTCACTAAAGAACACAAGAGGAATGTGTGTGTGTGTGTGTGTGTGTGTGTGTGTGTGTGCCTGTGTGTGTGTGTATAGCCTATCTGGAAAATCTCCAGCCATTGTGAATATAATGAAATGATTTGCATGACATGGGTGTAACCTGGCAGTCAAAGAAAGTGGACTGGAATGCATATGCATGAACAATGACAACTTCACTGTACTAGTCAGAGGGGGCGGTAGATGCCCTTGAGGGAGCGTGTGTACTGTGTGGCCCTTGCATTCAAAATGACTGAGGGAGTAGAGGAAGGAATCTGCATCAAATTTTGCATTAAGCTTGAACATTCCTCCATGGAAACTATTAGGATGATTCAGAAGGCTGCAGTTATGGGCAATAGGTGATGGGCAGCTTCATCACAACAATGCACCCACTCATGCATCATGTCTCATGCAGAGGTTTTTGTTTTTTGTTTCATGCAAAACATTAAATCACCCAGGTGAGTCTGACCCCTCTCGTCCAGATTTCACACCCTATGACTTCTGCCTTTTCCCCAAACTAAAATCACCTTTGAAAAGGAAGAGATTTCAGACCATCAGTGACATTCAGAAAAATATGACAGGGCAGTTGACAGCGACTGAGAGAACTGTGTGAGGTCCCAAGGTGCCTGCTTTGAAGGGGACAGAGGCATCATAACCCTATGTACAATGTTCCTTGTATCTTGTATCTTCTTCAATAAATGTCTTGAGTTTTTCATAGTACATGGCAGGATACTTTCTGGACAGACCTTCATATACCCACAGACCACAGTCCTAAAGCCAGTACCTTAGTTAATGAGGAAACATTATAGTCATTTCTTTTGGAATTAGGAGCAAGGCAAGGATGCCCACCATCTATACTACTGTTTGTTGGGCAGAAGGCACTTTTCAATAAATTTGGACAACAAAATTCACCTAGAGGCATACAAACGAGGGTGGGAGTAGAGGGTTGCTTTTTTGATAATATTACAGTAACTGGAAAAGCCCAGGGCAAAGATTTTTAACCTGAATGGCCATGGTACATTGGTGTGCCCCAAGAACTTTTAAAATACATAATACCTGACTATCTAGTCACATTGACTTCTTTCCCCTTAGATTGTCAAAAAAAATGACAATAGCCAACACAACAAAAGCTGCTTTGTGTGAATGTCCTGACTTGAACCATAAATATATATGTGACAGTACAGTTTCCTGTCATTGGTTATGTTGTATAATAATGTTGTGACTGATTGGTTAATTCTTGGTATCATAAATCTTTATATACAAACATAGGCATCTGATTTTTAAAAAGTCACTTTGGAGCAAAAAGAGTAGGTAATTATTATTATTTCCTTTTTGCAAATGAATCAAAGTTATACCTATTTTTTAGATTGGCAAAAAATACATTTTTTGGTGTACTGCAGAATTTTAGTAATTAGTTTATGTGTGTTATGAGATGAAAAAGTTTGAAAATTGCTGTCCTAAAGTTTCAGGTGATAAAAACTACTCAGATAGTGAAATAATTCAGTAAGTAGCAGGATATAAAGTTAAAATATAGAAATTAATAATCTGTGCATACAATAAGATAGAAGACACATTGGCAGAGAAAAATCATATTTTCAAATATTTGGAAATATACTTCACAAGAAATGTGTAAACCTATATAAAAACTTTAAAATACCCTGAGTAACTGGAAAGTGTTTTTTAATCTTACATAGGATGACTCCACAGCTAAAGATATTAAGTCAAATGATAATTTAATATTGATAAGTATAATATAAATATATGGACAATATTATGAAATTAGACAATATTTGTAATAAAATTAAACATTTTATTACCCAAAAATTTATATGAAAAAATAAATATGAAAGTATAGCTAAGAAAACATGGTAACAGAAAAACTGAGTGGAGATTATCTCAACCTGTTATTAAATACATATTCAAACATGTATGATTAGAACAGGATTGTACTGGCACGTGGATGTTCAGATAGAATAATGGCAGGGAGTTGAAAGTTCAGAAATAGACAAGTCCCTATGGGAATGCAGAATATAATGAAGGTGGCATCTCGAATCATTAGGACAAACTAGTGCTGTAACAATGGTATAACCATTTGGAAATCAGAGTAAATTAGATCTATAGCTCACAGCATACACAAGAGTACATTCCAAATGGTCTAAGATCAAAATGTAAAATTTGAAGCCATGTGCATATAGAAATAAAGAGGTGAATTCCTATATAAACTGCATATAGTTAGGAAAGACATTTTATTGCTCCAAAATACAGATTTAGTAAAAGAATAATAATTTAATAAATATAACAAAATTCTATTTTGTATGGCATAAAAAAATAAACAAAGTTAGGGCCAATGACAAAACATATTTACCAACGATACCTCAGACAAATATTTGATCTCCAAAATATGAAAGAACTCGTATGACCCAACACCAATTAAAAAATGGGCTGGCCTGGCTGGTGCAGCTCAGTGGATTGTGTGCAGACCTGCAAACCAAAGGGTTGCTAGTTAGATTCCCAGTCAGGGCACATGCCTGGGATATAGGCCAGGTACCGGATGGGGGTGCTTGAGAGGCAACCACACATTGCTGTTTCTCTCCCTTTCTTCTACTCTCTCTAAAAATAAATAAAGAAAATCATTTAATTTTTTTTTAAATGGGCAAAGATTTGAATAGACAGTTCTCCAAGAAGGACATACAGAGGGCACACAGACATACAAAAGGATGCTCAACATAATTAGCAATCAGAGAGATGCAAATTAAAACCACAATGAGATATCACCTCACACCTGTCACAATGGCCATCATTAACAAATCAATAAACAACAAGTGCTGGTGAGGGTGTGGCGAAAAGGGAACCCTAGCGCACTGTTGGTGGGAATGCAGACTGGTGCAGCCACAGTGGAAAGCAGTATGGAATTTCCTCAAAAAACTAAAGATGGAACCACCTTTTAATACAGAGATCCCACTGCTGGGATTATATCCCAAGAATCCTGAAACACCAATTCCAAAGAACCTATGCACCACAATGTTCATAGCCACGTGATTTACAATAGCCAAGTGCTGGAAACAGCCTAAATGTCCATCAGTAAATCAAAAACCTGTGGTACTGCTATGCAGCAGAAAGAAAGGAGGAACTTCTTTCAGCATGACAGCATGGATGGAACTGGAGAGCATTATGCTAAGTTAAATAAGCCAGATGGCCAAAGGCAAATAGCATGTGATCTCACCTATAAGTGGAATCTAATCCACAAAACAAACAAATGAGCAAAATAGAACCAGAGACACGGAAATAAGGAACAAACTGACAGTGACCAGAGGGAAGGGGAGAGAGAAAAAATGGGGAAAAAGGGGAAGGGTCTAGTCAAGGAACATGTATGAAGGACACATGGACATGGACAATGAAGTGGGGATTGACTGAGAGAGCCAGGGGGCAGGCAGGGCAAGAGAGAGCAATGGGGAAAAACTGGAACTACTATAACTGAACAACAATAAAAAAATTGCAACATATTTCAGAGATACAGAGCAAATATTACATATGTGTCTGTTGTCGTGTTTTTATACTACTTTATTGTTGTTTAGTTACAGTTGTCTGCATTTCCCACCCCCCACCATTTCCCTACCCCAGCTAACCCACCTCCCTCCCTTGCTTCCACATTCCCCCTTGTGACATATATCTGACATGTTTATCTGTGTATCTATGTCTATGTGTGTGATGTTAACAATGAGGGAACAAAGCAAAGGCAAAAGATATGAATAGACAATTTATCAAAAAGTAAATAAAATTAGACCTTAAACATATGAGAAAGATGTTCAAATTTACTTCTAATAAGAGACATGGAGCATAACAATTAAAATCAGAAATGGAGCATAAAGCTATTTTGAGTCACTATTTATCACCCATGAGATGGACAAACATGTAAAAAACTTGACAATACACTCTATTGCCATGGGAACCAGGGTAAAAGTGAAAATGCAAATCAATACAACACCATGGAGGAGAAATTGGCATGTCCAACAAAACTAAGAAATTATACAAAAGATACACTTACCACCTACAAATATATAAAAATAGATATACCAAGCTTATTCATTTCTTTATTGTTTTAAATGACATAAGGGGTATAACCTAAGTGCCCAAATATTGGAGAGTGATTGGAAACAACTATGATACATTCACAAAATGGAGCACTATGCAACTGATTAAAAATGAGCTGATATTATGTTATTTCCAAGATATATGGTAAAGTGGAAAAAACCAAAGTGCAAAAGAGTACCAATAGTATGCTATTTTTTGTTTCAGATAGTTTAACTCTATAAAAAGTGAAGTTGTCCTTGGCCTCACTAAGCCAGACACCTGTTGCATTCAAGGATGTCACCATAACAGGACTTTCATTTCATTTTTTCTCAAATCTTATCTAGCTAATGCTTTCTCTTTAATAATGAGAAACCATGCCCCTAATTGCTACAAACTATGAACATACTGGGAAAAATAATTTAAGAACCAACATGATGTCCTCAGTATATTGATATCATTTCCTTTCACGAATAGTGTACGACCAAAAGAGAAAAAAAGTGCAGTTCAGCAGAAGAGAGTAAATCGCTAATAATGTGCACTGTTTTGAAGAAATTAGTTCCCCTAATACCACTGAAGTGAATTAGAAACCCAGCTTTGTCCCTTACCAGCTGTGTGGCCATGAGCTCAACACTTAGTTTTCCCAAGCCTCAGCTTTTAAATCTGTAACACCCAGATATTAACAATGCTTACTTCATAGAGTCCCTGTGAGGATGAAATGAGATAATGCATGAAAATGCCTAGCATGCGCTAAATGCAAGTGCCTGTGCGTGCTGTCTTTGTTGGCACTCTGCCCTTTCTGTGGCTATGCCACCGCCTGAGCTCTGTGTGTGTCACAGACTCTCAGCACACACACATGAACAGAGGCACAAATAAATATGCCCCAACACTGCAAAGTCTTATGTTTTACATCCACCTCTTCTTTTGTAAAGCTTGATGATCTTAATCTACTTTCTACAATGGATTTTTATTCTGACTTTGCCTATAATGTTCCTTCCACCTAAAATGTCATGCTCCCTGTTTGTCAAGTCTTATCTTAAGTCCTTGAACATCCCTTCAGCCCTCACCACACCATTTACAACCCTCTAAGCTGCCATAGTTCATGGGTCTACAGCAGGTCTGAGTAGATTGACTTGTAAGGTTCTTCAGTGATCTTCTATGTTTACATTGTTACTGCTACAAGCTTTGTAAGGTCTTTGACAGCGGGAGTCATCTTTCATTCCACTAGGGTGGCCACTGTAGTGCCAGGCACTGTATGTCATGTACTGTCGATTACTCATAGACCCTTATCAAATTGAATTGACTCGAAATGCATCTCACTATATTTTGTAAATATGTTTCAAGCATAAAGGATCAGGTATTACATAACAGTGCCGCAACACTGACTACATATTTATAAAATCCCACCCCTGAGACTTTATGATGAGGGGTTTATGAATTATATTACACAAATTATGCCAACATATAATTTTGTCTATTAACTTCAAGGGGATATAATACTGTGGAAATTTTTTGACAGGCTGTCATATTTCAATCCAAGTTATAACAGATTCTGACCCTCTAAAAATCTTGATTTAATGTGCCAGAAATAAACAGTGATTGTCACTGATGGTCTTGTCTGTTTGAAAGTAAATTCATTCCTCAGGGTCATGGAATCACATCTCAGCAATGAGATTTCATCACTGGTTCTGATCCAGGTCAATGAATAAGATATCATGCATCCAGGCTTTCCATAGAAATAATAAGTGGATTGGGGTTTCCTCCTCTGGCTATTGGGTTCTCTTTCACCTCCACCTCCCAATAGTTTAAGAAAAAAAAGGCAAAATTCTAGATAGAATTAGGACAGAATAATTTATTAATCAAAATCTAATTCTCCTTGGATGTCAGGCTTAAGACAGGTACAAAACAAAGCAACAGTAATAAAATAATAAACTGTGTCATATGGTTTTGGTTATACTAATATAAAATGAAGGGCCATTGGTAGAATATTTCTATGTAACTAAAGCACATTTTATGTGGTAAGCATAGTAATGCCTCCCCCCAAATCCCACATCCTAAGCCCCAGACCTGTGAATCTGCAGGCATGAGTAGCTTAAGGACCCTGAGATGGGAAGAATATCTTGGGTTAGCCATGTGGGCTCAACATACTTGTAAAAAGTGGAAGAGAGAGGCAGAGAGAAGAGTCAAAGAGAGATGTGACTGTAGAAGACTGATTGGAGAGATGACACAATGCTGCTTTTGAAGGTGGATAAACGAGGCCATAAACCACAGAATAGGCAGCTTCTTTGAAGCTGAAAAAGGCGAAGAAAATGATTCACCCATGAAGCCTCCAGAAAGGAAAACGGCTCTGCTTCCACCTTGATTGTAGCCAAGAGACCTGCATTAGACATCTAACATGTAGAACTGTAACATGATCCGTGCATATTGTTTTAGGCAACACAGTGTGCGGTAATTTGCCGTGGCAACAATAGAAAAGCAGTATGCTTTACCTGCAGAATGATATAACCTCTAAGGCATGATCTCTGATATGTATGCTGCTCGTTTCAAACACCTAGAATAATGGAATAGTGCTTGGTTCATAATACACACTCAGTGCACGTTCTTTGAATAAAACACTGAAATAACCTTTTATATTTTATCAAACCAGTCCCAGCATATTATCTACACTCACTCTCACAATAGTTTTGTTCCTTATATTTAGATGTCATAAGCATATCTTAAATTTTATAGAGAAATATTTAGTAACTTCTTAAAGATTATCTAGATCTTTAGAAATATGGTCAAGGCTTGAGACAAGGTCACCTGACTTTCCATCCAGTGACCTTTTTTGCATGACAACACATCTATCCAATTACAGTTTGTAAAAGAAAGAAAGTGGATTGATCAACAGAACAGAGTTTAGCTCAATCTGTTTCAAGCAATGTGTCTGTAAAAAGGCCGTCACTCTAATTCCATTGACTTTAAAGATAATTGAGATTAGGAATGAAACGACAACATTACAATTTAAGAAATATGTTGCCATTCTACTTAGAAATCTCATCAAAGGGAAAAGGTTCTCTCTCCAGAGCAAAGCATCATTTGTTGCCATGGCTCCTCGGGCTGGGCAGTAGGGGAACGCGGCCATGGCCCTACCGTAATACAAAAGTTCACACCAGAGCAGACAGGCCTACTGTCCCAGAACCACACCTCCACAGTCACTATGCACAGGCATGTTTTGGGGGGTTTCTTTAATTCTGTTGTAAGATGCTTTCATGGCTGTATTAGTCTACTGCAGCCTAACGAGATATCATAAAACTTACTGATTTCAAACAACAAAAATCAGCATTTCTTATGGTTTCCGTAGGTTATTAATTCAAAGAGGGCACAGTGGGAATGGCTTGTTCTGCTCCACAACATGTGGGACTCCAGCTGGACAACTGAAGAGGCTGAGGGCTAGTCATCTAGAGGCTTGACCAGGGCTGAAGGATCTCCTAACACGGCTTCCTCACATGGCCAGATAGTCAGTGCTAGATGTTGACAGAAGGCCTCAGTTTCTTTCTGCATGAGCCTCTCTGTGTTGTTTAGTGTCTTCATGGGTGGCAGCTGGCTTCTTCTAGAGTGAATAATCTATGAGACCAGAGTAGAAGCTTCAGTACATTTTTATTACCCGAAGCCACATACTATCATTTCCATAATGTTCCACTGGCCACAAAAGTTAGCCCTGATGCAACCTGGAAGAAGAGTAGACAGCAGAGGAGGCATGAGCACCAGGAAGCAGGTATCATCGGGGGCTGTCTTGGAAGCTGGCTATCGCATGGATAGACTCAAAACACTTTGCTCTTAGGAACCATCTTAACAAGTCTGGGAGCCAACGTGATCGCCTACTCTGCTAAAAGAGAGTGATTAAAATTGTGTACCTTTTCAACCCTAGGTTTCCAAGGGAAACAACCCTTTGCCATGCCACATCCCTACTGCTCATGTACTCCATAGGACGTACTTTCCTTCCTATGAGGAAAATATAAAATATTAATTAGCCGAGGTAGGCTAGAAAGGAAAAGGACTGACCAAAATAAAACTCCAGGTTTCAGTGGCTTAATGTGATAAAAAGTTTTTCTTCTTTTAATTAATATTTTATAGAGTAATGAAGGTCAGTGGTTATGCAGGGTGTTTCTTAAGTGATAAATCAAGGGTTCGTCTTCTGTAAATGACCACCATTGTCATTGCAGAAAGGGCAACAAGAGTGTAGAGAATTGTCCAGTGTGATTTATTGTCAGATCTGCAAAAAATGTATATCATTTTTACTGGAGCTCAGTCACATGGACCCAAGATTACTATCAGGAAAGTTGGGAAATGCAGTCCTTCACAGGATCCAGGAGGAGCAGATGCAATTAGTGGGAATCTAGAGAGCCCACTAACGTTTCTGTGCCATGCTGAGCGACCTAAGTGAATCTACTATCTGGTGTCAGAGAGATCTTTTTTAAGTGCTTTAGTCCATCACACTAATTCTCTGCTTTCAAATCATCACTCCGGACAAAGACTAAGCTCCACAGCAAGGCATCCAGGGCCCTGATCACTGGCTCTCATGACCTTCCCTGCACACCCTCAGCCGCTCCCTCTGCTCTACCCAGCTCAGCTCTTCTGCTCCCCCTGGCCCACTGCTGCCCACTGACACTGGGTCCCAGTCCTGGCTCTTAGTGGTGTAATGACTTGAAGCAAGTGCTTATCCTCTCTAAGCCTCAGTTTCATCACGTATAAAATGCAGAATATTGTCCACCTCACCGTTGTTATGAAGATTAAATGAGAAAATATATGGAAAGCACAGCACCTGGAGCATAGAAGAGACTCAATAACTTCTGGTTGTTTAGTTAATTATTT
Source organism: Sturnira hondurensis (assembly GCF_014824575.4). Classification (NCBI taxonomy): domain Eukaryota; kingdom Metazoa; phylum Chordata; class Mammalia; order Chiroptera; family Phyllostomidae; genus Sturnira; species Sturnira hondurensis. Next base: position 11,199,677 of record NW_028073511.1, on the reverse strand, counting down.
TCCCTCCATTTCTGCTATGGGGTTAAAACAATGTGCCTGAGGAATAATAATATACCAAATTAATTATTATTAACTCAAATTTTCTATTTTGAGAAAAAGTTGGACAGAGTGATTGAAACTTGGATTCAATTTCAGTCATATTTCTTAGACCATTTAATCCCAGGCTTTATCATTTTCTTGCTTTGTGAGTTTAGAGAGGTTATTTAGCATTTTGCAATCTCAGTTTCCAGAACTGTTAAACCTCTTAAGTAAAGGTAATAATTATAATCATTTCATAGTATTTTTGTAAGGATCACTGGAAATTATAAATATAAAATACTTTTTGATTTCTGGTTCATAGTAAATTGCTTAATAAGTGATGGCTTTTATTACTTTCACTACTACAGTTAGTGAATTCTCACCACAGGTCAAGTACTATACTAGATGCTTTCACCTTAAAATAGACTCTTTTTTCAATGAAAAAAAAAATGTGACCTATCAAACTTTAAATAACTTTCCCAAGATCACACCACTATTACATTTAAGACATAGATACAGGAGAGTCTGACCCTGGCATCTGTGTACTTTCTATTACATCATTCTATCTTCCCAATTCAGTGCACATTTCTCCAAAGGTTGGTGTGCTCAGTGGAGTATTTAAACACAATGAAGGCATACATCCCCGCTATGACTTTAGCGGAATGGAAGCCTTGATTTCTTCAACTGGAGCGAGTGTAAAGTCTAGACGACAGACATACGCCACAGCAGCATGGCCTCCAAGGGACCCACACTGACACATCTCTGGAGACATTGCCCATGGATGCCAGCAGCCATCCTGCAAAACAGCCCAGAGCAATCATGTGCCCTTTATAGTTTAGTGGGTATTAGAACTGCTTTAGGAAGTAATACAAGTTCTCTCCAAAGTTGTTATTCAAGAAAACTATACTCGTCTTGCCAGGGGGCTTTGTTTTGTCAGGATCTGTCCCTTGAAACATTTCAAGTTTCGTTTTACTTAGCTTTGTTCACCTGTGTGTTTTGGCCTAAACTGGTCAAAATAGATGTTAAGATGTAAAACACTTAAAAAGATAGTCTATGATGTACCTAAGGATCATCATCCCAACAATTACTCGCAAGTTCAGGGTACTGATGTGTCGTTGGAGGTAAATTGATAGGTAAAATGTTATCTACTGATTCCTCCATCCAACTTCAAGTATAACTTCCCCCTTAAGATCTTCTCTGGCAAGTCCGACTGCACAGTGACTGACTGTGGGGTAGCACCACTCATTCCACATTTAATTACTTAGTGGCTTTTGACATTACTCATTCAATCAATACGTATTGAACAAATTCTATGCCAGATGTTGTTCTGGTACTGAGGATACATCACTAAGTAAGACAAAATCCCCCCACCTTCCTGGAACTTACACTCTAATAAAAGAGGCAGGCACTAAGTTCACACATAGTTGTAAATGAGAGTAGGAAAAGAAGACTGGGTAAAGGCAATGAGACTTATGGAGTGAGAGCAGGCCATTTTGCTAGAGTTATCAGGGAAGGCCTCTATATGAAGGTATCATTTGAGCCAAGGCTGAAATAAAGTTAAGCTCTGCATGAATACACAAGTGAAGAATGTTTAAAGCAGAGAGAAGAGCTCTAAGATGTTTACACAAGTGATGCGCTCAGGAAACATTAAAGAAGTCAATGTGGCTGAAGCCAGTGATGGATGGGAAGAGGAGTAAAAAGTAAAGTCAGAAAAAGAGGCAAATGTAAAAGCAAGAACAACTGTTAACTATAGTCATCAGGTTGTACATTACATCCCCAGTACTTATAACTGGAAGTTTGTACCTTTTGACCATTTTATCCAGCTACCCCACCCTCCATCCCCTACCTTTGGTAAGGGCAAGCTGATCTCTTTTCCTATGAATTTGACATTTTTTAGATTTCACACATAAATGAGGTGATACAGTATGACATTGGGCTTTGTCTGATTTATGTTGCTTGGCAAAATGCCTTCAAGGTTCATCCACGTTGTCACAAATGGCAGTATTTCCTTCTTTTTTTGTGGCAGACTAACCTTCCACTATGTGTGTGTGCATATCACCACTCTTTATCCAGTCATCCTTCAACAGACACTTGGGTTGTTTCCATGGTTTGGCAACAGGAATAATGCTGCAGTGAACATGGGGACGTTGATACCAGTTTGACAGGGTATTTTTGTCTCCATCAGATACAGTCCCCAAAATAGAATTGCTAGATCAAATGGTAATTCCATTTTAAGTTTTTGTACTTTGGTTCCAATGTTACTTGTGATGGTTTATGCTTTATTTCCAAATACTTTGTAAGTAATCACCAAGCAAGAGGAGATGGGGGAATGGAGCAGAGGAGACAGACATCGGTGGAGATAAACGGCAGGGACTAGAACAGTTGCCCTGAATGATATTTCTTACTAGTCTCCAGAGCAGACTCAATGTGCCTTAGTTGAAAAGAATAATGCATAAGTTTTTAACAGGAACATTGGAGCGTGGGATAGCATAATCTTAGGTACAGTCTCGCCACTGTAAGTAAAATTCACAGTAAGTAAAACATCCTTTGCAGACGTTATGGTAGTCTTCCAAGATTAGGACAATATTAACACAGTCAATGGCGGGGGCTGGACCTGCGTGCCTGAGGCCTGCCGGTACGGTAAGGAGAGTCAGCATAGGACTGACCTAGGGAAAGAAATGTGATTAGAGGTAGAGGTAAGAAAACTATACTTTCTAAAGATAAAGTAATTTTTATTTCAATATATATAAATTAACAATTTATATATTTATATTGTCTTAAGTGACATCATATAACATATGCTGGTTGCTTTTTTAAGTGCTGGCTTTTTCTGTCTCATGCTTTGACACTTCCTATGCACCCTCTTCTCACTTCCTCCATCTGTATTCCTCCTATCTTGCACTACAGAGCCAGCCAGGTACCTATACTTGTATTAAAATCACAGTTATTTCTTTTTAAATTTATTTTTACCAAGGTCTTATGATCACATATAGTCATACCTACACATATGTTTATCTCTGTGTGTGTTTTGCTTATGTAGCATAATATTACTATCTACATTTTGCTTCTTTATTTGCCATTTACTCATTAAAACACCTCTAAGTCAACTGGTAAAACCCTAGTTTATTCTATATAATAGCTACATAAAATTGTGTGATATATATAACATCATATCATCTGCCATTCTATTTAAAATTAATCTGATCTTGGTTAAAATTTTTCCCTCTCCTCTGGACTGGACATGTAGTCTTCTGTAATTTTCTTCTGAAATGTTTATTATTTTATTTAAAAAATATTTAAGGCTATTAATTTGCATAAATGTTAATTTTGGATATCTAGATTAGTAGCTATTTGTGCACTACTTATTAAGTAACCTATCACTACTCCCTAAATTGATTATAGGTTGTTGTAAAGGATTAAATATTCATATAATTATAATATTTCTTGTCTACTGGCCTATTCATGTGCTATTATGCTATTACTATATTTATCTGATTACTATAACTAAAGAAGACATTGTGGTGTTGGCCAAGACAAGTCTTCCTTCACTATTTTGCTTTTCATGATATTCTTGACTATTGTCATGTATTTTATTCTTCCTTCAGATGACTTACACAATTTTCTCCAAATGCTTGGATTCTAATTTCAATTACATTAAATGCACATACATTAAAACTTATCTATGACATTGTCTCCTCATTCAAGACCATGGGTATGTTTTTCCTTTTGTTGTAATGTTGTCCTTGGATAGGATTTTATACTTTTATTATTACATTTTCTGAGCCTTTCTTATTTAGGTTAGCTTTAAGTGTTTCATGATCTCCGAGATCCTGTCTGAAAGCTACTTTTGCACAAGGAGCCTACCCTTGTTCTTACCTATACTTATTTGGGATAACGTAGGGGAAGTGCTGATGGAGATCATAGGTGAGGATAAATCATTTCAAGACACCCTGGGCACTTTACTTGTCTGGGTCTCTCCCAAGATACTGGGTTTCTGAGCAGAAATGGGAAAATTAAGCAGTGTGGTCTGTCCTGAGTATCTGCTCTGTTTGGCAGATCACAATCATTTTGAGTTTCAAATCATTGTCAATTCAAGTGCAGGTACCATGTGTGGTCTCTGTGTTTTCACACAGGTGGTTCTCAGGGAATTATGCCAAATGGGGCTTTGGGGCATTTTTATTTAAAGAGTTATTGAGAGTCATAGAAGGACTAAAAACACATACCAATATTAATAATATTTCCATGGTAAAAAATAAGATATTCACCATAGAATTTCCTACATGTGTAGACTAACTTTAATGGCAAAAAATAAAAATTAACTCATTAGCTATGACTCTAAATTCTTATGCATAAATATGTTTTGTTTTTTATTTGTTAAGCACCTGTGCTAATAAAATTTGTGGATTCTGAGTTTGATAGCAGTCTTAATAAAAGTAAGATTATAGAAGTAGCAATAAAACTTATCATGCATGATTAAGTATAGAGGGACAAATTAATTTGGCACAGCTTTGACAGAAAATTTCCCTTTATTGTGCTTATGTGCCTGTATATTGTACCAATTGCTTTTTTGATTCCCTAGTTTAATCATGCCTTTAAGCTGATGAGCTATATGCTGATAGTAGAATATCAAACCCTAAAGGTTTACTCAGGAAATACATAGGGGTCAGAGCAAGTACAGCGTTCCATGCTGCCTGTGGCATTTACACAAAAAAGAAGGCCTAATATTTTGCAAAACAATGGATTATTCTACATTTCAAATATTTTTTTAAAAGTTATGATTTTTGTACTTTACTAGCAGAACATACTATTGGGGCGTGTCCAGAAAGTATTCAGTTATGTAATATGAAAAATAGAGACACTTATTGAAAAAAATACAAGATACAAGGAATGTTGTACTCTGGACAATGACATCTCAGTCCCCTTTAAAGTAGGTGCCGTGGGACCTCACATAGTTCTCCCAATCACCATCAGCTGCCCTGTCATATTTTCCTGAATCTCACTATGGTCTGAAATATCTTCCCTTTCAAAGGTGATTTTACTTTTGGGAAAACCAGAAGTCACAGGACACCAAATCCAGGCTGTAGGGAAGCTGAGTCACCTGAGTGATTTGATGTTTCACCAGAAAACTCTGTACAAGACGTGATGCATGAGTGAGCATGTTGTTGTGATAAAGCTGCCAACCACCAGGTGCCCAGAGCTGCGGTCCTCTGAATCACCTGAACAGTGTCTGCAGAGAAATGTTCAAGCTTAATGCAAAAATTGATGCAGATCCTCTCCTCTGCTTGCTCAGTCATTTTGAATGTGATGACCACACAGTGCATATGCTCACTCAACAGCACCTACCGCCCCCACTGACTAGTACTGTGAAGTCGTTATTATTCATACATGCACATTCCAGTCCACTCTCCTTGGCTGCTAGATTACACTGATGTCACACATAGCATTCTGATTATATCAACAATAGCTGGACTTTTTATGGACAGACCTTATATATTTTTACATCATAAAATTGAGTTCGAAAAAATTAAGTTGATAAAAGGTTAAGGACAAGCGGTAGCCAACTATACATCCCACAGTCTCCCCTAGATGTCCATCTTTTATTCCATGAATATTTTTTAAGGAGCATGGAACTTTAGAGACAAATTTATGCCACTCTTCTATGAAAGATAGTAGGAAATAATTGAGAGGCTTATTAGCATCATGAAATGTGCTGCTAAATTATTTTTGGAATATAATAATTTTCCAAGTTTACATGCATGATGTTGTAATGATAAAACATAATAAATAAGATCAGAAACTTATGTTTATATATAATATGTAATGCAGCTACCTAAGTGTAAATTGGTAGTACTACTAGTTATTTGCTTCAATGTTTTAGAAATGTCCACATGGAGTTTGATCTTATTCAAATGTGTTTTTTCTAGTTCCTTTCTTATATGCACTGATGAAAGAAACCATATTCAATGTCAACTCTAGGGAAATGTAATAATAGACAATCTAGGTTAATGTGTGGTCAGTTTCAGCTCAATTTGTTTGTGGGAAAATGATGCCACTTTCTTTGCATTTGTTTTTTTAAAATATATTTTATTAATTATACCATTACAGTTGTTCTATTCCCCCCCTTCAATCCCTTCCACCCGCACCCTCCCTCCCCCACCATTCTGCCCCCCTTAGTTTATAACCACATGTCTCAAGTTCTTTGGATTCTATATTTCCCCCACTATTCTCACCCTCCCCCCTATCTATTTTCTACCTACCATCTATGCTATTTTCTGTGCCTTCTCCCCCCTTCTCCCCCTCCCACCCCCCTGTTTCTAACCCTCCATGTGTTCTTCATTTCTATGGTTCCACTCCTGATCTAGCTGTCCTCTTGGTTTGCTTTTGTTTTAGGTGTGGTTGTTAATAGCTGTGTGTTTGCTGTCCTTTCACTGTTCATATTTTTCATCTTCTTTTTCTTATATAAGTCCCTTTAGCATTTCATATAATAAGGGCTTGGTAATGATGAACTCCTTGAACTTGACCTTATCTGAGAAGCACTTTATCTGTCCTTCCATTCTAAATGAAAG
>NW_028073511.1:10905788-11188054 GCF_014824575.4 Sturnira hondurensis | reverse complement strand
GTCCACTGTTGGTGGGATTGCAGACTGGTACAACCATTATGGAAAACAGTATGGAATTTTCTCAGAAAACTAAAATTGGACTTGCCTTTTGACCCAGCAATTCCACTGCTAGGATTGTATCCTAAGAACCCTAAAACACCAATCCCAAAGAACCTATGCACCCCAATGTTCATAGTAGCACAATTTACAATAGCCAAGAGTTGGAAGCAACCTAGGTGTCCGTCAGTAAATGAATGGATCAAAAAACTATGGTACATATACACAATGGAATTTTATGCTGCAGAAAGAAAGAAGGAGCTCCTACCTTTTGCAACATCATGGATGGAACTAGAAAGCATTATGCTGAGTGGAATAAGCCAGGTGTTGAAGGACAAATACCATATGATCTCACCTTTAACAGGAAGCTAAACAACAAAACAAACAAGCAAGCAAAATATAACCAAAGACACTGAAATAGAGAACAGGCTGACAGTGACCAGAGGGGAGAGGGGAGGGAATTTCAGGGGAAATAGGGAAGGGATTTAGAGGAACATATATAAAGGATACATGGACAACAATTGAGAAGGGTGGAAATGGGAGGGAGGGGGGAGCACGGAGGTGGGATGGGATGGGAGTAATAGACAGAAAACTGTACTTGAAAAATAATTAAATAGAAAAAGGCACAAAAAAAGAGAGAGAGAAGTATCCCTAGCAAGGTTCTTTTGATTGAAAATCTTGGTAAGAACAATAGTGAGGGCTATCATGTAGTTTATTGTCCAAATCGAGACATTTTTGAAAGTGAAAAGGGGGTATTATAAGTGCAGCAGAACTTCAGGCAAACAAGAAACATCCCAGGCAAACCAAGCCTATCAATCATGTCAGTATTATCAATAGTGAACTCTGCCCTGAGTGAAACTGTACTTATGAGGCTTCCCTGAATCTTTCTTTGGTCAGGAAATCTTCCTTTCAAATTATCAACACAGTGGTTGTTAGGCCTCTAAATAATAATGGGTAACATTTATTTAGTATTTACCCTGTGCTATTAGCACACACACATTTCAACACTGGGCTAAGAATTTTTATGTGCACTACCTCATTCAATCCTTACTTACTACTTTTATGCTTATTTTGCAGTTGAAAAAAACTGAAGCACAGACAAATAAGTAAAATGCCAATGACCATGCTTTATTCAGTGGGAAACCCAAGCTCTAAATACAATTTGACTCTGTAATCTACACTCCTAAATAATAAATTTTATTCTTTCATCACAGTTGCCTTGAAACATTAGAATCACGATTGTGCGTGATTTCTCCTCCCTGTGGCCACAGCAGACATTGCCTATCTACCCCCGTAGTCCTTCCTGCTGAGGCCATTTATGGACACAGAGGGCTTCTCAACACAACGCTGTAGGAAGTAACTATCAATGTTCATATCTTCCTACAGACCTAGAGCTAATCCAGCCCCTATTTTTACAAATGAGAAAACTGAAGCTGCTTTGTACTTACTGAGGCTGACATTTTTATTGTCTACCCAACATCATTGCTTACCACTTTCATCTTGCCACCCAAACCTCAGTTGTTCTCAGCTCCTAGGTGGTTACATGTAACAGAGAGGTTGGGCTTTCTCTAGGCTCAGGGCATAAATCTGGATTAGCCAAAGCTGTTCATGTTATCAGCATTCCTCTTACCAGTGGCCAAGTTTAGGAATGAGTGTAAGATGCAGGTTCTGCCCAATGAGATGGGACACTAACTGGCCAGGGAGAGGGAACTCAAGAAATCTTTCTCCTTAAAAAACAAACATAAGAAGGTGCAGCCCACCCCCTTCTTTTTGCCTTGGGACACTACAATCCTTGGGGAAGAATATCATTTAGGGTATTGTTAGATATAAAACACAAGTCTAAAGACACCAATTTCTACATCATGTGGATGATTACAAGGTGCTCTATTAGTGTTCTATTGCTTTGCAACAAATTCCCCCAAATTTAGCAGCTTAAAAAAAGCATACATTCATTACCTGTTTCCATGGGTCAAAATTCTGGGTATGCTTTAGCTGAGTCTTCTGCTCAGGGTGTCACAGCGTTTTAGTCAAAGTATGGGTCAGGATACATTTTTATTTGGGACTCGACTGGGGAAGAACCCACTCCCACACTCATTCATAATGTTTACAGAATTCAGTCTCCTTCAGTTATTTGACTCAAGGTCCCATTTTTTCTGGCTGTTAGCTAGAGATCACCCTCAGGTTTTACAGGCTGCCAACAGTTCCTTAGAGGCCATCTGCAATTTCTTACCACACAGGCTTCTCCAATATGGCACTTATTTCATTAAGCCTTCAAGAATTTTGCTCTGTTTTTCTGGAGCTACTTGTGGGAAAGAGTAGGAGCGTACTTATTCCCACAAGTGAAAACAAACTTAGGAGTTTGGTTTCAAAAGTGGCTGGATGGTTCCTCACTGGTGTGTAAGTTATCTTGGAGAAGCTGAGTAATGAATGTAATAAAATATTCTCTCCTCTTCTGTGGTCAACTATAAAGAGCAGAAAAGGAGAGTTGGTTCCAGAGTATGTAAAGGACAAACATCCATACATTTATTTTTGCATTCATTCACTCCTAAATTTATCCAACAGACATTAAGTGACCATGGAACACAGGATAGGAGCTCTGGCAGATGCACAGGTGAATCATACACAATCTAATGGGAGCAGAAAGAGCCAAAATTATACAGTTAAGTATAAAATAACACAGAACCTATTAAGCACCTTAAAAGCTGAATGTGACATGATAAGGACCAATATCTGTTTTCACTACCACTAAATGCTAAGCTTGCCTAGAGGGGAAAGAGCTTTTGTCCAGAAAGAACCAAAAAGTAAATCAGAACACCCGAAAAAAGGGAGCAAGAACTTTCCTGAGACTGAGACAGGTGAGCAAAGAGAAGAACAGCATTAAGTATATGAGCATATATAGCAGCAGAGGACCTTCAGAACAAAGTGACAGAAGAATAGCACAAAAAGCTCACAGAATCAAAATGAAAAGGATGCAAAGGTAATGAATAGAAAAAAGGTGTGCCAGCATCCACTTCACTCATAACAGACATTTTTTATGAGACCTCAACCCACATATTCCAACCCCAAATGATTTATAGGAGTAGGGCAACTAGGAGATAGAGAGATTTCTGTATCCAGTGTGAATTTAAATAAATGATGAATTACTAGAATTTGATTATTATTACCAAAAATAAAAGAAATATTAATTTGCAAGAAAACTATCTTAAATATAGTGAGGTGATATATCATATTTGTCCATGAGGAAGCAAAGTTATTCTTAAAAATGGAGTCCTTTCCTCTTTCTCCCACTTATCTCTCTCCCCAGAGCCTCTCTCCTAAACTTTACCCATCCAATAGACCTATCTATAAATACCTCTCATTCCCTCAATATCTCCTTTAGAAGCATCTCATCCCAGTAAATTGCAAATTTCTCACAGTAACTTCTTCTAAATGGATACAATTAATTCTAAGACACTGTAAAATTATAATTGAAGTAATTCTGGACATGAACCAAAAGTCAAAGCTTCATCCTATCAGGGCACTAAGCTTGGCTCACGTGTGGCCTCTAAAATCTGGATCCTAAATCACTCGGATAGTGTTCAGATGGGTCTCAGAACTCAGATGTGTAACTTGCTTGGCAGTTAAAATGCATTCACTTACTCTCTACCTCAAGTTTATGTAACATTCACAAATCAGGTCTTGTGGCCTTTGGGGATTCTAAAAAAGAAGAGCTTTGAGGGTGGGTGTGTACGTGTGTGTGTATGTGTAAAAATTATGCTGTAATGCTCTAGTCAAGCAAATTATGTGGGAGGTATATGAATTGACTTTTAGCAAAGTAGATCATTGGTTTTGTGATCACATATCTTGATGCTTTTCACAGTATCTTAAGTGTGTGCTTTTGGGATACATTTTTCTTTCTGGTCTTCTGTTTCTTGCTGAAAACATCCGTAAGCTCTTATAGGTTCTGCTTCTAAGACAGAATGCAGTCTTTACAGAGATTATCATTAGTGTTCAAGACAGCAATAAACATCATTCCACTGAGACCCTATGTGGAGCCCATTAATAAAGAAAAAGATGAGTTTTATTCTCATTTCATTTAAAAATATAGATAGTTTGTGCTAGGCTGAGTAAACATGCAAACATTTTGCAGCTCAGACTTTAAACTCTAGCATGGGAGATGGAAGGGGCAGCATAAACCCAGTGTTTGGCAAACAGTATAGAACAAATGAATGAATAATGTTTATATTTATCTTCTGACTTTTCATAGTTATTATCTTCAGGATACTGAAGGATACATATTATCAGGATACTACAACCATTGCTTTAATGAAGTTTTAAGTGGGCAAAATATGGTGCTAGTTCCATTCTGAAGAACACTCCTATCCATCCTCACCTTCAATTCCAAGACAGTTAGCCACTAAGTTCACACATTTAATGAATGCCTGCTTCGTGCCAGGCATTGTTGGTTCGGAACTGAAAATACAAAGCTGAGTGAGATATTGTAAGTCTCTGCCCTCGATGGTGCTTTGTGAGACAGAGGAGCACAGACCGATGGCAAAGGGTGGGGTGCACAATACATATGTCAAACTTACAGAAAGACAAACCAACACTTAAGATCTTTTGTTCTTAGGGAAAAAGAAGATTGTGACAACAGGGATAGCAAGCACCACACACATATTACAATGGCTAAGACTTTTTAAAATGACAATACCAATTGCTGGTGAGGATGTAGAGCAAAAGGAACTCTCATTCTGTGTTGGTAGAAATGCAAAATGATGCAGTCACTCTGGACGATAGTCTGGCACGTTCTTGAGGAACTAACTAATCCTTATCCAGCTACTGCAGTCCCAGATATTTATTCCAATTGGCTTCAAAAGGTAGGTCTACACAAAACCTACTACGCATGAATGTTAATAACAGGTCATTCATAATTGCCAAAACCTGGTAACAACTGAGATGTCCTTCAACAGGTGAAGGGTAAGCAAACTGTGGTAGATTCATACAATTCAATATTTAGTCATACAAAGAATGAGTTAACAAGCCATGTAAAAACATGGTTTTATATCACCAAGTGCCTATCACTAAGTGAAAGGAGCCAGACTGAAAAAACCCCTACATTTTGTATGATTCTATTTATATAACATTCCAGAAGAGGCAAAACTATTAAAATGGTAAACAGATTAATGGCTCTGTAAATCTAAAGCTATTTTGAAATAAAAAACTTATGGGGGAAAATCCCTTAAAGGATGAAAGGATAAGTTTGGAGAAAAGATAACAGTTCATTTCTATACTAGTTACGTTTGAAATGCGATGAAACATTTAGATGGAGTTATCCAAGGTCTGATCAAGCTAGAACAAGTGTTCTAAAGCTAGGGTATCAATTTTAAGAAAGATTATTATAAGCAGAATTCAAGAACTTGAGACAGCTGATATTGAAGCAACCTGGTCATACCTTTGTGAAGAATTTTACTACCATCCTGATTTAGTAACATCCCCACACAGAATATTTGGCATCTAATGACTTAAATTTCAAATGACGTATGGCATCTCTATAAGTTCAGTTTCACACATTCTGCTTTGTAATACCATATACGTCAAACTTTCCTGAAGTTAAAAACTATGGAAGCTTTAACCCAGTGCCTTACAAAACACTAAATTCATAGTAGACACCCAAGAATTTCTATGAAAATAATAAGTGGATGTTTGAATAAATAGGTAGGGAAAGATGGATGGATAAATAAATATATTCCATAGAAAGCATTCATTTATTTATAAAGGATAGCAGTGCCAATCTATATGAGAATTATGAACAATAATTTTACATAGTTAGAGTTCATATGAACTTGCAGATCCTGTTATAATGAACAAACAGACCAAATTTCTTCAACATATTTAAGATCCCTATCCCTGGAAGTGGATCAAATGAAAACCAGATTTTGGATTGTGGTTGTTATGAGCTGAATTGTGTACCTTAAATAAGGTATGTTGAAGCCCTAAACCTCTAGTTACTCAGAATATGACCTTATTTGGAAACAGATTCATTACAGAGATAATCAACTTAAAATGAGCTCATTAGGGTGAGCCCTAATTCAATATAATTTGTTTCCTCATTTGAAAAAAGGGGGAAATTTAGATACACATATATGAGGAGGCGCAGGGGAAAGATAGCCATCTACAAAATAAGAAATGTCCGAGGCTACCAGAATTTAGGAGGGAGGCATAGAACAGATGCTTCCCAGCACCTCAGAGAAAGGTGACTGCAGAGTTTGGACTTCGAGCCTCCAGAATGGTGAGACAATACATTTCATTTTCTAAGCCACCCAGTTTTTGGTACTTTGTTATGGCAGCCCAAGCAAACCCATACTATCATGAATAAGATATTTTTGGTGGGGGACAGAAATTTCTAAGTGTACATGTGTACCTGTTTTCCTTACTATGAGAAAGACTTCTGGTCTTATTCTCTTTATAGAAAACTGAAAATAATCTTATAAGCATTTGACAAACTCACAACACACAGAACTCACCAGTTCTGAGGAGAGGAATTTGAGACATCAAGTAGATAACCTTTCTAAGGCATTTTGGGGTCAAGGGAAGGAAGGGGGGTGGCAGACGGAAGTCAGAATGGGATCCCGAGGGGGGTTTTAAGTATGCTTGTAGAACATCCATCCAGTCAGCAGGGAAAAGAAGAGAACTGCGTGAGTGACATCTTTGCACAGGTGAGGTGGAAAGCGACCCAGTACAGGGGTGGCATCCTGGACTGTAGGCACATAGTCCTCCCTTTCTTTTCCACGCTTCTGAAACATTTTTTAAACTACAAAACCCCTATAATAAAACTCGCCAAAGAGAAGAATTAAGGGTGATTAATCTTATTACAAAAGAACCTTTTAAAGAGCAAGCTCCCTTAAGTGCATTTAAAGGATTTTTAATATTGAATTTGCACTCTACTTTTTAAGAAGTCTATTGCATAACACTGGGTACATCTGTACACAATTATAAAGTACGGAGGTAAAGAGACATGTGGCTACAAAGTGAGGCTTATAGTTTTGTAATTTAAGGTATAATGTAGGGCATTCTTCTGAAAACTTAGACTTTAATAATTTGGGGAGATTGTTTTGTTTAATTTTATCCTGGCAGGACTATGAGGTAGAGGTTGCTGACATGTTAGAATGTTTTCGTTTGAGTTGATGTTGCAGCTGCCTGAGAATATTTTGGTTTTTTTAAAATAAATTAATAAGCTCAAATGTAATTTTGGTCTCCTTCATTGCCTCTGTGCTTTTATATATTCTGCACAAGTGCCTCAATGTTCCATTCTTTTTTAACTATAAAATATAATAATGCATTAAAGGGGGGTGGTAACGTTTACCATAAAGTTATAGTTTTTCCACTTTGCTTTCCAAATCCATTTAAGTTAGCAGCACAAAGCATAGTTCCTTATGTTCATAGCAAAAGCACATAAATATTTCATCCACCAAACTGGTTCATAAAGAGATCGTAATAGGAAGGGGTATTTTAGGTAACATCAGTACATATGTGTAAACCTTATATAACTCAGGCCATAAATTACAGGATGTCAAACTCCTTGTGCTGAAAAGTTCATACAAACTTCTTAATAGATCAGAAGGAAAAGCACCTGCTGGCAAGCCCTCCCAAAGAACTGTGATATTGCTGAAGCTCCTGCCTTTTCTACAAGAAAATGGAGTTTAATTAAATTAGAGTTCTATATAATACCAAGGAAAAATTACAGGTAAAAGATTTAACCAATCATCTACCATCTTTACTATGCAATGACAGCCATAATACAAATGTGGCGACTGAAGCCCTAAAATATGACTACTTTTAATTGAGATGTGATGCAAGCGTGAAGTGGACACTCAGTTCCCAAGACATAGAGCGCAAAATATCTCATTAAAGTTTTTTTACATTCATTGCATCTTGTAATAATATTTTGGATATATTGGATTAAATAGTACCTTTTATTGAAAGTAATCCCACCTGTTTCTTTTTACCCTTTTAAATGGGGCTATGAGAAAATTTTAAATTACATATGTGGCTTGCAATTATATCAATAGGATAATGCTGCTCTAGATGTTTCCAAATAGCACATGCTCTGTAATCCATAAGGGGTAAAATAGCTGGTTGCTTACCTGCCATATGTAGTTTGCATGTTATTGTGACTGAGGTCACAAATTATAAAAACAGAGTGCCTGTCTCCACATTCTGATGCTACTTCTTAATAGTAACTTCTTTGCTGAGCCTCAGTTTTCTCAGCAGGAAAGTAAGGATGATAGGAGCACCCACCTTCTGTTACTTGTTACGAAGAATTAATGAGAAAATGTGTATCATGATCTGAGTAGAGGGCCAGCCTTGTGTAGCATTCTAGAGCTGACAGACATCTTTTGTTTAGCCAGGATAGCATTTTTTTTAATTTGAATTTGATTGCCTATGGGTAAGGCATATATTCTCCAGTTTAGCAACAGGCCCTGCCATTCTCTATTGTTCATACACTATGTGAATTGTCCTTGTCCTGGGGACATTTGAACTTCTGGAAGTGCCATGGAAATGCTCAATACAACCCCATTTTATCACCACACCAGAGGAATATCAGGCTAATTAAAGATTCTAACCAAACAAAAATGCACTTGGTTCAATTAACCAGTCTCCTTTGTTTCTCTCTCCCTCCTTCCCTTCCTTTCTTCCTTCCTTTTATTTCTTTTTATTATATTCAAAATTTTCTTCTTTCATTGAGGTCCCCAGGCACATAACAGTAATGTAAATTACTAGCATTAAATTATATTATAATAATCCAAAGATATCTGAAGTTTCCCCACCCAACAAGTCTTAGAGCAAGCCTGAGAGGTAAGTTAACTCAAGTTCTTTCAGGTCAAAAGAAGAAAGGAGGGAGTTAGCATGCTAAAATATTCTATTAACATCAATTTAGATGACTAGTGTCCAGCTGATAACTGTGACAATTATGTAATTAATTAAAATATTCAGATAGTTTCTAAAGCTTTGTTGTGAAGCTGGAAATCTGACAATGTTATTACTTCACTTTTGCTTTCTCTTCTTTTATCCTTTTCATGAACACTTAAGAGTTCAACCCTCACACAGATTTTGTGGTTTAGACAAAATCCTTAATCCCCTTAAACACTGAGTTCCATTAAAAATGACCTCTCAGGACCTAAATAGCCCACCACAACCCTGACTCTTACTATTGCCTCAGTTCACTCTCATTGTGTTGCAGTCACTCTGGTTCCCCGATTGCTCCTCCAAGAGTCTAAGTCTGCTCCCACCTCTGGGCCTTGGACAAACAGTTTCCTCTGCCTCAAATGCTCCATCCCAGAGACCCACCTGCCTCCCTGGCCCCTGGCCTGTATCTTGTCTAAAACTGCACTACCACTGCAATCCCAACACAGTCCTTTTTCTCCGCTTTAGTTTTCACATAGTATTTATTGAATTTGTTCTACACATTTTACACATGTTCTTTTTTTCTAATACCTACATTTTACGCTAGAAGGTAAGCTCTTTGAAAGCAAGAATTTTTGTTTATTTTGTTCATTGTTGTGTTCTTAGGACTTAGAAATTTTTTTTTTAAGATTTTATTTATTTATTTATTTATCTTTAGAGGGGAAGGAGAGAGGGAGAGAAACATCAATGTATGGTTGCCTTTTGTGCATCCCCTGCTGGGAGTTGGCCTGCAGGGAACTGGACTGAAACCCAGGCATGTGCCCTGACTGGGAATCAAACCGTGATCCTCTGGTTCGCAGGCCCGCGCTCAATCCACTGAGCTACACCAGCCAGGGCTAGAAAATTAAAAAATATATAATAAATGATGATATTTCTTAAGAAGTAAAATAGCGGGTGGGATGGGATGGGAGTAGACAGAAAACTGTACTTGAAAAATAATTAAATAAAGTTAAAAAAATTAAAAAAAGAAGTAAAATAATGTAGGAAGGAAGAACTAGGTGTATGTGAAGGATTGAGTGTGTGTTTAGAGAGGCCCACTCTGAGAAGGTACATTTCAGGAAAGAGCTGAAGAAGGTCAGGGAATGTTAAGAATCAAGCATGAAGGAGAAAAGATGTAGAAACACTGCACAGAAGCAGACCTAGCATGGTATACCTTATGTAACTGGTACACTGTAGTCACTCAATAAATAACTGTTGAAGAAATAATTTTTTAAAGCACACTATACCAAACATTTCACATTTATGAATCGGAAGACTTATTTTTAAAATGGTAATATTCCCCAAATTGATCTGCAGTTTCAACACAATTTCTATCAGAATCCCACCTTATTTCTTCATAGAAATTAACTGGTGGGGGGAGGGCTCTGCCCACAGGGCCCCCCTCCCTGGCCACCACAGATAAAAATAAGTCTACCAAGACATGATATGCTTGGGGAGGAAAGGTGGCTGATCTCTCAAAGGAGAAGGGCCAGGAACCTATTCCTCAATGGGCTTTTGTTGATTGGGTATAATTTATACAGGAATACAGGGCATATACCTAAAGGTCATCAATCATTGTAAGAGAGAAATGATTAAATAATAGATGACATTCAAAGAACTCTGAGGGTTTATTCTGACTCAGGGTCAGATAGTTAATGGGCCATAAAGCTTTGGGGAACAAACTCATTTCATGCTGGGACCCTTATCCTTTAAATTGAGGGTATTAGCCAAGCAGGTTTCACAGGATTTTATGCATTCTTTCTTAGGCCTGATCATCCGAGGAACCCACCCGTTCCAGCACAGGGCTGCA
Source organism: Sturnira hondurensis (assembly GCF_014824575.4). Taxonomy (NCBI): domain Eukaryota; kingdom Metazoa; phylum Chordata; class Mammalia; order Chiroptera; family Phyllostomidae; genus Sturnira; species Sturnira hondurensis. The sequence goes on along the minus strand of NW_028073511.1, from coordinate 11,177,286 downwards.
CCCACATCTGGCATTGTTTTAGGCTTAAGTCAGGTAGGGGAAGTAAGGCATCCAAGAGATTAGAAAACTTTTTGCAGACAGAATGAGAACTCAGGCTATGTCAAAACTGAGGGGCGAGGATCCATCACCCAATTTTTCTATAGCCTCCCAAGTCCTTCCCTAAGGGCACCTTTGAGACTTTGCCTGTCTTAGGTTGTTCCTCTCTTGAGGAATCTTACTCATCCTTGGCTAATGGGTCAGGCTCAGGGCCAAGCAAGGTAAAGTAAAGGGGGCAGAGGCAGCATCCCTGCCAAGGAGATAAGCTTTGTTTCCTTAGTGGCTTATGGTCCCAAGGTCTCTCACTCAGTCTTTGCCATGGAGGAGGTTACAGCTTCTGAAAGCAGGCAGGGCTGTTCCCAACAATTAACAAGCTGATCTAAAAATTTATCTGAAATAGCAAACAACCCACAGTAACCAAAACGATCTTGAAAAGGAAGCACAAAGTAGGAAGATTCACATTTTCTGATCTCAAAACAAAGCAACAATAATTAAGACAGTAGAGTACTGGTACAAGGATAGGCATATGGATCAATGGAATAAAATTGAAAGTCCAGAAATAAATCCATACATCTATGGTCAACTGTTTTTCAACAAAGGTTATATAGCCTTTTCAACTAATGGTATCAAACAACTGGACAGCCACGTGAAAAACTCATTTGGACCCTTATCTTACACCATATACCCCAATTAACACAAAATAGATCAAAGATTTAAAATTAGAGTTAAAACTATAAAATCTTCGAATCAAACATAGGGGTAAACTTTCATGACCTTAGATTTGACTAATAATTCTTACACATGACATCAAAAGCATGAAGCAGCAAAAGATAACCTGGATGTTATCGAAATTAAAACTTCTTGCGCTTCATAAAGCACAATTAAGAAAGTGAAAAGAAAACCCAGAGAATTGGACAAAATACTTATAACTTGTGTATCTTTTAAGGGACTTACATAAAATCAGAATAAATAATAAACTTATAAAACTTAGTAAAAAAGATATAACCAAGTTACACAATTGACAAAGGACATCGATAGACATTTCTATAAGAAATGGCCAATAAGTGCATGAAATGAGGCTCAAAATCATTAGCCATCAGAGAAAAGCAACCAAAAACTACAATGACTTATCACTTCACAGCCATTGGATTGGATACAATCAAAAAGACAGATAATAAATATTGGGGAGAATGTGGGGAAATCAGAATCCTTATACACTGCCAGTGGGAATGTAAAATATTGAAGCCACTTTGAAGAACAGTCTGGTCATTTTTCAAAAGATTAAACATAGAATTACCCATACAATACAGCAATTCTACTCCTGGATATATATCTAAAAAAGTTAAATTGTATGTCCATACAGAAATCTATAGATGAATGTTTATGGCAGCATTATTTATAATAACTCAAAAGTGGAAACAAAGACTTCCGGCCAAAATGGAGGCATAGGTGGAAACACTGTGCCTCCTCACACAACCAAGTTTAAAAACAACAAAGTTTTAGTAACAAAATGCAACCAAAACACAGCAAATAGAACTGCATGGAAATATGACAACAAGGAACCATTCAGCCAGACCAGTAAGAGGGGCAAAATCATCGGCTGGTGGAGTGGGGTCACGCAGGAAAGTGGCCAGACCAACCCAGGTGCGCAGGTGCCTGTTGGCAGATCCCAGGTGTGGGGTGGCAACAGGCAGACCCAGTGAGGGTGCAAGGTGGCTGGCTTACTGCGGTCACACATTCACACTCATATAAACCTGGCAAAGGAGCAAGCAGTGAGACAGACCTTGTAACCCAGGGCTCCAGCGCTGGGAATTAAAGCCTAAAAGTACCAGTTGGAAAAACTTTCAGGTTGAGGTGCCAGGAGAAGCTCCCAGGCTCAGAGAGTTTGTTAAAGAGACCCACAGGGTCCTGGAGGGTGCACAGGCCCACACACCTGGGAACCAGCACCAGAAAAGCGCAACTTACTTGCAGGAGGAAGCAGAGAGGACCAAAATTCGAGAGAGAGCAGAACAAACAACATTGCCCCTCTCTGAACCTGCCCCCACATACAGCGTCACAACCCAGCCACATGGGTTGCCCTGCCCTGGTAAACACCCAAGGCTCCACCCCTCATATGTAACAGGTGTGAACAGACCAAAACATCATGGCTCAAGAAGAAGAACAGCTTAAAGCCCCAAAGCCAATACTTCTAAAAGACCAAGAAATAGCCAACCTATCAGATGCACAGATCAAAACACTGGTGATCAGGATGCTCACAAAATTGGTTTATTTTAGTCACAAATTAGAGGAACAAATGAAGACTAAACTAATTGAAATGAAGGAAAATGCACAGGAAACCAATAGTGATGGAAAGGAAACTGGGACTCAAATCAAGGGAATGTGATCAGAAGGAAGAAAAAAATGACCAAACAGAAAAGAATGAAGAAACAAGAATTCAAAAAAAAAAAGAGGAGAGGCTTAGGAACCTCCAGGACATCTTTAAACGTTCCAACATCCCAATTATAGGGGTACCAGAAGGGGACGAGGAAGAGCAATAAGTGGAAAACTTATTTGAACAAATAATAAAGGAGAACTTCCCAGTCTGGCAAAGGAAATAGACTTCCAGGAAATCCAGGAAGCTCAGAGAGTCCCAAAGAGGATTGACCCAAAGAGGAACACACCAAGGCACATCATAATTACATTAGCCAAGATTAAAATGAAGGAGAGAATCTTAGAAGCAGCAAGAGATAAGGGGACAGTCACTTACAAAAGAGCTCCCATCAGACTTACAGTTGATTTATCAAAAGAGACCTTACAGGCAAGAAGGGGCTGGACAGAAATATTCCAAGTCATAAAATGCAAGGACCTACATCCAAGATTGCTGTATCCAGCAAAGCTTTCATTTAGAATGGAAGGGCAGATAAAATGCTTCCCAGATAAGGTCAAATTCAAGGAGTTCATCATCACCAAGGCCCTATTATATGAAATGTTAAAGGGACTTATCTAAGAAAAAGAAGATAAAAATATGAACAGTGAAAGGAAAGCAAACTCACAGTTATTAACAACTACACCTAAAACAAAAGGAAACTAAGGGGACAGCTAGATCAGGAGCGGAACCATAGAAATGAAGATCCCATGGAGAGTTAGAAACAGGGGAGTGGAAGGAGGAGAAGGGGGGAGAAGGTACAGAAAACAAGTAGCATAAATGATAGGTAGAAAATAGATAGGGGGGAGAGCAAGCATAGTATGGGAAATATAGAATCTAAAGAACTTGTGACACATGGACATAAACTAAAGGGGGGGAATGGTGGAGGAGGGGGTGTGTAGGGTGGAGTGGAATGAAGGGGGGAAATGAGACAACTGTAATGGCACAATCAATAAAATATATATTAAAAAGAAAAAAGTGGAAACAACTCAAATGTCCATCAACTGATGAAAGAATAAATAAGTATGGTGTGTCCAAAAGTTGGAATATTATTTAGCCATGAAGGAAATAAAATTTTGTGCAAGGCAAAAAACTTCCACAAGTAAATCCAAAAGAAAAAAACTTAGTAATATGAAAAAACATATAACAATTTTTATTTTCACCTGGGGATATGATTATTGATTTTAGAGAGAGAGAGGAAGGGAGAGAGGGGTGGGTGAGAGAAACATTGATGTGAGAGAGAAACATCTATCACTTGCATCTTGCACACCTGCTAGCCAGAGGCCAAGCTTGCAACCTAGGTATCTGCCCTGAACAGAATAGAGCCTGCAAACTTTCAGTCTACAGGACAATGCTCCAAGCAACGCAGTCACACTTGCTAGGGTATGCATTACACATGTAAGTCTCTGAAACATAAGGGGCTTCTGTAAATAAATAATAAATATAACAACCCAATAGAAAAGAAGTTGTTAAAATGCATTAAGAGAGAGTTTTCTGTGAAAGAAAATGTGAATGGCTCTAAATATATAAAATTATGTTCAAATGCATGCTAGTCAGGGATATGTAAAGTATATAAATACCATTTTTACCTATTGAGGAGATGGTGAGTTTATGTAAAACAATAGTTTCCTATACTGCTGGTGAGAACCTAACTTAGAACAAGATCTACAGAAGGAAATTTGGCAGTATCTAAAGTTATTATAAATGAACATGCCATGTGACTCAGCAAATCAACTGTGAAGAATTTATGCTGCAGACACTTTTAATATGTATAAACTGGTCAACATGAAAAGTTATTTGTTACAGCATCCCTTACAAAATGAAGTTTTGGAAGGAAATCCTGAATATGGTATGGTTAAATATATTAAAAACCACACATTGCAAAAACATGCATGTAAAAAATTAGGGACCTCTTATGTACTAAAATGAGAGTGATCTACAACAGTGATTTTCAATGTTTTTCATCTCATGGCATACATACACTAATTACTAAAATTCTGTGGCACACCCAAAAACATATTGTGTTTTTTGCTGATGTGACAAAAAATAGGTATAATTTCGATTCATTCACACTGGATGGCTATTGTTGTGTTGGTTGTCAGTTTTTTATGTGAAAATTGAGAGGGAAAGAGGTTAGTGCCCCTGACTAAATGGGGCACTAACTAGTGGCACTAACTAGGGCACACTAGTCAGGTATTGCATGCTTTAAGAAATTCTTTCCATATACCAGTTGAAAAGCACTAATATACAAGATAAAAAAAATGACAGCAACAACAGCTAGAAACGCTGGATGATTTTGATGGGATAGAAACTGTGCTAAGTGCCTTACATGCACATTGATTTATTCACATGCTTTCACATTTCCCACATTAAAGATGAGGAAACTGAGGCACAGAGAGGTTAATAATCTTATCTGAGATCAGTTAGCTAATATTTGGCATAGCCAATACTTAAACTCAAGCAATCTATCTCCAGTATTTGATTTTAAAGGAAGTATACTATATTGCCCTTACAACAAAAAACAAAAAAGCAAAACGTAGAATCATTTTCTGCCATTTATATATTTTAAAGACATAGAATTGTCACTATATATGCATATATGTCATACTTAAAATGTACAAACTTTCTTATTTATGTATGAACTATTTCTGCAAAGATATCTAAGAAACTGGTATCATTGATGGTGTGGGAAGGGAAACCAATGTTTAGAGGACCAGAGGGGTGGAGAGACTTGTCATTGTGTGCTTTTGTGCCATTTGAATTTTGAATAATTTTGAGAATTTAAGACAATTTAAAAAAGCAACTCCTCTTTTACCTAACTCTATGATATTGTATGACATACATCTCACAGATATTGCCTGTCTTTTGGCCTATTTTGAACCTTCTCCTTAGTAGGAGACATCTTTAGATGTCTTTAAACATCTAAAGATGTTTAGACATCTTTAGACTTGGACTCTATTTGATGCTTTGGCAGGAAATCTATAGTACATACAAAGGAGAAAGTGCCCATAATGGGAAGGGGATGAGGGCACTGTCTTCCTGTGATGTGGAAAAAAGGCAGTGTCCAGGACTGGAGAAACAGTGCTTTCTGAATAGGTAGCTGACCTGAGATAGCTTCTCTTAACTCGGCAACTCCCAAAGGGAATCTGTGATAGGTCTGTACCCAAAAGTTACTGAGTTCACAGGGCCTAAGATAGTGTGTCCTTCTATCCTAATATTCTTTCTCAGCCATAATGTCTACACATATACCCCAAGCACACACACATCAGTCATAAGCGACCACCTTTTCTGACTCATTCCTAGAATTTACCCCCGAGAAGTACAATGACCACATAAATTACATGAGCTCAGTTCATCACATCTAGGGACAACAAACACATATGAGATCATTAATAGACAGAATGGGGCAATTCTGGGTTCAGGATTTCATTATCACTATCCAAATATTGACTGAAATCACTAAAACAGGATTCACTTAAACTAACATTTTCAAATAGCAGATAGCTTAGTAAGCATCCATTATTTTGCCTTACACTACAGAAATGATGACCATATTTTCCAAAGTAAATCAAATCACATGGCTTTATTATTTGTTTATTTTTTATTATTTTTAGCTGTCTAACATTAATTTGAAAAGTCATTTAATGAGGACACAAAATTTAGTTACATTTATTAACTTACTTAAATGTATTTACTGATTGTTCAACGCCAATTGTTGTTTTGGTCAGTCAACAGGTCAAAGTCTCCACGCTCATGGATTCACATTTTGATAGAAAAGATAATAACAAATTAAAAATAAGTAATAAATATCAGATGAGTATAAGTAATATGAAGAAAAATAAATTAGTATGATTAGATAGACAGTGAAGGGAGCCAGGAGAGGGGAGACACTATTTCTGATCAAGTGGTTAGAGACAGACTCTCCAAGAAGAAGACATTCGTGCAAGCACCTGAATGAAGTAAAAGAGGAAGGCATTACAGGCAAAGGGAAAAACACATACAAAGACCCTGAGTGCAATTCAGTTTGATGGGCTCAAGTACCAGCAGGAAGGCATATAGGCAGAGTTCAGAGACCAAGACACAGATGGGTTAGGAGAAGAAGGCATGTAGCAGATTTTGAAGGCCTTGGGATGCCAAATATGTCAAGTATGATAAGAAGTCACTGAAGGTTTTGAGCTAGAAATTTTATATTTCTAAAGACAACTGTGATAATAGGTTGCAAGGAGGCAAAATTGGAAGGAGATCTAATAGGAGGCTACTCCTGTCAGTAGGACAAGAAATGATGATGGCGAGAGTGGATGCAGGAGTCATCACTGTTGGGTCTGAAATATATTTCGAAACTAATCTTTCTCAGGAATGTGTGATGGGATGTGAGGAAAATGGGTAATAAGGATCACAGCTCATTCACTTTTTGAGCACCTCAGTGAATTAGTTGTGATTGGGGAGTTAAGTGTAGAGCAGTTTGGGAGAGCAGGTTTGTTATCGAGTTCGGTACTGGATCAGATAAATCTGAGATGCTTACTACACATGTAGGGAAAGTAGGCAGTTAAATAGAAAATTCTGTAGCTCCATGGGCAGACAGGGCTAGGGAAGTAATTCTTGGATTATATATTGATAGCATTGCTTCTCCTGAAACAAATAAAGTTGTATAAAATAAGCACATTCATGGAAAATTTAAGAAGGGACATTACAGCAAAATCAATCAGACTACAAGTACCTAGAGGCTGGGAGTGGTAACGTACACAACTTTTGTTTGCAGGGAATTTTTTAAAATATTTTTTTAATTTTTCAATTACAATCAACATACAATATTGTATTTGTGTCAGGTACATACCCCAGTGATTAGACATTATATAACCTACTAAGTAATCATTCTGATAAATTTCATACCCATCTGACACCATACATGGTTATTATAATATTATTGCCTATATTCCCTATGCTATACTTTACATCCCCATGATTATTCTGTAACTATCAATTTGTACTTTAATCCCTTCACCTTTTACACTCATCTCTCAACTCCCCTCTCAACTGGCAATCATCAAAATATTCTCTGCATCTATGATTCTATTTCTATTCTTCTCGTTTGTTTATTTTGTTTTTTAGATTCAATTGTTGACATATACATATAGATGTATTTATTGCCATTTTATTTTTCATATTTCTGATCTTTTCTTCTTTTTCTCCTCCTTATTCTTCCATTTCTTTCTCTTCTTTCTCTCTTCCCATTTTTCCCCTTCCTCCCCTTCTTCTTCTCCTTGTCCTCCTTGTCCTCCTCCTTCTCCTTCTTCAAAATGCTGTCTCATTTCATATAATACCAGTTTGATGGTGATGATCTTTTTTAGATTTTTCTTGCCTGAAAAGCTTTTTATGTGTCCTTCAATTCTAAATAGTAGCTTTGCTGGGTAATATTGGTTGTAGGTTCTTGCTTTTCATCCCTTTGAATATTTCTTGCTAATTCCTTCTGGCCTGAAAAGTTTCTGTTGAGAAATCAATTGACAGTCTTATGGGAGCTCCCTTATAGATAACTGCTTTTCTTTGCTGCTTTTAAGATTCTCTTTTTCCTTGGCTGGTGTGGCTCAGTGGATTGAGTGCTGGCCTGTAAATGAAAAGGTCAAAAGTTCAATTCCTAGTCAAGGCACATGCCTGGGTTGCAGGCTGGGTCCCTAGCTGGGGGTGTATGAGAGGCAACCAATCAATGTACGTCTCATGCACCAGATGTCTCTCTTCCTGTCTCTCTCTCTACTTTCCCCTCTCTTTAAAAATAAATAAAATCTAAAAAGAAAAAGATTCTCTCTTTAACCTTTGGCATTTTAAATATGACATGCATTGGTGCAGGCCTATTTGGATTCATCTTGTTTGGAACTCTGAGTTTCCTGGACTTGTAGGTCTATTTCTCTCACCAGGTTAGGAAAGTTTTCTGTCACTATTTTTTCATATAAATTTCCAATTTCTTGCTTTCTCTCTTGTCCCTCTGGTACTCCAATGATGTGAATGTTGGTACACTTGAAGTTGTCCCAGAAGCTCCTTACACTATCTTTTTAATTTTTTTCTTTTTTCTTTTCTAATTTGGCATTTTTATTTCCTTATATTACAAATCACTATTTTGATTCTTGGCTTCATTTACTCTGCTTCTGATTCCTTGTAAATTATTCTTAATTTCAGTTATCTTTTATGTCTACTTCTTTTTTTATGGTTTCCATGTCCTTTTTTATGCTGTTGAAGTTTTTTCTAAGTTCATCTGTTCTTCCCCCAAATTCATTGAGTTTCCTTATAAGCAGTGCTTTCAACTTTGCATCTGGTAGATTGCTTGTCTCTATTTTGTTTGGTTCTTTTTCTGGAATTTTATTATGTTCTTTCATTTGGGACATTTCTTTGTATCCTCTTTGGGGCAGTTTCCCTGCATTTATTTCTCTGTGTTAGGTGGAGCTGTTGCATCTTCTTGGCTTGATAGTAGGTGTCCTATAAGGTCCAGTGGCACAGCCTTCCCCTTCATTAAAGCTGGGCACTACAGGTGTACTCCCTATGTGGGTTGTGTACATCCTCCTATTTTAAATCCTCCTGTTGTAGTTCAGCCTTGACTGCTGTTGGAGTGTCAATGGGAGGGTTTTACTTCAGGACAATCAGTTGTAAGGACTGGCTGTGACCACTGTGAAGGTTCAGCTGTTCAAGGGTCCACTCCACGGAGCAGGACTTACCTTAGCAGGGCTCTGGTGCTTGTTGAGTCAGTCCCTTGAATGTGTTGCTTNTGCTCTTCCCCCAAATTCATTGAGTTTCATTATAAGCAGTGCTTTCAACTTTGCATCTGGTAGATTGTTTGTCTCTATTTTGTTTGGTTCTTTTTCTGGAATTTTATTATGTTCTTTCATTTGGGACATTTCTTTGTATCCTCTTTTGGGCAGCTTCCCTGCATTTGTTTCTCTGTGTTAGGTGGAGCTGTTGCATCTTCCTGGCTTGATAGTAGGTGTCCTATAAGGTCCAGTGGCACAGCCTTCCCCTTCATTAAACCTGGGCACTACGGGTGTACTCCCTATGTGGGTTGTGTACATCCTCCTATTTTAAATCTTCCTGTTGTAGTTAAGCCTTGACTGCTGTTGGAGTGTCAATGGGAGGGTTTTACTTCAGGACAATCAGTTGTAAGGACTGGCTGTGACCACTGTGAAGGTTCAGCTGTTCAAGGGTCCACTCCACGGAGCAGGACTTACCTTAGCAGGGCTCTGATGCTTGTTGAGTCAGTCCCTTAAATGTGTTGCTTGTGAAGGTGGTTGGCTGGTGTTTTGATGTGGTCTGAAGCTGTCCATCCAGTACACTGGCTCTGGAATATTTTGGGAGGCATGGGCCAAGATCAGCTGCTGCCTGTTCTTCCCAGGGCCACCCAGTATGAGCTACAAAGTAATCTGAATATGGGTGCTACTTGTACTGGGCTTAGAGGTGCCCAGGAGAAGACAAGTTTCAAACAAAGGTCAGGTGCTGCTAGTGCCAGGCCTGGAGCCACTTACTGAGAGGTACAGGGCATGCTGAGTCCAGATGCTGCTGTTTTGAGAGATTTTAGGAAAGTGTGAAGCATAAGCCCAAACAGGCCATTTTAATGGATAAGCCACGATAAATAGCTTGGGTGGGCCTGCATGGAGTACGATCTCAGGGAATCACCAGGGCTGGGAGGATAGTGATAGCCAGGTTGAGGGAGACTCGAATTGGTGCCCAACTGCTGGCTTAGGAGGGACAGGCTCATCAAAGGAATAATGGTCTCTGCCAGCACCTCTGTCTGGAACAAAGCTGTCCCTTCAGCTCTTGCCCTTGTGCCAGACAATTTAGTTCCTCTCAGTTGTGCCTTTTGAGCTGCTACCCCAGTGCCCCAGAGCTCAGAGGGTGAAATGACAGCATAAGAAAAAGCAGTACTTGCATCCTCCCACACCACATCAAAATTACAACTGAACCAAAGAACAACCATCATTCACAACCACCTGAAATCTAGCGGAACAGAAGTCCCACAAGTAAGGATGTAAAGAACAAGCCACATCATGACTGGTAGAAAGGGCAGAGACATGGAATAGGCTGGTCTCACACCCACATGTGGTGAATTAAAATTGGGACAGATAACTTGGCTGTGGTGGTTCCCCCTGAGGAATGCGGAGTCCCAGCCCCACACCAGGTCTCTCAGCCCAGGACTCCAGTGCCAGGAATAGAAGTCCCCATAACTTCTGGCTATAAAAACCAGTGGGGATTGTGACTGAATAAGACATAGTGCTTCTAGAGTCCTAGGCAGTTCCTCCTAAAGGGCTTGTGCATGGACTTACTTGGATTCCCTCCCTCTGAGTTCTAGCACAGAGAATTTTGTTCATGAATAACTAAAATCTCCTGGGCTAAGAGCACAACCTCTGAAATAAGAATGGTCAGGATCAAATCCTAGCTCCACCATTTATGAGCTATGGGGCTTCGTTATTTAAAATCACTATGCCTCAACTTTTCATTTACAAATATAATATGCAGCAAATCTTATCTAGGCCGGTTCCTATTTTAAATGCAAAGGAAAATAGTGCTGAGCAGAATAAATATGGTCCTTGCCTCAAAGAGTGTACAGTTTAATGGGCTAAAATGAAAACAATAGTGCTTTTTGCTTGGGCTTGGTGAGAATTAGAAAAATTATATGTGTAAGAGGTTAGCATTGTGCTGGCACTTAGAAACCAGTTCATAATATTAGTTTTGTAGTTTAGTTAGTTATTATGTATTAAACATAAGAAATATCTAACCTGTATATTGAGAATCAGCAATAAATAAAAGTATTTTTATTAAGACAATGAAAATACAAGATGTAAAACTATTCAACTAAATTAATAATTACATAAATCCAAGTTGAAAAAGTGAAATATTCTTTTGGGATGACAACATCTATGGAAGAGAAGAGATATAGGTTTCCCCCAATATCCAAAAATAGAGCATTCCTATGAAAAGTTTTGTAAGCCAAAATGGCATGAAGTGAAGAAGCAGTTACTGTTCATTTATATGAGAAAATTTTTTGAATGTTTCCTGATCCAAAAATAACCTACTGAATCATACCAAATAACATATAAAACCTAAAATAACACTAACGTGAAGTAAAAGCAGAAATGACGTGAAGAAGACACAGCCTGTATAAAGTGGAAATAATGCACATTGACTGTACAATGGCTCACCACCAATCGCTGAAAGTTATTTTTATTTTTTCCCTTTTTCATACAAATGAAAATCCTCTTTGGATATTTTTTTTTTAGTTAATGTAAATAGGTACTAATATATGTATTTTGTAAAACCAAAGTGGTATAATGTGAACTTTTGAAAAGCGGGCAATACCTGTAGTCACTTCCACTCCCAGGTAGTCAGTATATACACTGTACAATTTTTCTGGAGGGCAGTATGGATATTTATTTTTAAATATATAACTCATATATATGTGATTGGAAATGTGTATCCTTTTTGATGGATTAATTCCATTTCTAACACTATTTCTTTAAGAAGTAATTAAAACATATCTTGAGGATCACTATGACAGATCACACTCCCCACATACTATAAGACTACGTGGGCAAAGACTATGCCTGATCACTCCACAATCAGGTCCCCAGGAGCTAGCATAGCCCCTGGCACCAAATAGGCACTCAATAATATTCGTTTAATGAATGAATGAACAAGTAAATAAGTATGCAAAGTTTCATATAAAAGGATGTTCACTTCAATGTTTTAATAAATTGTGAGCAATGGAAATCCTCAATGTTCATCTGGAGAAGATCATTTAAAACTATCCATTCCACTTAGAAGCCATGCTTCTTCTCATCATCTACAAACCTTAGAGGACCCAACTTCAAGTCTGTGGTCAGTTGTGATCTCTCTCCCTTTTTCTGTTGTGTACTCCCTTCCAAACACACTGTTCTTCATGTTATTCCTCAAACAAGCCATGCATAATCTCACCTCAGTACCTTTTAACTCATTATTTCTTCTGCCTGGACCCTCTTCCCTTTGCCATGAACATGGCTTTCCATGTCGCCGATCAATATCAGCTACTGAAGGGGCCTGGCCACCCATCTAATACAGCAATCCCAACCCCTTCACCCTTGCTAGCCACATTATCTTGCTAGATTTTTTTTTCATTACTTATAGAGCAATACTGGTAAGAATCATTGAAACTCTTGAAAGAGTGACATAATGTGTGCCCCCCCCCCAATGGATCTTTGCTACTCATAATACCAAATGCACCAAAATGCCAGAAAAGCAACTTATTTCTGCAGTAAGGCAACTTACTTTTTGTTCTATGTAAACTCACCAAAGAGTAGAGACAGGATAGTCAAGTATTTTTTTAAATGGGTAGGGCCTACTGATTTGTGGATAATTGGCCTGCAGAAACTCTTAGTTTTGCATTTTTTAGCTATAGACGTGGTCAGATAAATGATGCAAACTTCCCTTTTTTATTCGGAAAGACAGCTCTGTAAATAAAAACACAGAACCCCTCATGTAAATAACTTGTATATTTTAAAATAAAATAAATGCATAATTACTAAATATAGTAGAAACAATGAAAAATATAAGTGAATTAATATTTGATAGGAAACAGGATATAATCAAGCCACCTTTGAATTGTGTTTTCTAGATAAGCACAAGCAAGACCTCAAGCCAAGTGAGCTTCATTTACACTATTTACCTCTTTCTTCCATTAAGATGAGAGAAGAGATGTAAAATATGAATCCCAGGCAATCCTTTCCTTCATACATATTAAAATGCCAGCAATGTTGGAATAATTAAGGCTGAACAGAAATACAAATGGTTTTCAAGTTGTAAGTTTTCAAGTTATAATTCTTCCAGTTTCAAAAACCTTGATGTTCCCTTATCAGGTCAGAAGAACACCCTTAAAGAAATTGCTTTCAAATTATTACAAAATTGTCCCCAGTATCACTAGAAAATCAAGTTCATTCAGAGCTTCAGCAGTTGCCCTCTCAAAGAAAATGAAGTATGTTCCTATAAGCCCTGAGCTCGCAAATAATCAATGCTAAATATATAACTAATATAAATAAACTAATGCTAAATAATATAACTAATGCTAAATAAACTAGTCTTCAAGTGAAATAATCATAGGGTTAAACTTTGCTTTTTTTCTGCTTATCCTTACATTAAAATTAAATGAAAATTCTTTGTGGGATCTCCAGCCAAAAAATTTCCCCCTTAAAGGCTTTTTAAAAGAACTCAAAAGACCATGATTCCTAGCCCTCACGTTTCAGCTCTCAGAGGACGGGCCCTAAGTAATGACATGGGGATCTCTCTCTCTCTCTCTCTCTCTCTCTCTCTCACACACACACACACACACACACACACACACACAGGTTTTTTGAGAGCCACCAGATGAACCTTCCTTTCCTTTTTTGAAAGTACAGACTATTTTAGGTTTCTGCAGAGGGAACTACATCCTTCTCATGAATATGAAAAACTGCTGGAACCCTCGGAAGACCAGAGTAAAAGAGTTCCAGACCCAAGCACCGGTTACAGAACAGGAAAAGGATTGGGATTAATCAGAACTGGGGTGGTTCCCTTAATATATATATTGCTCTCATTATGATAATAAAACATTCCAGGAAGTAAGTTGCCAGGGAGAGAAAAGAGGAAACTCTCTCCCCACCCCCTCTTCTGAAGGAAGCAGCAGAGTCTCCTTGCAGAACGACAACCCCGAGGATACAGCAGTTGTCTTCAAATCTGTGACCATAAAAAATCATTATCTCTGTGAAATACAGCAATTTGGGAGATAATCAAACGGTGACCAGGGGGCAGAGCTGCCAATCTGAAGGATTATGCTCCCGCGCGCCCGCCTGCGCCTGACCTTCCTGGGAGCCAGCTGTCGGTGCGGCGAAGATGCCCCATCCACTCCGGGCACATTCATTAGGCTGCCTTCGGTGCGTGAGCCATTTGCATAACACCCCGGCTTTCTTAATTAGTACTTCATTTCTCCCTTGACTTATTTCGTGGCGAAGTTCACTGTCCCCCCTCCTTGATTCCCTCTTCCCTTACTGTAATCTATGAAGGGGTAGAGGAGATGGGCCGGAAGGGTGAGAAGGAAAACGAATAGGACTTGCAAATTAAGGCACTGGTAATTAGTCTATTAATATTTTCAGATTTGAGTGAGGTTTCTTTGCGGAAAAACTAGGAAAAGAGGCTGCTTGGGGAGAAATTTATCCTGGCAACTTCTCATTCGTCTCTACACCATGGGCTGTGGGAGGGATACTGGTACACCTGCATCACCATCCTTCTCGGCCACCTTAATGCCCCCTACCTGGGGTAGAAAGGTATTTGGTTTTAGGTGTTCAGAATTAGTGTTAATTCCATCAGAGGGAAGGATGACGTCAATCCACTCACCAGTTGAGCTGGCCTCAAATTCTAATGAAGGGTTGGCAGAAAATTGTCCTGGTAGTTTCACACATTTCCAATGTCTTACTCCAGCCTCTCTCTTGCTGGATTATTCCATACAAGTGAAGTGAAAATAACAGCAAGCATATTCAACATGTAATTATTACAGTCCCCCAGTATGCATAATTCAGATAGAAACAAAACCAATCTACTCTTTTCTGAAAGCAAAGGTTTATTTGACCTGATCAGAGGAGCGGAAATGCTTCAGCTTCCCCAGTGATGTCTGTAACCTGTGAGATTAGCGAATCTTGGATTCTGTTCATGAGGAGAAAGGCAGATTCTGTCACATGGGCTCAAGAGACTTCCTACAACAAAATGGAATGTGACCATTATTAAAAGCCACAATAAATGATACTTAAGTCAGACCTGAGATGCATGAATCACATCAATAAAAATCAATAATTATTCCTAAAAATGTCTCACTATTTCAACATCTACGGCTTTTCCTTAATTTCTTTCATTATTTTAACTTTACAAAATAAATCATTCTATATGCATTATAATACACACAAGAATTTTTTCAACCAAATAACTAATGAAACTTGATCTTCATGAAAGTTATAGTGTTAGAGCATGCTAGGGAGGTAACAAGAAATCATGAATCCTCATGAAGTTGCAATCTAATTGAGGAGAAAAGACTCACACATAAACGGGATAACTATCCTTGGCAATAAATGGGTTAACAGCATGAATAAGATGCCTTGGCCAGGGGCTTTATGGACTTAGCTGGAAG
The DNA here is from genome assembly GCF_014824575.4 of Sturnira hondurensis. Classification (NCBI taxonomy): domain Eukaryota; kingdom Metazoa; phylum Chordata; class Mammalia; order Chiroptera; family Phyllostomidae; genus Sturnira; species Sturnira hondurensis. The sequence continues at coordinate 11,161,687 of NW_028073511.1, read as the reverse complement.
TGAGAGGTCATTTGTTGGTTGCTATTGTAATGTGACTCCCAGAGACATTAAATAGAATGTATTTATGACCACATACTGTGTCTGCACCTATAGCTAGCCAAATAATTTCTTCCTGTGTCTTAGTTTCCTTGTCAATATACAGATGAACCCAATCTACTATCAGTAGTTTTTAGAGTATTTACCTGATACTTCTCAATACAAATACAAACAGTAATTGGTGAATGTCACATGATATTAATTATCCAAAATTTTATTCTTTGTTTCCATGGTTAAGAAAACTCAAAACTACCCTGGTTGGTGTGGCTCAGTGGATTGAGGACCAACCTGCAAACCAGTGTTGCTGGTTTGATTCCCAGTCAGGGTGCCCGCTTGGGCTGTGGGCTGTGGGCCAGGACCCCAGTGGGGGAAGTGCAAGAGGCAGCCAAACACTGATGTTTCTCTCCCTCTTTCTCCTTCCCTGCCCCTCTCTCCTAAAAATAAATAAATAAACTCTTTAAAAAAAGCTCCAAATGAAAAGCCAAAACTAAACAGAAGAACTTTTAAGTATAGCTGCCTAAGGGAAAAAAGTTTCTAAGGCAGACTTTTAAAATGTTTTAGCCACTGAAAAAAATAACCAATTACATTTCTACTACATTTGTGGTAAATATGTTAACTTAAGTCATGATCATTTTGAAAATTCTTAACCTATTTTCTTTGAGTATGGCTTGATTTTCCTTCTTCAGTGGGCTCTGTAACTAGGCCAAAAAACATAAAATTTATAATTCAGTGCAAACAGTGCTTGACAATACAGAGGGAGGGCTTTTAAAAAATCTCTTGTAACCCCAAACCAGCTGAATATGTTTTGCTATGACTATTAAGAACATATACATATATATACAAATAGAAACAAATAAATAAAATTAGAAGAGATTTTAAACATTATTTCAAGAAAGAAAAGATTTCAACTCCAAACCACTATTTTGAAGAATACTATAAGCAACCCAAGGAAATAGTTTTTAAAATGAATGTATACATTTAAAACATGCTAATACACATTCAGAATTTTTCTCTCCAGATGATTTTTCTTAAAATGTAAAATTTATAAATTAAAATTATGTGGACAAGCTACATTTTTCATATATGTGCATATACACTTGTATTTAGAATAAACCACATTTATATGTGGAACAATATGCAAATGATAATTTTTATGACTAACAGATTCTCTTTAATATGTAATCATGCACACATGCATAATTTATAAGTAACATACCTATTCACATTTCCAAATGCATTTCCTTTTTATTATTTTTTAAAATTCATTCTTTATTTTCAACTGAAATCAAATCATTCTTTCACCAGAGATTTTTTCTTTTAAAAAAAAAAATAGTGCCGTCTTGAATTCCTACAATTAACTGTAAGAATTCCATCTGAAAAGTTAAAAACACAGGGCAAAGGAGAAGCCAAGAAGTTATGCTGGACTATATATTACTTATGAGCAATAAGAGGGGTGAAGTAGGATGTGAAGAGATCATTTGAAATGTTAAGCTTTGAAATATTTGCCCATAATGTTATTTTAACATAGTTGGTTGCACTGAATGGATGTGACTCTCTGTCCCGAGTGATACTTCCTGTGAACATAAAGTGTCTGCAGGTGTTCGCCTCCAGGTAGGTCACTGAAAGACAATGCAAATGAGGACAATTTCCCCAGTAGCAGCAACCATAGAAATTAACAAGCAGAAACCTGGTAGACACTGGCATCCTTCTCTATAGCAAGATAAGTTTCGAGGCATTTTAGAATTCGCCCTCCATTAACTCCTGGATTACTCCATTCCTCGTGTGCGCCACTAGTTCATAAGCAAAAAACAAAAAATAAATAAAAGAAATTCTCAATTATCCACTTATAGATTATTCACTCTATATTTTTTTCAGGACATATTTGATAACCCACACTGGCCACTGGCTTCCATCAGCCGGGTGTTTGCTTCTGCAGCATACGCCTCCCTGTCTCTCGGCCAGCCCTTTGGCAAATAATTTTAATACAGCTTAACGTAGGCAAACTTCTGACCAGCCTTCTCCCATTACAAGTCATATAATACATTTCTAGTTAAAAAATAATTTTTGCAACAAATCTTGTTTAGATTATTAAAATATTTTTGCAGCAAATCTTGTTTTAGGTTATCACTACATGTACCAGTCCTCTCTGACCACTTTGTTAGTACAGATTATTAGGAAGAGGTAAAGGGGAGAAAAGATAATTTACGTAAAAGTCAGACTTTTAAAATTTGTGTTACTCTTTTAATTCTTTTCAAGATTCCATTACATAGGTATTAATGCCCCCATTGCACAGATGAGGAAACTAAGGCACACGTGGATTGAATAATTTCCTGAATATCACATAGCTAAAGAACAATGACATCAATACTTAATGCCAGATGTCTGACTCTACTGCACTGAACTTTTACACTGTGATACGTGGCCTGGGCCTCGTATGCATATGCAAAGTTTGTGAATGGTTTGGGAAACCACAGAAGGAAAGTCTTTTACAAAAAGGCAGCATTCACATCTAATGACAAAGCTCACAGATGATTTAGGATGCGGTCAAGTCCCAATAAACCCATATTAGCTGAAAATAGCATAAGTTGAAAATGCATTTAATACCCTAACCTACTAATCATCATAGTTTAGCCTAACCTACCTTAAACAAGCTCAGAACACAAGAGCCTAAAATGCTGGTAATAAAATGCACTAGGGTATTGCTTGTTTATCTCAATAAATATCTGGGATATTTATCCCAGACGAGCATGCTCATCTGGGAGCCCTGACTCACTGCCTCCACCCAACATTGCAAGCGTATCCTACTGCCTATCACTAGCCTGGGAAAAGATCAAAATTCAAAATTCCAGGTATGGCTTCTCCTGGATGATTATGGCTTTTGCACCATATTTTTTAAAGTCTAAAAACCCTAAATTGGGAAACATCTGTATATAATTCAACATATATAATCAAATCACTCAAACTCACTCAATTACCTAGAGTGATACGACATGTTCACCTACAGCCTAACTGCTAGTTAAGTCTGAGCAATGCAGACAGAATAGAGGAGATACCCTCCTTCGTTTGTTCCAGGGTGTTTCAGCTATGCTTTTTTATACATTTCATCTTCCGTAATATATGCCATCACTTGTAAGAAAATAGGAACTAGAATTCTTCCACACTGAGCAATGAAAGGTCCTGCTACAGAACAGCATAGCAACCAGATGTCCAGAGTGGAAGGTCTGGGGAAGACAATTAAATACAGTACTTTCCCTCCAGGGCAGTATTGATCAAAGGAGTAACACATATACAAGTTTCATCATTCAAATGCTAATGAATCTATAAACCTCATTATTTCTTATCTATCTTTGAGTTTCCACAGCAGTTTTTGATGACATACCATATTTACACTAGTAATGTTTGCACTTTTTATTTGAATTTTCTAGCTCAATAACAGGAAACCACTTGTCAAGAAAAAGCATTACATCAATGTAGTACCAGAGCATGCATTATATGCAGATTGAGAATAGATACAAACTTTCCAAGTCTGTTTGAAGTGTAACTGGTATCAAACAAGTATTTTTACTAGGTAGAACAAAAAATATTTCCTAAGTGAGACACTAGAAAACATTTCCTATGTGAATCTTGAAATTCTCTGAAGAGAGATACTATGAAAATGTTTTCATGCTTAATCAGAGGGCCTAGAAGGAATAGCTAACCAGGTCAGATATCAATGCAGAAATTCTTCTTTTTCTTTCCTGTCAATATCCTTCTCTTTCTTTATTACACTTTTAATGTATTTCTTGTTGCCATTGTCATTGTATATTTATTTTCAGAAAGGTAGTAGGGCTGTATGTTGGAAACACCAGAACATTTGGAGTCAGATATTTCTGGGTTCAAATGTGTCCTGCTCCTTGTAAAATAAACTTGAGTAAGCTAATTAATCTCTCTGAGCCTCAGTGTTTTCACATGTAAAATGGGATTACTAATTATTAGTGCTAGCTGCATGGCCTAATATACTATAATTTGCTCAGAATTTCAGAGGTGTGGGTTTCTTCTGTGTGAAATGAAATTAATATCTGCTTTATAGGGTATTGCAAGGATTACCTGTGAAAACAGCTACACACACCTAGCTTTATACTGAGCACTAGGTATAATTTTCAGGTTCTGAATAAATCAGTTGTCAGTAATTTTTGCTACAAATACACGCTTATGGCAGAATATTTGTAAAGTATTCCAGCAATAAGAAATAATCCTGATATATTTTGATGTCATATCTTCCAGCTTTTTTTTCTGCATATATACCATAGTGTGTAGCTGATATTATCCATAGGTTCATGGTTGCTGTAACTTTGTATATTACAAGCATTTCCCCCATTGTAAATTCCTTATAATTATTATTTTAATAGGGGAATAATAGATTTGGGGATATAATATAATTTATAGGATATTGCTATTATAAATACTTTATTATGTAATTAGGCACATTTCTGAATACCTCTGTTTAGTTCTATTTTCTAAATGGCTTATCTGTAGCCTTCTGCCAAGAGATACACTGAGTTGGAGGAGTTGGGGGAAGAAACGCAAACAAGGATAAATTTTTCCAACAGCAACAACAGAAAGTAAAGAAAAATACAATATGCTTATAGTGACATGTAAAAGAGAAAAATTAGAAAAATGCAACATGGAGACCTTATCAAAGGCCCTATAGTTTAACAAATGTGTAGTTTTATAAAGTACTGACCCAAGAATTTCTGATGCTTCATGGAGTCTCTACATATGGACAAAAAGTCCATAAGACAGATCTGCCAGCCATTGCATCAGTAGCTCAAATGCTGGGATCTTGTACACATTCAAGAAGATGTAGAGAACATTAGAAGTTTGTAGATCTGAAAATTAGGCATGGCCCTAAAGTCTTGCAGAAGCGCAGGAGAGACCTCTCACCTATGTCCCTACTTACCTCTTGGTTTTCTTTTAATGCAGAATTAGTGGTTAAAAAACCCTAAAGAGTATGTTTTTCTGATACTAATATACATTGGCCAGATTCCCCTATACAGACAATTATATTTTTAAGGTGTAAACAAAACAAAAAACATTAAAATTACATTTTGATAGAGAATGTGCATGAGAGTTACCAACCACCATACCTTTACTTCCCTCATTGATAAAAAAAATCCTCTTATGTCTATATTCAAGCTAGGCCAACTAGCTAAAAAATAAAGAAGGTAAAATAAAAGAAAATGAAAAGTAGAGGTCAACGAACTTAGATCACCAGTTGCGAATTTCTTATTTAAATCATCCCGTGAGTGGAAGTGCATTTCCACTAACTCGAATTTGGTGACTAGGGACTAGGGTCAGTGAAACGGATGTTCAGGGTTAGGCAATCCATTTTACTGGGTAGTCCGGGAGGGAGGATTCTGATAAACCTATGTATTTGAAGAGAAGTGCAATCTCTGTCTTTCTCATTCCTTCCCACGTAACCCACAAAAGATATTTAGGAGAGCTTTTATTCCCCATGTTTAACAAGTTTGTTCATTTTGTCAAAAGAAACCAGGTAAAATTTCCTTCTCTTCCAGTCTTTCCCTCGCACACAGCCTTCCTTACTGGCCCTGGGGTTTTGTCAAAACAAAATTATCAGGGAGCCTGGGGTAGGACTGGATTTTTTATCCTATTGATCTTTATATCTGGAAGTTGCCGTTGGAGCAGTGAATTTCTATTTGTTGGAAGTCCCCTGGGCTTGTGGTTTCACGTCAGATACCTGGGGAGGGAAGTGGAGAGAGAGCTCCTCCATGGACCACATGTTTTCGGAGCTTCCAATGTGACACTGTGACACATACCGAGGTACAGCAGGATGCCCAAAGAAAAGAGCACAAAAAAGGAGTGGGGATATTTCATTTGTATCCATATCTTCAAATATATCCATAGCTATCCATATATGGTAATAATATAAATAGCATATGTGTTATATCAGGAGTGACAGAGTATAACCCAAGTCAAATAAGTCCATGTGAATATTCATTATAAAACTATTTTCTACGTATAAACAGTTTACCTACAGCTATCAAAACCCGAACCTTACAAGATGTGAGAGAGGCACACAATCAGAAATAATTACAGATTCTAGCTCAGGTGGGTGATTATCTCACATAGTGTATACGTGGGCCATATTTTGAAAAGCCCTAAATTCTCCAACACTGAATATGTCATGGTAATTGTGCCTTCAGCTGTCAGTTGCCTGACAGTTGTGTCTCCCAGTTCAGAAACTCACAATCCTATTCTATGGCCAGACTTGAAAGACTTATTGACACAGAAAAATTGACATACATCTTAGAATATATTTCTCACTAGTCTAAGATTAAGTCTTAGTTTATGTGTTAAATTCCCTTAGAATGAAACATTTATCATATCTTTTGGCAGAAAATCCCCTTTCTTTCTCCTGGACCCTGCCACTGTGTCATTTTAGCATTTTCCACAGTCACCCACTCATTACATTCTCTCAATCTTTGTTCACTAATGTGACAATCATGAATTCTTTTTGTTATACATTATCTTCTAAAATTAAATGGGGACAACCAATCTCTTACAGCAAAAGACCTTAGGTTTGGTACAGAGTACAGTCTCAGATGTGAAACAACAGGATTTTATTTGCTATTTATAGTCTATTTATTGGTTTTTATTGGCATGGTAATGACATTTGGGCAAGATTTTGTGGCATATTTCTAACACAGCTGTTTAAAGGCTCACAATTAAATAACTACTATTAATACCATTAATACCAATGAATATTAAACACAACACCACTGATTTTTACAACTGAGAGAAGAGCTGGGGTAAAAATATTTCGTAAGTGAAAGAAAAAATTTTCTCAGAATGTGCAAACTTGTAATATAATAGCCAGATAATTATTTTCTATTCAACTTTAGATATACAAATGAATGGAAAAGGAGGATCAGAGAGGTAAAGGGTGAGCAGAAAAGAGGAAGGAAAAGATAGGAGAGGATGAGAACGTGAAAAAAAGTTTTTGTTGTTTTCAAATATGGGCCACATTTTATTATGCATTATTTCTCAGTGGTAAATATTAAACTTAGCAGTCAATTTTTGAGACTAACACACTTTAAGAATACCTTTAAATTAATAAATTTACATATTTTTTTACTATTTCTTATGTCTGGTCCTTCTCTTAGCTGGGCTACTCCCTTTATGCATTGTTATTTTGTCCAGCTGTGGCTGATAAGAAGACACTCCGATCTTGGGTTTCAGTAGGAGGAACTGGCTGACTAGATGGCATTCATTTCAACAAGTCACTCATTCCCTGGATCTCTATGTGCACCCATGTTGTGCTATAGATTTACTTTAAGCACATTCAAAATGTTTAAATTATTTTAATCTAATTGGCTCCTATAAAATGTTATTTTTCTCCAAGAATTTGAAATCCTCATTCCTGTAAAAAGAGATGCTTATTATCAAACCAAACCAGAACTGAAGTTACAAAGCAAGATTCAATAACTATGCGTGTCCACCAATGATTTTCAGAACACAAATGATCATGTAAGATTATTGTATTCATCTACTTTTATCCAAATTCATCAAGTGTTCATTTTAATGACATATACTGCCTTCTGCCATTTACATTTAAATGCAAAACTTATTTTGTGGTTGTACTAAAGATCTTATATAGAACCAAGGAAAATTACTATACAAATGCCATTACCTAGAAGTTTGAAATTCTAAGACTACAGAAGGGTTAATTAATTACATTATCTGTAGCATTACCCTGGCTACATTCTGCCTGGAAGGCACATGGATCCACTCAGCCGCTGAATTTGAAAGAGCTGTGTCCTTTTCGTGCAGAAGAAAAATCATCCACACAACCCTCTTCCACCCCCATCATAAGCACAAGGTGTTTCTTTTTTACTTGATTATTGCAATTCTGGTGAAATAATTGAAAAAAACCAACATTAAATAAGCACAAAAATGTTTCATACCATCTTGAACATTGTAATACTGCATAATGTATTTCAATCATTGCCTATTTACTGAGTTTCTATTATGTTCTAGACGTTGGAGTGGGCTGGGGAGATTCAAAGATGAATGAGACTCAGTGTCCACTCACCAGGAACTCATATCAGAGTGAGATCATAACAAGTTAAGTAAAAGAACATTGAAAAAAGCATTCCAAGATTTGATTTATGAAGGAATTAGTAGTGGTGTGTAAGTTATTTCCTTAGCTATTCATGTAGTCCAAATTAGTTCTATAATTTGTACTCCAAATTGATTCTATAATTGTTCAGCTCATTTGATATTTTCTTTTCCTTCTTTCCTTCCTATTCCTCTAATTTTACTCCTTCTGTAGGTCTTCTAATTCTCTTACCCTTTCCCCTCTAGTTTGTATTGATTTTCAAAAAAAAAAAAACAGAGGCCTCTAAAAATGCACATAGTATCACAGAAAAAATGCCAAAAGGCGAAGGGAAGTTTAGGGTAAAGTAAATTAAAATGGAACTAATTGGTACACCAAAGTGTACGCCAGAAACTCCTGGCAAGTAGGCTTTGAGTTCTCTAGTGGCCAAAGATAAAGGAGGCACAATGCCATATTTCCCAAATACAGTCAGCACCTCAGCGGCTGCTAAGAAGCTGCACTACTTCTTCCAGAGGTAAATTGGAGACAACATTCTTCTTGAATCCACTACAAGGGGATGTCCTGTGGAATAGCAGACAGTATTCCTTACAATATCCAATCACATGGCAGAGTGCAGTTTTTGAGTATAAAATGTCAAAGGCTTTGTTGCTATAATATGGTTATGAGGAGACTGAAAAACTCTGAAATCTAAATCATGCACATCATGATATTTCTGTGTTTATTGTGTGTGTGCACATATATGTGTGTGTGCATATATATATACATATATACATATATATACATATATATTTAACATTTTGAATCAGATAAATTTTCAAATTTAGAATATGTTCTCTAACTCCATAATTCTTAAAAGAAGGAAGAAAGGAAAATCAACAGAGAAAAACTCATATTACATGAGGAACTCTTACTGTATCTCAAAGACTTAAAAAAAAATAGACAATGAACATGACCACTGAAATTAACAGCTATAGAAGATACACACCAAAGCTTAAGACACAGCTGAGAATAATGACCAAAGAAGATAACTGAAGGTTTCTGGTGCAAAAATTAAAGAGCTCTATTCAAAAACAAGTATCCTCACACTTCCCTCTCAAATACAAATTCTCCTGGATGAATAAAAGATGAGATTATTGGAAGCTGAAGTATCTACATTTAGTTTATTACTAATGTAGGTATAATGAGTATAACCTCTGAAAAACTACTACAGATGGCAAATTTTTCTCAGAAGTACACATAAAACTTTTTATTAGACCACCAATATTTAATTTAAAAGGTAAAATGTTATTTTACTTTGCATTTACAAAATTTAAAAAATTTTGTGTGGAGCCTATTTCTACATAATTATTTATTCTTATTAATTTTCAACTAACATTTTTGTCAAAATTATTATATATTTAACGCTTAAATGTTTATAAATTGCCCTGGCTGGTGTAGCTCAGTGGATTGAGCACGGGCCTGTGAAGCAAAGGGTTGCTGGTTCGATTCCCAGTCAGGGCACATGCCTGGGTTGCAGGCAGTCCCCAGTAAGGGACACATGAGAGGCAACCACACATTGATGTTTTTCTCCCACTCTTTCTCCTTCCCATCCCCTCTCTCTAAAAATAAATAAAAAATATTTTTAAAACATTTTATAAATTTTTATTTTTATTGGGCATTCTCTAATAGGCTTATACTTTTTTAAAATTTTGGTTTGCTTGGAGAATTTGTTATCACTTCTATGAATCCTGCCTATTTTAAAAAAGAAAATGCTGCAGTCACCTTCAATGTCCTATGCTGCACATTATAAACACTAACAGTGCTGTCCTGGTCCTCTGTCCCAGCGTCACCGTCATCACACCACCTGAGGTGTGCTCCCCGGTTCCACCATCAGCTCTAGGTCTCTCTCACCCATTCACACCGTTTGTACCAACCATCTGAATAGAGAATGACAACTCCTCAAAATAGAAAATAAAAAACCCAAAACTTCATGAGTTTACTAAATAAAACCTGTTATGCCCATGTCGTCACCACGATCAAATGATTGCCTACCATGTGACTATGTGAAATGTTCGAAGACTCAGAGCTCCATTAATATTTAGCACAGATACAATGATAAAACTGTAATGTTCACAGTGATATTGGAAAACATGGAATTCAACTTAAAAAAGGAACACCGAATTGTGTTATTTGTTCACTTGCAAATTTATGTCCAACTTTTAGGCAAGTTGCCAAAATTCTTTGTGTCTTAATTTCTTCATTTTGCATATGGATCTGCTGAAATAATGTTTTCTGGTTTTCAGGGATGCTTTATAGAATAACCTATTTGTGATTATTAAGTGACTATAAAATGTAAATGACAAATATTCTTTGTTTCTAGAAGCTGGATTTTTTTTTTAAACTCAATTTCTGGTAGCTCAGTAAGAGAATATAGTCCTTTGTGTGAATGAGTTAGGTTAAAGTAATATAGGCTAAGAGGTGGGTTATACAGCACCAACATGCCTAGATTTAGTCAAAATTGGTCATTTTCCAGATATTTGGTCAGCATGAGACTCAATAACTAGTTGAATTGTACATTTTATTATACCGATGAGTTATTTTATTTTCATATAATTGCAGCTATATTTTCATAGCAGAGATTCAGGCATTCAGAAGATAAGTATATACCAAAAGTACTAAAATTCGGCACAAATTGTCATTTCTTTTTTTAATATATTTTATTGATTATGCCCTTACAGTTGTCCTATTTCCCCTCTTTATTCCCCTCCATCCTGCATACCCTCTCCCCCACCATCCCCACTTTAGTTTATGTCCACGTGTCTCAAGTTCTTAAGATTCTATATTTCCCATACTCTTCTTGCCCTCCCCCCTATCTGTTTTCTACCTACCGTCTATGCTACTTATTCTGTGCACCTTCTCCCCCCTTATCCTCCTCCCACTCCCCTGTTGCTCCTGTTGCTAACCCTCCATGTGATCTCCATTTCTGTGGCTCTGCTCCTGATCTAGCTGTCCACTTAGTTTGCTTTTGTTTTAGGTGTGGTTGTTAATAACTGTGTGTTTGCTGTCCTTTCACTGTTCATATTTTTTATCTTATTTTTCTTAGATAAGTCCCTTTAACATTTCATGTAATAAAGGCTTGGTGATGATGAACTCCTTTAACTTGACCTTATCTGAGAAGCACTTTATCTGCCCTTCTATTGTAAATGAAAGCTTTGCTGGATAGAGCAATCCTGGATGGAGGTCCTTGCCTTTCATGACTTGTAATACTTATTTCCAGCCCCTTCTTGCCTGTAGGTCTCTTTTGAGAAATCAGCTGATAGTCTGATAGGAACTCCTTTGTAGGTGACTGTCCCCTTATCTCTTGCTGCTTCTAGAATTCTTTCCTTCATTTTGGTCTTGGCTAATGTAATTATGATGTGCCTTGGTATGTTCCTCTTTGGGTCTACCCTCTTTGGGAATCACTGAGCTTCCTGGACTTCCTGGAAGTCTATTTCTTTTGCCAGATTGGGGAAATTCTCCTTTACTATTTGTTCAAACAGATTGTCCACTTGTTGCCATTCCTCTTCCCCTTCTGGTACCCCTATAATTCAGATGTTGGAATGTTTAAAGATGACCTGAAGGTTCCTAAGCCTCTCCTCATTTTTCTGAATTCTTTTCTTCATTCTTTTCTGTTTGGTCATTTTTTTCTTCCTTCTGGTCCACTCCATTGATCTGAGTCCCAGTATCCTTTCCATCACTATTGGTTTCCTGTGCATTTCCCTTCATTTCAATTAGTTTAGCCTTCATTTGGTCCTCTAATTTGTGACTAAAATCAACCAGTTCTGTGAGCATCCTGATCACCAGTATTTTGAACTGTGCATCTGATAGGTTGGCTATTTCTTGGTCACTTAGAGTTATCGGTTCTGGGGCTTTGAGTTCTTCTTGAGCCATGATGTTGTGGTCTGTTCACACCTGTTAAGTAAGAGGGGCAGAGCCCTAGGTGTTCACCAGGGCAAGGCAACCCATGTGGCTGGGCTGTGACGCTGTATGTGGGGGCGGGGTCAAAGAGGGGCAATGGAGGTCCCCTCTGCTGCTTCCCACTGCTGGGGCCTGAGTGGTCCATCTCACTGCTTGCTCNATTTCCCTTCATTTCAATTAGTTTAGCCTTCATTTGGTCCTCTAATTTGTGACTAAAATCAACCAGTTCTGTGAGCATCCTGATCACCAGTATTTTGAACTGTGCATCTGATAGGTTGGCTATTTCTTGGTCACTTAGAGTTATCGGTTCTGGGGCTTTGAGTTCTTCTTGAGCCGTGATGTTGTGGTCTGTTCACACCTGTTAAGTAAGAGGGGCAGAGCCCTAGGTGTTCACCAGGGCAGGGCAACCCATGTGGCTGGGCTGTGACGCTGTATGTGGGGGCGGGGTCAAAGAGGGGCAATGGAGGTCCCCTCTGCTGCTTCCCGCTGCTGGGGCCTGAGTGGTCCATCTCACTGCTTGCTCTGTCGCACTGCTAGCTCCTTTGCCTGGTTTATCTGCACAGGAATGTATGACTGTGGTCAGCCCGCTGCCTTGCACCCTGATTGGGTCTGCCTGTCACAACCCCACGCTTGGGATCTGCCAACCCCTGCACGCCCGCCTGGGTCGGTCTGGCCAAGTTTTCCTGGTGAGTTTTCACTCCACCAGTCGCTGGCTCCACCTCTCTTACTGATCTAGCGGAATGGTTCCTTGTTGTCGGACTTCAGTGTAGTTCAATTTTCTGTGTTTGGTTGCGTTTTTGTTACTAAAACTTTGTTGTTTTTAAACTTAGTTGTGTGAGGAGGCACAGTGTTTCCACCTATGCCTCCATCTTGGCCGGAAGTCTCAAATTGTCATTTCAAAAATAAAAAACAAAGCAGCCAGTTTGGTGGAAAGTTCAGTCAACCAGTTTGGCGCCTTACAGATAAGACAATCTGCCAAAGGACTGAACTTTTACTTTATGTTTCAGGGACCTCTTTTGGCTCCATATTAGGAGTTAGAGAGAAAGGAGGCTTGGTGAGATGTGTACTTTGAATCTAAACAAATAAATAAGACAGAGGATATATTTTCTGTGAGCACAGGTCATTTTCTATGCTCTTGAGTTGAGTGTGACCTAGAGATAAATCACTTTATCACCTCTCGGGAAAACTCCTCAGGTCTACTATTGCTTAATTTATAAAATGGGAAGACTGCCTGGAGGAATTACGTTCTGTCACCTAGAAAATGTTTGAGCTCCCTCACAGTCAGTAGGCAGCATTTATTGAGCGCCCACTGTGTGCTTAGTACTATGCAAATACAAGGTGTCAGGTTAACAAATCACAACCCTTCTGGCTGCAAAATAATTTTTTAAAAACCCTCAGATCCATTAATATTCCATGCCATATGGTGGAGAAAGGTCTAAATTCTACTGCTTTTGCTTTTACAGATAATTTATGAAAAAAATGAAATATTAACTAGGAACATGGTAGAATAGCTTTCTGTTTCGCCAGAAGATGACAAATGAAGCTGCATAGGCATACATTTGAATAAGGAATTATCAATCAACCTCAAACTTGACCCACAGCTGTCATCCCTATAAATTAATGTTTACCATTTTTAAGTATGGGCAGGACATCTGGAAACACACAGGCTGTGGCTGGTGAGAAATTTCCAAGAAATAGTATATCAAAAGCTAATTATAGCAGCAGCGAGCCCAAGTGTCATTTTGTTATGGTGAATTATAGACAGGGAGCTCTGTCACTGCAAACTGTTATTCATAACTAAATCATAATGCTTTTAAGTTTTAATTAATCTGCTTAGCTTTAGTTGCAAGGGAGAAGCTTGCTTAACTGTTAAGCCGCCGAGGCTCTCTCGGGCTACCCTGAAACTGCATCTGGGCACCTGAGGGAGCAAGACCACATTATCAGGCTGACGTTGCGTCTATTAAAAGGAATCTCTTTTAATATGACAGACTCTGAAAATTTCTTTCTATTTCATTATCCCAAAACCAATTAATTTTCCATAAGAGCACCAAATTAATTACAAAATACTATGGAAATCAGAGACGTCCCTCCTTCCCCACCATTATGGAAATGCCAAGCCCCTTGGCAGCACAGCCCTTTGAAGGTACTAGTTTTTCTCCTTAGTTTAACATTGTATTTGTGATGTTGGGAAAACTCTTCAGGGCTGGCATTTTTACTTTTCACTCACATAACCTATGTCTTCCCCTTGCTTACCTGGTCCACACTCTTTTTCTTTAATCATATTTAATCATCTTTACCTCATGAAGTTTAGCTGCAGAAAGTGAATTTTTCTATAAACAAACTCCCTCTTGAACATTGTGACTTCCTGGGTCTTCATCTTGTCTGCCTAGCTACTTTATGAACTACTCTTGGGCATGTTTCAAACTTCCTTCATACCCACACCTTCTCCTACCTGCCCTTGGGATAAACATCTATTCCTAATCCATATTAAGGATTTAGTAAATTCTTTTCAGTTGAAAGAAATCTAGTTTTAATTCACAAAGAGAAATTAACATGCACGGGACTTGCAATCCAAAAGAGAGTAACAAAACCTATAAAGTTTCTTCACAAAGGCACCCACAGGAAAAATAACCACCATAACTTGTGGCTATTTAAAATTCTGTTAAGCAAACAAAATTTTCCTTTGGAGGAATTTATGATGAGTTTATATATTAAAAGGGAAGCAGTGAGAGGAAATGAAAAAATATGGACAGGGGATGATAAAATTTGATCATAAATTTTAATTTTAACTATCTCTGAAATAAAGGCATTAGCTAATCTTCTGACTTTCATTTAAAATAGTGGAATCTTTCCCATAAGGAATAGTAAGAGGACCCTCTCTCCCCCTGAAAGTTTCTTGGATTGAGGCAGGTCCTGGTCCTGTAGAGCCTTCTTGAGCTTCCCTTGGCCCAGGGGCTACTCCTCCACATTTTGGGGGGAAAAGGCCTTGGCCTCTGAAAATCCTGTCTGAAAATGGCTAGGAAAGTCTTCCTGGGGACAAAGCATACATCACACTTCGTCTGTTTCTCTGAAGCACCCAGGATGATGACCCAGCAGGCATTTCATCTACATTTTATTGATCTAGCATCAGGGCCAGTGTCTTTCAGCACTCTCTATCTTGAATACTGATTTATTTCTTAGGATATATGCCTATGTTAGAGTAACTTAAATTTAAAAGTACAACAAGTATCTTCCTCATGTTTTCAGTCACCACTTACCTAATTTAGCCTCTAGATGAGTTTATGGTTGAAAATACTCTAATTTATGCAACAGAAAGCAATCATTTAAACAAGGACTCTTTTTCAAACAGTTCTGAAAGAACCATGTGATCTCAGATTTGTAGAAGATGTGAGCTAGGCTAACTTGGCCCTTTTCCCTGGAACCTAGGATCACTTTCAGTTTACTTAAATGGAAAGCCCCATGGGTACATTGCCTGACTACTAAGGCCTCTTCCAAACTTCAGAGCCTACCATGCTCTGGCTATAAAGGTAGTCTCCTACTCCACATATCAAGTAATGCAGCCACTTCCATATTTGCTTCTTCAAAACAAAGATGGAAGAAGGTATATACATATTTAATCCTAAGTCAAACACAGAAAGACTAAAGATTTGATTTGCTTCTATTCAGCGGGTAATTTTTGGTGGTACTTTAAAATATTACTATGGTTTTGTGCCACACTTTGAAGCCTCAGAATATAGTCATTTAAGTAAAATTAAATGGGTTATATAAAGTGCAACAGGTTTTTGTATACCCTATTTCTAATATGGAAATGGAAGCAGAGCTTTAGTGACTTATAATGTAGGGTCATTCTTTGAGGCAAGAATTACTTGTCCCACTGAGGCTTGCTTTCTTCCAAAATAGGTTCCCTATGTTTCTGGGATGCAAATACACACACATACACACATACATCTTAGTTCACAGGGATGTTTATGACTTTCTGAGCTAGTTTAGGCTCTAATTTTACCTCAATAATGTTAATTTTTTTAATCCTCATAACAATACAAACATAAATTAAAAACAGCAGAAATAAGCCTTTTGAGTTTATTTCTTATACTAAAGAAGAGCTAATGTGGGCATAGTAATCACTGAAATGCTGCCTAAATCTGCATCTGACTCAGAGCCAACATCAGAGGACAAGTTCCAACAGTGCTGGATGAATAATTAAAACATTTGGAGATATCAAGTTCATATTTTTCTCTTAATAAAATTATATTTTTGAGCCTTTTTAGATGACCTCAGCCAAAGGTACTCTGAGTTAGCCACTCCCCTCAGAATCTGTGCTCTGTTAATGTAAAAAGAAAAGCTGATGGGAGAAATTTTCTCAGTTCATACCTTTGTGTCAGTTCATGGCTCAGAGAGAGAAACACTTTTTTTCCCATGAGTCCAGCAGATTGTTTCACTTGTAAAAACACAGGAATGAGGCAGACATAACAAGTGAGGCCTGCTAGAGGCAACAGCCCTCATGCATGTCATGTCCCAGGGTGACCATGAGACTCAACCTGAAAGATGTTTCTAAGCTCCTTACCAACCATGCGAAGTTGTCTTTTATGAGGAGGGAGTAAGGAAGGCCTGGGCATAACTCAAATTTCAATAAACCCTACATTCTACAGCATCCAATTTTAGCAAACAAAACCACAGATTACAATTCTTTACAGGCTAATTATTAGACGTGTGATACAAATAAGGAAACTAGACAACAGAGTTAAATCACTCACCTAAAGTCACACAGCTAAAAAGCCAGGGACTGAGATATACTATGTTGTCACAATCAATTGAGAATAATAAAATTGGATTAACATTTCAAGTTTAGTTTGCCACGTAAGTGAGCTTTGAGGACTAAACAGGATCCTGTGAAAAGGCCCAGCGTGATTTTATGAGGCCTGCATTATCCTAATTCCAAAACCAGATAAAGACACTACAAAAAAAAGAAAATTATAGGCCAATAACCCTGATGAACATGGACACTAAAATCCTCAACTAAATATTAGCAAACCAAATACAGCAATGCATTAAAAAGATCATATACCATGATCAAGTGGGATTTATTCCAGGAATGCAAGGTTGGTACAACATTCACAAGTCAAAAAAAATGTGATTCACCACATAGACAAAATGAAGGACAAAAACCACATGATCATATCAATAGATGCAGAAAAAGCATTTGATAAAATCCATTACCTATTTATGATGAAAACTCTCAGCAAAGTGGAATTACAGGGACCACACCTAAACATAATAAAAGCCATATATGACAAACCCACTGCCAGCATCCTACTAAAGAGGCAAAAACTGCAAATTCCCCTTAAGATCAAGAACAGGACAGGGATGTTCACTTTTACTTTTCGTATTCAACGTAGTACTGAAACTCTCAGACACAACAATCAGACAAGAAGAAATAAAAGACATCCAGTTTGGAAAGGAAGAAGTAAAACTGTCTCTATTTGCAGATGACATGATACTCTACATAGAAAATCCCAAAGATTCCACCAAGAAACTACTAGAACTGATAAAGTCAGCAAAGTAGCAGAATACAAAATTAATAACCAGAAATCAGTTGCATTTTTATATGCCAATAATGAACAAACAGAAGAGGTAATTAAGAAAACAATCCTATTCACAATTGTTTCCAAAAGAATAAAATATCTAGGAATTAACCTAACCAAGGATATAACCTGTACTCAGAAAATTTTAAGTTTCTGAAAAAAAAAACTGAAGAAGATACTGATAAATGAAAACACATACTGTGTTCATGAGTAGGAAGAATTAACATTGTTCAAATGTCCGTACTACCCAAAGGAATCTATAGGTTGAATGCAATTCCTATCAAGATTCCAATGTTGTATTTCACAGAACAAGAACAAATATTTCAAAAATTTATAGGGAACCACAAAATGCCCTGCATCACGACAGTGATCCTGAGAAAAAACAAAGTTGGGCTAGGGTTACCTAATCATGCTACCTAGTATCAAACTATATTACAAGGCCATAGTAATCAAAACAGAATGGTACTGGCCTAAAAATGGACACACAGATCAATGGAACAGAATAAATATCCCAGAAATGAACCCACACCTTTATAGTCAATTAATATTCAAAAGAGGAAGTAAGCACATACAGTTGTCTAAAGATAGTTTATTCAATAAATGATGTTGGGAAAATTGAACAGATATATCCAGAAAATTGAAACTAGAACACCTTCTTATACCATACACAAGAATAAATTAAAAATGGGTTAAAAAATTAAGTGTTGGATCTGAAACCATAAAAAATAAAAAGTGTAGAAGCAAAATCTTAAATATTGATCATAGCAATATTTTATCAGATATATCTCCCCAGGCAAGGGAAACAAAAGGAAAAATAAATAAACGGGGCTACATCAAATTAAAAAGGTTTTGCATAGCAAAAGAAAACATCACCAAAATGAAAAAAATGCAAAGTATGGGAAAACATATTTGCCAATATATCTGATAAGGGTTTAATATCCAAAATTTATAAATAACATACAAAACTCAACACACACACACACACACATAAACAAAAAAATGGGCAAAGACCTGAATAAACACTTCTCCAAAGAAGACATACAGGTGGTCAATAGACATATGAAAAGATGCTCAACCTCACTAATCATCAGAGAAATGCAAATTAAAAGCACAGTGAGATATCATGTCACACCTGTCAGAATATCTACCATCAATAAATCAACAAACAACTAGTGCTGGCCAGAATGTGGAGGAAAGGGAATTTTTTTTGCACTGTTGGTGGGAATGCAGTTTGGTGCAGCCACTGTGGAAACAGTATGGAGTTACCTCAAAACAGTAAAAATAGATCTGCCTTTTGACCCAGCAATCCCACTTCTGAGACTATATCTGAAGAAACCCAAAACACTAATTGGAAAGAACACAAGCACTCCCATGTTCACTGCAGCATTGTTTACAATCACTAAGATATGGAAATAGCCCAAGTGTCCATAAAAAGGGAGAAAATTTTATCCTTTGCGACTATATGGGTTGACCCAGAGAACATTATGCTAAGTGAAATAAGCCAGTCAGAGAAAGAGAAATAACATACGATTTCACTTATCTCTGGAATCTAATGAACAAACTGAACTGACAAGAAAATAGAGACAGATTCTTAGATGGAGAGCAGGCAAAAGGTCTGTGGATGGAGGGAAGTTAGGGAGTAGAGTGATTGGGTAAAAAGGAAAAAGGACTCATGAACATGACAACAGCGTGGTAACTGTGGTGGGTACAAGGGGACTGAAATGGTAATGGAAAAGAAGAAAATAAATAACTTTGTTTTAAAAAGGCCCAGCGTGGTTTGTTACCTGGGAAAAAATCTAACATTTATTAACATCCACAGTGGCCTCTGTTTCGTCCTCCTCACCCACTCTCCTTCTTACCCCTTGTGCCTATGTCTCCAATCCACGTGGCTGTCTTTGGGTTTTCTCTAACTTCAACATGCCTCTCTGGAGGTTCTGACACCTGAACAATACAGGGAGCCAGATGCTGAGACCTCACACAGACAAAAGGAAAATAATGTTTTTTATTTTGTTTGAACTACCTTTTTTTTCTTGCCAATCTTTGGGTGGTCCTCTTTGCTATAGAAAGATGTATACAGTCAGACCTAGATTTTTCTCTGCATTGTAACTAATAGTACAGGATCATCCATGTCTGCATTTTACAGCCTTAACTCCCTTTCAGTCATGTCTCACCTATATGCACAAGTCTCCTTCAGCTGAACCCTACAGTTAACCACTGGGGTACTGGGCACAATTCACACACCCAGTGATCACCTCATGCAATTCGTCATAGGATTCTAGGCTGAGGATCCTTCTGTGGGTCATACATTTTTGTGGGTTTGTTTAATCTCTGAATGTATTCCTCTTCTCAACATTATTTAAAGACTTAGAAGTACTGAAAACGATTAGACCGGCTCCTTCCCTTTTAATAAAGTCTTTTTAATTGGTTTTGGACTCAAGACTACCACCCTCTGAATCAGCTCTTCAATGCAACAGTCAAAAGAGTGGATTTCTTTTTGCCTGTGAACTACCTGTTCTAGGACACAGTCTTCTGTCCTTTGTGAAAAATGTCATCTCCAACTCATAGCTCTTATAATATTTTGTCCATCTAAGTTTGGGTAACTGAAGACATTCATTATTTTTATTTCTTGGCCTAATGTTACTGCTCTCCCAGAACTTTTAAATGCTTTTTTTTCTTAGATGCATGAGTCTATTACACATACCTCTTGTTACTTATTTATTGAAGTAGCATAACATTATCTTCACTGACTTACAGACTTTCTTTTTTTCTAGATTACCCTTATGTCTTAAAAAATAACTTATTTTGTCTTTAAAAAAGTACATAATATCTGTTTTCTCAAAAATGAGAAAGTACAAACATGAAGACAAAAAATTTTAATCCAGATTCTTCTATGTCAGCATCCAAATATATATATATATGTATATATACTTATATGTTAATAAATATAGCTGCATACAATTATATAAGTTTATTATTCATTTATTTATAGAGAGGGAACAAGAGGAGAAAGAGGGGAAGAGACATTCTGAGGTTAAAGACTTATACATATCCTGACTAGGGACCAAACCTGATACCTAGGCCTGTGTGTACCTTGACTGGGAATCAAACTGGGGACCTTTCAGCTTGTTGGATGACGCCAAACCAACTGAGCCACACCAGTCAAGGCAGTCACATACAGTTTTAGTGATGACATAATATTCTGTTATGTAGATATTTAAGCCACCCTTATTGTTAAACACTTAGGTTGGTACTCACCTAAATATATATATATTCCTATCAATTTGTATTCCCATATTTACTATGTAAGTACAAGTTTATCCAAATTGGATATTATTTCCTTTTTTGAGTGTTATGTCATTTAAAATTGCATTTGCTGAATTATTAAAAATAATTGACAAATTTTCTGTGATTTAACTGTACTGCTTACTAAGTGATCCATGACTAACATGACCTCTTCTGCTGTCAACTCAATATCCTATGTCCTAGAAAATGTTTAGGCTCAATTCAATTGCAAGTCTAAAAATTTATGTTTAAACTCTTAACTATACCAAGACCTTTGTTTTCTTCCAAGTATTTAATCTGAAAATATGATTACTGTTGCTTCCTTTCTAGTGTAGAAGCATTTTTGCATTCTGTCTTGCCTTCTGGGAGACTTCCCACACCTATCTGATACCCTTGTGATAAAACCGAATTTTCTTCCAGTCTCATTTTTCTAAGTATGGCCAACAACTTGCTTCTGGCTAATGTTGCAGAAAGAGTATATCATCCTGAGGCTCAGACCCTTCTACACACCTAGACTTCCTTCTTATTGTTGGTAAGTACATTTTTTTTTACTTTCTTATGTCTTTTAGTTTTCATGCTCAGTTGAAGCTTGTCTTCAGGATATTAGTAGTTAAGATCAGGATTTCTCAACCTCAGCTCTAGTCAAGACTAGCTAATTCTTTATTGTGGGCACTGCCCTGTGTGCTGGAGGATGTTTAGCAGCATCACAGGTCTTTACTCACAGATGCCTCTAGTACCCTACAGGTGTGACACTCAACAATGTCTCCAGGGAGACATTTGACATTGCCAAATGTCCCCTGGGGGCAAATCACCCAGCTAACAACCACTAGTCTAGGGGATACAAAGCTTAAAGCAAGTTAACATCATCTTGGGTTGTATTAAAATAAGACATGGTGTCCTTCTCCAGGTAGAGCCGTGTCTTGAGCTCTTGTCAGAAAACATCTGTCACTTTGATTCTCATTTTTTGTCATACATTTTAAGATACCTGACAAGATGGTATCAAAAGCAGAATAACTCAGAAGTGGGAAAGATCTGGAGACTGCCCATAGAAGGTGTATTTGATACCAGATGGTTTCAAAAGCAGAATAACTCAGAAGTGGGAAAGATCTGGAGACTGCCCATAGAAGGTGTGGTCAGTGGTCTGAGTTCACTCTCTGCACGTTTGGGCTTCTGCCTGAATCTGTGCTTCCCAAATAGCTATTCCTTTTTTCTTCAAATAAATACCTGCTGCTTCTCACTTTGAAAGGCCTTTAATTTTCAGATTAACAGGTTTATAGAAGATTTAGAGAAAAACTATTTATTTTGTTCTGCTTTAAAAGGAAGAGCCACCTTGGCTGGTATAGCTCAGTGGATTGAGCACGGGCCTGTGAACCACATGATCGTGGTTCGATTCCCAGTCAGGGCACATGCCTGGGTTGCAGGCCAGTTCCCAGCAGGGGACTCATGAGAGGCAACCATACATTGATACTTCTCTCCTTCTCTCCTTCCCTTCCCCTCTAAAGATAAATAAATAAAATTTAAAAAAAATTAATAAAAGGAAGAGCTAAGTAGAAAGCTTTCTTTAAGCTTACTATAAAGAATGGGGCTCCACAAAAGTTGGTAAATTTCTTATCACTATAAGTTTAAGCAGCTATGAGATCACAGTGTTCTTGGAAGGAATCTCTGTAATAGAAGGACCTAGAATCAGATGTTTTCTAAGGTTCTTGTAACTCTAAAACCCAGAACGTCTCTTTGTACTGAAATAAGACAAGTACCATCTTTTTCAGCAGCATTGTTTTTTGAATATACAGTATATGCTGTAGTAACCTCAGTGGCCTCACCCAGTACTGGTATCTTTCTGCACAGAGCTGAACACCCGAGGATCCCTGAACAGCACATACCCCCCCACCCCAGGCTGCTAAAGGTCAGCTTTTGATTCACATCCCTATGACACTGTATGAAGCACCAGGCAGCAAATGGCTCCAAGTTTCAACATGCATAGAAAAAAAGACAGGCTGAAGTAGAAACGTAGGTAGACCAGTTGGGCTTTCTCATCACAGTGGGCAAGTAGATATGTCTACTCCCTGCTAACCCATTTTTGGAGGTCACCTCAAGCTGAGCACATCGAAAAGCTTATTACTCCGTCCAAACAGGCTTAAAGAAATCTTAAGACAGCACAACTGTTTACATAAATGTTAAAATGATTTAGTTTTTCTTATTATTAGTTTCACTCCTTCACAATTATGAAGCCACAGAACCTGGGTTTATGGTCTTATATTTTTCTCTAGCTTTTTCACAAATTTACCTCATATTATTTCCAATGCAAGTATAACTTCTTTCTAAATAGTAACTTTGCCTCTCTCTTATGCTCCTAATATCCATGGAATGTTTCTTTACAATATTTTTGGCTACTAGTTGTATCCACCTTTGTTTGCAGATGGAAATTGTTAGCTCCTCTGCATAATATTCTCGAGTCACTGAATGCTAGAAAGCTCTGGATCAATATGTGATGAATAGCACATGGTCATCAGCCACTAACTAATCTGCTTGCAGTAATCTTCATATCCTAACATGTGGGTCATAGTGGTGGGCTGCAGGCATGTCCTCAAAACATACCATCAATATACTTTGACTCCATCTCACTCTAATGTTTTCTGAATCCAACAATGAGGTCGATTGATTCCTTTCTTAAAGATCAAAAGTTGCATCAGGTTGTTAGATGAAATAATCAGCTGGATGATCTTTTTTTTAAAATCATCAGGTAGGCACATCCTGAAGTAAAGAAAACTCCATTAACTTTTGTTTCTCATTTGTTCCATGTCTTGGCTTTCTAGTAGACTGTAAGATTCCTACGTGCAAAACTGCTTCTTGGTTTAATTGCCCTCAGTACCTAGTAGAGCATGATGTACATGCAGGCCTTTAGTGAGTGCCACACTCCACATCCCAAGTTCGGCAGCTCCACAGAAGAGAATGGCTCTCTTCCCGGTCACCTGGGAGGACTGGCTTTTCAAGTGCCATTTCCAGAGATATACCATCCTTAGATGGCACCAGTAGGGGAAATCTAGAGCAAGGTGTCAGGACACAAGTCTTTTTGTCCAGCTTTGATACTTCGGACAATAAAGGCGTGTTCCTTCCCTTGTTCTCTCACTGTATCTTATACCTAATCTACCTACCTCTCATATACAGCATGGTGGTTAAGCTCAAACACTCTGGGGCCAGATGAGTTCAATCTCAGCTCAGCCACTTACTAGTGACTTATGCAAGTCATTCAATTTCTTGATGCCTTATAATCATCATTATAAAATTATTGCAATAATAATATTTTCCTCATGAGGATATTATGAGAATTAAATGAGTTAATAGGTATTGAGCACTTAAAATAGTATCTGCCACATAATGAGCTCTTTTATTGTTTATTTAATCTTTATTGTATTTTTTTTTCCATTACCACTTTTCCCCTATACAGCCTTCCACCCAGCAAATCACCACACTGTGACAGTTGTCCATGTCCATGAGTCCATAAGCTCTTAACTAGAGCTACCTTTGATAATGTGCATAGAATTAAAAGTGTTTTGCAATGTAAGGTGTGATGACTGAATTCTCTCTTACGTAGTTCTATCAAAATCTATCTTCAGGAATAATTCCTCCATCCTCAGCGTGATTGTTGTGGTAACTAGAATTCTGTTAGGTAGCATTATAGGATAGGCTGCCTCGGTCTTCTCCCTTCACTATAAAGAAATACTGAAATTCTCCAATTTCCCAGACAGAAGGTGAGATAATGATCTGCAAATCAAGTGAATAAATACAGCTAACCAAGAACAAACTGACAAGAAACTAAATTCCCTACAAAATTCATGAAGAAATGCTAAGACATGATACATTGCTGAGCTTGATCTTGACTCCTGTGTTCAGACAATGACATTCTCAGAATCGCTGACCTTCCCAATCCATTCTTTTAAGGAGAATGACAAGGTAAGGACCATAGTCTCTGCTCCTTGCCTCCTCTCTCTGTTTGACTGCTTTTATTTGGGGGAAGGAGGCTCACAGGCTGGTTGCCTGTTTCCTTTAAGGTTGAGTTCTTCCCTTCATTTTTTTTTTGGTAGAGGGCAGAGTTCCTTCCCAAGTCAATGGGGTCCTCAGACCTGCTGGAAGGGGGAGGGGAAGAAAGAATGAGAATCATGAAATGCGACCCTTAAAATCAAATGAAATTTCAATTGAATGACCTGAACTAGCAATTTTAAGGAGCACATGATGAGATTCTGTATGGAGGTTGAAAATGCAATCACCACTGATGGATTAAAATAAATAGTGCAATGAACCTTCATACTCCTTGTCCCTGTGCCTGAAGCCCCCTCCCCTTGATAAATACACAAATCTACATGGGTGCACACCATTTCAGAGGGTAATTATACAAACTGTCTAGAACAAACAAAACAAGTGCAAATGTTATGTCCATGTTTAATGAAGACTTTGGAGTAGCTCAGTGAAGTGAAACCCATTCTGCTCCAGTCATGCTTTTCCATCTCCTGACCCCTCACACATACAGCCAATAAGGGGCCTCATTTGAAATTCAGAGGCTCCGAGGCGGGGATTTAATAACAAAACTGGCACCTGTCACTTTCTCTATATCTCAGCTGCACTCTACTGCTTTAACTATTAAAATCAATTTATCTAAGGGAAAATATAAAGCAACTGCCAAGAAATATTTATTCTTCAGACCTACAATGACATCTCAAGAAGTTGTGAGGTATGTGCTTTTAACTGTGAGGAGAAAACAGCTTCCAAGAACTTACTCATGTGATTTAACTTCCATTCCTCCTGTCTATTTTTATTTATTTTTAAAGAATATTATTTACTTATTCATAGAGTGAGGGGAAGGGAGGAAGAAAGAGAGGGAGGGAAACATCAATGTGTGGTTGCCTCTTCTGTGCCCCCTACTGGGGACCTGGCCTGCAACCCAGGCATGTGCCCTGACTGGGAATTGAACTGGGACACCCTTTGGTTTGCAGGCTGGTGCTCAACTCACTGAGCCATGCCAGCCAGGGCTCCCCTGTCTATTTTTACTTAACTACCTTAATCACATGATAACTTGGCTTTCATATTTCTGCACTCACAAACAGCTATCTTCCTATGATGGCTAAAATGATCACGTAGGTATGTATATGTGAGTATGTGTGTGCATGTGTGTGTACATTACTATATCTTTGGCTTCCAGGTAATGTAAAGTCCAGTTTAGTCTGAAATTATTTTCTGGAATGCTGTTGCTCAGTACCATGTGAATAAGATATATAGCACTTACATGTTTAGTTTCATTGCTGTTATTAGGCAAAATGGATATAGAGTAAACATCTGTTTGGGAGTCTGACTTAGATATCTAGATGTAGCTATCTAGTCCTGAAATAGATTAAACAAAAAGTAGTTCCAGAAAGGCAAGTTATTGCATTTTTGGGGTCACAAAGACTTTTTGAGCATCTCTAAATTGGTAAAACAAAGAATCCCTCCCACCCTCATAAAGTCCCTACCGCTTAGAATATAACCCAGCAAAGAAAGGTGACTGTAGTATTCTCACCACTAAAAGCATCTGTTTTCAAGACATAAAACTTTGTCCAAATTTTAGGTCCTTCTCCTAACCAATCTCCCAGCAGGACAAATTTGAAAAAAAGACAGGGAGCAGACTAGCCCTGCTGAACTAAGTTAACATCAGTAGGTCAGTTTCTGGGCTACCTGTCACCTATACAAATTCATATACAGTTCTTTATTTTGTTGTAGCTTTCAGCCTCTGGCTACCTTAAATGTTGGAAATGGTTTATCAACATGAGATTCATAAACTAATAGCTTTTATAAAACATCTAAAATTCAGGATCAGGAGTAAATATGGTGGAGCTTCTTTCATAGAAAATCTGTATTGAGATTATTTCTCCCTAAGAATCTGTGAATGCTTCAGTGAGAAAAATACTTTGGTAACCTCTTTCATAGCAGACTTGAATAAGAGTAAAGATCCACTGATGAAATAAGTGGAGAATAATTTTACTTACGCCTCTAATCAAGGGTTGAAATTATAGCTTTTTTCCTTTCTTTATATGGACATTTAGATTAGATTGAAAGTGACCACTTCACTCTGAGACTGGCCTAAAAATATTTGTGATTGATCCTTTATATCAGTAGTAGAATTATGAAAATAAGAAAATTAATTTAGAGTAAAGCTCATGATACTTTTGTGGTGTAAGTATCTTACAGCATTTCTTAGCATCCTTTTGAAGTGCTGTGAGGAATCTTGTGGAGAGTATCACATTGCAGTGATTAGCAAGGCCTCAGAAAAGCCCAACTCAGGAGGATCTGAGACACTGCAGAGTAGCTGGAAGCTCCACCCACTTGCTCCCAGACCTGGACTGGTCTTGCAGTCAAACCACAGAGCAATCAACTAGAAAATCCAGCTGAGCGTGGTGAGAGTGTGTGAGTGTGTATGTGGACAAGTGTGTGGGGCATGTGCATTAGTGGGCAAGAGCCTGCCCGCTTGCAGGTCACTCAGGAGTGGGCAGCCCAGCTCTCCCAGTGGAGTAGCTGCTACCACCACTGCCCAACCCAGAACTCTGGCTGCACAGATTTGGGGCAGGAACCATTTTGTGGAATTTGAAATATCTTCCCTGGGAAGAAGTCGCTGTAGTGCTGGCCTTGGCACCCAGACATGTCCTTGTGCCCTCACCTCAGCAGAACCCCACATCCCCCTGCCTCCAGGAGCCAGGATACAGGAACTGTGGTAACTTACTGGGGAAGGAGCTGTCATCTCCCTGACCCCAGGTTTCCTAGGAATCACAAATGGAACAGAAATCTGACTGAGGAGGTTGTGGTTCCACTGAGGAGCTGCAAGCTCTGGAGGCAGAGAGATGACCAAGGCGGTACTGGCTGTGGAAACAGTGTGGCAGGAACAGGCCTGCCCAAGGCTGAGAATCACTAGAGGGAGTAGCATGAGCACCCTGCCACTGCCTTTGGTAATACTACCTTCATGAGACTCTTCCCATCACCATCTAGGATAGCTCCAAATAGAAAATTTATTCAAAACTGTCATAGGCTCTGGCAAGCTGTGACTAATCCAGCCCTGACTGAGAGAGACTTTATATTTTGGGGGACAAGTCCTAGGGCCAGACTAGGAGACCATCTGACATTACCAGTGGTTGATCCAGAAAGAGAAGACAATGGTAAACACTGGATTCTACTGAATTCCACAATGATCTTCATTATTTGTGTGTGTGTGTGTGTGTGTGTGTGTGTGTGTATGTGTGTGTGTAGAGAGAGAAGGGAGGGAGAAAGAGAGGAAGAAAAATATCGATGTGTGGTTGTGCCCCCTACTGGGGACCTGGCCCACAACCGAGGCATGTGCGCTGACTGGCAACTGAACCAGTGGCCCTTTGGTTCACAGGTAAGCACGCAGTCCACTGAGCTGAACCTGCCAGGGATCTCCTGCATACCTTTTAAACATTCATTTCTTTTCTTTCAGTTATTTCACTAGTTTTTTTATTAGTTTATTTCAAATCTCATATTTTACCCCTCCCTTCTCATATACGTCCCTTCCCCAGCCTCTCAAAACCATTTTTCTTGTTATTAGTCATTCACATTCTTTTCCTTTTCTTAAAATATCCTTATTCTCTTTCTATCTTTATCAAGCTTCACTCATTGGTTGTTGATATGGTGATGGTAATTGCATTTTTTCAATTTTATTCCTAGATCTTTACTATTTTTGTGTTTCAAATCTCAAATTTTACCATTCCACTCTTCTACTCCATTTTGCCTTCCTCTTGCCCTTTTTCCATTTTAACTTTTATTTTTCCCTGTCTTAGCCTGGTTTTCATTCCTCACTATTAATATTCCTTCTCCCTCTGTCCTCTCACAATCACTTTTCTTTCACCTAGACATCTCATAGGCTTTTTTTCCTTTCTGTTTTCCTTTTTGTTCCCATTCCACTAGTATTAATCTTTGCTCATTTGCTGTTGATATTGCTGTGGTGAATCTTTTTCTCCAATTTGGCTTCTAATTTTTTCACTACTGTTAAACACATTTTTACAAACATCATACTAAACTCTTCCTTTTTCTTACTCCATCTAGCTTGCCACCAACTTTTTAAAATTACAGTGTAGCCTGACTGGTGTAGCTCAGTGGATTGAGCGCGGACCTGCGAACCATACGATCGCGGTTCGATTCCCAGTCAGGGCACATGCCTGGGTTGCAGGCCAGTTCCCTGCAGGCCAACTCCCAGCAGGGGATGCACGAAAGGCAACCATACATTGATGTTTCTCTCCCTCTCTCCTTCCCTTCCCCTCTAAAGATAAATAAATAAAATATATAAAAAAAATTACAGTGTAAACTCAATTTTCTCTTTTTATTCACCTTGTTTCTATTCCCTACTCTTGTTATTTCTCTCCCTTCTCAACATCATTTTTCTTTCAGTTAGTCATCTCATATTCATTTTTCCTTTGTTATATAGTCTTAATCTCTTTACACCTTTAATATTTGCTCATTTACTGTTGAAAGTGTGGTTGTGGGTGGGGGTTATTACTGCAGCTATGGGGTTTGTTTCCTGGACTGTTTTGTTTTAATCTGGCAGTATCAGTAAAATGGCATACAAGCTGTGGTGTGTGGTGTGGCTCTCAGATAGTCAGATGGAGGGAAGAAGCTATGATACAAATATTATTATTATTTCTAATGTATTCTTCATTTCAGATATTATATTCTTTATGAGGAAAAAAACCCCAAAACATTAAAATACATAGAGACTAAATAATAAGCTTTAAATAATGAATGGGTTATTTAAACCCTTCTCAGGACCACATAACAATGAGATCAAGAAATAAATCAAAAAGTATCTCGAAACAAATTAAAATTAACACACAACAGGCAAAAACCTGTGACACACAGAGAAGGTGGTCCTGAGAAGAAAGGTCACAGCTGTAAAGGCCTACCTAAAAAAAATTAGAAAAATCTCAAATAAACAACCTAACCCTTCATCTACAAGAACTAGAGGAATAACAATAAAGCCCCGAGTGAGTAGAAGGAAGAAAATAATCAAGATCAGAGCAGAATTAAATTGCGTAGAGGCCAAAAAACAATTCAAAGGATCAATAAATTCAGAAACTCATTCTTTGAAAAGAAAAATAAAACTGACAATTCTTTAACCAGATTCAGTTAAGAAAAAAATGGGAGAGAAATCAAATAAATAAAATCAAAAGTGAAAAGAGGAGAAGTTACAACCAATACTATAGAAATACAAAGAATTGTAAGAAATTACCTGAACAACTACATGCCAAGAAATTGGACAACCTGGGTGAAATGAACAAAATACTAGAACCACACAATCTTCCAAAACTGAGTCAAGAAGAAGCGCAAAGCCTGAGTAGACTGATAATGACTAGTGAAATAGAAGAAATAAGAAAAAAATTCAAGGCATACAAAATCCCTGGACTGGATGGCTTCACAAGCAAACTTTACAAAACAAATAAAGAAATAACTTCTATCCTTCTCAAACTATTCAAAATATTTAAGAAGAAGGAAGACTCCCAAACTCTTTATATGAGGCCAGTATTATACTAATTCCAAAACCAGGTAAAGGCACAACAAAGAAAGAACTACAGGCCAATATCTCTGATGAACACAAATGCTAAAATACTCAACAAAATATTGGCAAACTGGATCTAGCAATACATTAAAAAGATCATACACCATGAGCAACAGGAATTCATCCCAAGATTGCAAGTACTGTACAATATTCAGAGAACAATAAATGTAATACATCACATAAACAAAATGAAAGACAAAAATCACATGAGCATATTAACAGATGCTGAAAAAGCATTTGATAAAGTCTAGAACCCATTTGTGTTAAAAACACTTAGCAAAGTGGGGAATAGAGGGAGCATACTTCAGCATAATAAAGGCAATATATGAAATATCTGCAATCAACATCATGTAGTCAACATCATACTCAACAGGCACAAACTAAAAGATTTCCCCTTTAAGTTCAGGGAAAAGACAAGAGTATCCACTTTAACCACATTTATTCAACATAAGATTTGAACTTCTAGCCACAATTATCAGACAAGAAAAAGAAATAGAAGGCATCCAAACTGGAAAGGAGGAAGTAAAACTGTCACTGTTTGCAGATAACATGATAGTGTACATAGAAAACCCTATAGTTGTCACCAAAAAAGTGGAGTGACTAGTGTACATAGAAAATAGTGTACATAGACAAATGTCCTGTCTCAGAACATGGAAGACAGGAATTAAGGGAAATACATATCAATGAAAGCATATATCATATGCATGGATTAAAAGAATTAACATCATTAAAATGCCCATACTATCCCAAACAATCTACATATTCAATCCCTATTACAATACCAATAACATATTTCACAGATCTAGGACAAATATTTCAAAAATTCTTATAGAACCAAAAACAACCTCAAGTAGCTTCAACAATCTTGAGAAAAAAGAACAAAGTAGAGGGATCACAATAGCTAATATCAAACTGTACTACAAGGCCATGTAATTAAAACAGCCTGGTACTGGCCTAAGAACAGACACATAGATCAATGGAACAGAAGAGAGAGCAAAGAAATAAGTCCATGTCTCTACGGTCAATTAATATTCAACAAAGGCGGCGAAAGCATAGAATGGAGTAAAAATAGCCTCTTCGATAAATAATATTGGGAGATCTGGACAGGTATATGAAAAAAATGAAACCAGACCACCAACTAATGCCACACACCAGAATTATCTCAAGATGGATAAGAGACTTCAATATAAGTCACAATGCCATAAAACTCCTAGAAGAAAACATAGGCAGTAAAATGGCAGATACTCTACACGGAAATATTTTTGCTAATGTATCTCCTAGGGTAAGGGAAATAAAGGCAAAAATAAACAAATGGTACTATATCACATTAAAAAAATCATCTGCATGGCTAAAGAAACTATCATCAAAATGAAAAGGGAACCAACTGCAATGAGAAACATATTTGCCAACTATCCCCAGACAAGGGTTTGATCTCCAAAATATATAAAAAACTCATATCACTCAACACCAGGAAGACAAACAATACAATTAAAAATGGGCAAAGGAACTGAATAGACTTCTCCAAAAAGGATATACAGAGAGCCCATAGACATATGAAAAAATGTTCAACACCACTAGCCATCAGAGAGATGCAAATTAAAACCACAATGAGATACCCCCTCACACCAGTCAGAATGGCCATCATTAATAAATCAACAAAACAAGTGCTGGTGATGATGTGGAGACAAGGGAAACCTAGTGCACTGTTGGTGGGAATATAGATTGGCACAGCCACTGTGGAAAGCAGTATGGAATTTCCTCAAAAAAGCTGAAGATAGAACTGCCTTTTGACCCTAAGATTCTTCTGCTGGCATTATACCTAAAGCATCTTGAAACACCAATTCAAAAGAATCTATGCACCCCTATGTCTATAGCAGCACTATTTGTAACAGCAAAGTGCTGGAAACAGCTGAAGTGCCCATCAGTAAACGAATGGATCAAAAAACAGTGGTGCATTTACACAATGGAATACTACACAGCAAAAAGAAAGAAGGAACTTCTATGCTTCATGACAGTATGGATGGAACTAGAGGATATCATACTAAGTGCAATAAGCCAGGAGCTGACAAATACCATATGATCTCACCTATAAGGAGGACAAAATGAGCAAAACAAACAAATGAGCCAAGTAGAACCAGAGGCATGGAAACAAGGGACAGACTGACAGTGACCAGAGGGGAAGCAGAAGGAGGAGAAGGGTGGAAAGAAGAGGAAGTGACTAGTCAAGGAACATGTATAAATGACCCAGGGACATGAACAGCAGGGTTAGGATTGGCTGTGGGATAGAGCTGGGCTGGGAGGAAGAGAACAAAGAGGGGGAAATTGGGACAACTGTAATAGAACAACAAGATATTTATTTTTAAATGTTCCCTGCAAAAAAAAAAAAAAGAAGAATGGGAAAAAGAAAAATCTGACTTATACCTTGGCCTGTTTTTCCTTCTATACTTTATGACCAAGAAATGTGGCTTTTCAAGTGAATGGTTGTCTGCTTTCTAGATAAGTCTAAGCTTGTTGTCACAGGGGAGGAAAATAAGCTTCAGGTGAACCTTTATACTGATAGAGGACAGCCTTCCATCTGGGCAAGGATAAGAGTTATGCTCATATCTTCAGAACAGAATGTCAACTCCTGACCGCACATATGGTATCTCAAGCATATGGATCTTTGTTTAATCAACGACCCAGAATATAGACACTTCAGGCAGTTTTCAGGAAATCCAATCTTTAATTGTCTTTGTTCCTGTACTTGCTACAGTCTTGTTTGGAGATATTCAATATTTAGGGAAGACTGTATAAGTAACACGTTAACACTCTCTTCTTTTAGGGTCTCTGAACTCCATACCTACAATAGTTATTTAGCTTCATTATCTTATATTTTTTCAGAAAGGATTCAAAAATCTAAGCTGTAATGTTATGCCTTCCATTTATCTTATCTTTTTTCAGAAAGGATTCAAAAATCTAAGCTGTAATGTTATGCCTTCCATTGTTCCTTTCTTTTTTCAGAAAGGATTCAAAAATCTAAGCTGTAATGTTATGCCTTCCATTGTTACAGAGAATCAGGTCCATTTTAAAATGATTTCTGAAGATTCAAAAAGATGTCGGAAATGAACTCAGGTGCCCACATCCTTGCTTACTCCAAGCCTCCAGATATGACTCAAAAGATATAGAACTATGCTTAATAATAGATATTTATTTATTGAAACGGTTATGAGTATAGATGTTATGAATGAGGATAGAGATAAAAACAGAAATAGAGAGCTAGAGATAGCAATGCAACTATAACAATAATGAAAATAAGATGGCATGGCATAAGAAATTTTGAAGAATTCTTGAAAGATTGAAAGAACATGGGATTGAGCTATTAAAAGAAAAAGGCAACAATAATATCCTTAAGAATACGTCTGCTGAAGCGGAAGTGGTTTGGGGAATGCTTCATTCATTTTTTNATGAGGATAGAGATAAAAACAGAAATAGAGAGCTAGAGATAGCTATGCAACTATAACAATAATGAAAATAAGATGGCATGGCATAAGAAATTTTGAAGAATTCTTGAAAGATTGAAAGAACATGGGATTGAGCTATTAAAAGAAAAAGGCAACAATAATATCCTTAAGAATACGTCTGCTGAAGCGGAAGTGGTTTGGGGAATGCTTTCATTCGTTTTTTTTTAGTTTATTGTTGTTCAGTTATAGTTGTCTGCATTTTCTCCCCACCACTCCCCCCAACCCCAGCCAAACCCACCTCCTTTCCTTGCTTCCACCCTCCCCCTTGGTTTTGTCCATGTGTCCTTTAGAGTAAGTAGTTCCTGAAAACCCTTCTCCCCACTGTCCCCTCCCCACTCCCCTCTGGCTATTGTTAGATTGTTCTTAATTTCAATGTCTCTGGTTACATTTTGTTTGCTTTTTTATTTTGTTGATTATGTTCCAGTTAAAGGTGAGATCATATAGTATTTCCTTCACTCTTG
This sequence comes from Sturnira hondurensis, assembly GCF_014824575.4. Taxonomy (NCBI): domain Eukaryota; kingdom Metazoa; phylum Chordata; class Mammalia; order Chiroptera; family Phyllostomidae; genus Sturnira; species Sturnira hondurensis. The sequence continues at coordinate 11,127,188 of NW_028073511.1, read as the reverse complement.
AAGCAACTGAGTGGTGGAGTAGAGGAGAGCCCCATGGCAATCATCAGAGCCATTATTTAAGAGATCCATTCAGAGTGCCTGGGGCACCCTGGCTTTTATCCTTCCACAGTTTATCCTAGATAGGTTGCAGGATGGCATTTAACTCAAGGCTAAAGGTATTCTGGATACTCGGGGCAGTGAGGAAGAGAAGCACCATAGGGACTGAGTGACATCTAGAAGGAAGAGGGAAACACTTTACCCAGAAGACAAGCTACTAGGACACTCGTTCCAATCCCACATCTTGCCCCAACCCAATAATCATCCAAAAATAAGGTCTCAATTAATAATTAACATTCATTAATAGACAAAGAGAAATTCATAAACACAACACAAACACAAAGGTGAGAGCAAACAAGGATGAATCACCAGGTATTTAAGTTTAACCATGAATGAGAAATATCAAACTAAATCAGCCAAAGAACTAACACATGAGAAAAGAGTTAATAATGCAAAGTTAAAAACATTTTTAATATCTGAATGACTTTCACGGAGATCAAAAAAATTGACACTTTCCATTCAAAAAACACAACTAGTGATATTGAAATAAATAAATGATTCTCAAAAATTTAAACATACTAAAATCTATGGAATAAACAGGGGGATGGGGAAAGGGTAGGAGAATAAGTGAAGAGAGTCAAAAAATTTTCCCAGAACAGTCACTAATAGACAGAGATGCAAATCATTAAACAAATATAAAGACACACTGGGACCATGTGCAGAAGGCCAACATTTGCTTAATAGAGTTCTAAAGAGACAAAGAGAATGAAAAGAGTGAATGCGGAAAAACTAAGTAATACTAGAAAACTTTCCAGAACTAAAGATAAATAAGACTGCAAATTAAATGATTCAATATTGAGTAGACTCACTTTCTAAGTGAATGAGAAAGTCATTATCTTAAGATTTGGTAAAATTTCAGAAAGATAATTAGAAAATCACAAAATGTTTTGAAAGGAAAGTATTGTTCACAAAACCAAATAATTGAACTGGTATCAGACTTCACACTGACATCAGTTACTAGAAGACAGTCAAGCAATAGTCTCAAAGTTTAGAAATAACATTACTTTGACCCAAAATTTTGTGCCCAAACTACTATTCAAAGCCAAAAGCAAAACAAACTTACTGCTTACAGAAACTGTCTTTTTAAAAAATGTTATAGAAAATTACATTCTAGTAAAACAAAAATTATACATAAGAGAATATTTTAGATACCAAACATTTATCAAAATATCTGAGTAAGTACATATACATAATGTAAAGAAATAATCTGTACTCAAAATCCCAAATAATCTTAAGATTATTTGAGACAGAGGAGGAAAGAGATAAAAACATGCTAAGGTTCTTGTCATCTTCAGAGAAGTGAAACATACTGGTTAAATTTAAACAATGGGAAAAAAACAAGTTTAAATACACACATTAAAAGTTTAGTCAGAATTTTAGAAATAGAAAAGTACTAAATAAATAAAAATAACTTAATCAATTCCATACAATCAGAGTCAGGAAAAAAGGAATAAAGAAGAAGGGAAGAAGAAAAGGGGAAAAAAGAGAAAGAAAAGAAGACCACAAGGCAAATAAATACCAACAAGGCTGGCAAAGTCAATTCCAAGCACAGCAGTAATGACATACATCCACGCTTATTAAATTCTCCTCAAAAACCAAAATACAGCTCTGAAACAATAAATTACATAGAGGAAAACATAGGTGCTAAACTTACGGACCTTGGCCACAGAGAATACTTTATGAATTTGACCCCACAGGAGTGGGGAGTAAAGGCAAAAATAAATAAATGGGACTATATCCAATTTAAAAGCTTCTTCTGAACACCAAAAGAAACAGCAAAGCAGAACAGCAGCCAACTGAATGGCAGATATTTACAAACAGCTCTCAAATGTCCAAAATACATAAAGAACTCATGCAACTCAACACCAAATGAGCAATCCAATTAAAAAAATTGCTTGAGGACCTGAATAGACACCTCTCCCAAGAAGATATACAAACAGCCAGTAAATACATGAAAAGATGTTCAACTTGACTAGCTGTTAGGAAAATGTAAATCAAACTAGTACCACCTCACACCTGTCAGAATGGCTATTATCAATGAGAGAATTAATAACAAGTGATGAAGAGGTTGTGGAGAAAAAGGAACATTTATGCACTGCTAGTGGGAATGCAAACTGGTAGAGCCACTGTGGAAAACAGTGTGGAGGTTCCTCAAACAATAAAGAACACAGTTATCATATGGACTAGCAACCTTCTCCCGTGTATCTACATGAAAAATTTTAAAAAATTCATCCTCAAATATATATGCACCCCTATATTCACTGAAGCATTACTCATAGTGGCCAAGACATGGAGACGACAAAAGTATCCTCGATAGAGGACTGGATAAAGAAGATGTAGTACATATATACTATGGAATACGACTCAGCCATGAAGAAAGATGAAATACCGCCATTTGCAACAACATGAATTATACTAAGCAAAGTAAGTCAGAAGTTAAGAACCATATGATTTCACTCATATGTGCAATATAAAACTGACACTTACAGACACAGACAACAGTATGGCGGTTACCAGAATGAAAGGGACTGGGGGGAGTAAAGGGTAAAGGAGGCCAAATATATGATGACAGTAGATGGTTTGATTTTGACTGGTGAGTACACAATGCAATGCACAGATCTGGTATCATTGAAATGTGCACTTGAAGCCTATATGATCCTGTTAACCAATGTCACCCAATAAATTTAATTTAAATAAATAAATAAATAAATAAATAAATAAATAAATTCTATTAAAAAAGAAACTCAAGCTGGGTTGGAAAAATGCAATGGCTTACAGATGGTACACATAAAATAGACATATAATATGTTTGACTATAAAACCATAAAACTGAACTCAAAATTAGAACACAAGTAAAATACAATATCTGCAGTATTTATAAAGAATTTTAATTATCCCTAGACTATGCTAATCAGGAAATAAAAACAAAGGAGAAACTACCTAATAGAAAATTGGCAAAGTATGTGAACAGTATGCCTGAAAGTAAGCATTGGGATAATGCAAGATTAAAAATGGGATATGATTTACCTCCATCAAATGTTCAATTATAAAAGAAAAAGAAAAATGGTAAACAACTTAATGATTATTAAGTAGGGAGCTATTGTACAGATTAAAGTACATCTATACTACAAAATATTCTGCAATCATAAAAATGTTGTTGTTGTAAACAGTGTCGTGGTTAAAAAAATCCTAAAAAATGCCTGGTACACCAAAACTCAAATTTTAGAAGACAGTATGATCCCATTTATATAAAGAAGAAGAAAAAAATCTGTGTGTACATAAATAAATAGAAAAGGGCTTATAAAGAGATACAGTAACAACAGCTTCTTTTGAGGAAGGAAGTAGGATCAAGTGTGGGTGGGATAGAGCTAGGAAAATGGACAACTTTTATTTTTATTCTATATCTCAATATTATTTGAATCTTTGTTGACAAGAATGTATGTATTTACGTTGTATGCATGAACTTTTGTAATCACATATGGCTATGTTATGTAAAACCATAATTGAAGCTATCTGTTCATTTTTCCCTTATTCACTTAGCACACATTTACTGAGCACCTATTACATTCGGACTATAATGAGACTGCCAGACTACAATTCAAACTGGTACTTAAGGGGTGCAAAAAAGAGTGAATTCCCACCTCTAAAGAAAGGGAAATATAGATTTGATTTACATTAAAACAAGTTTATTAGGGTGAAGTTTTATGGAAGCTGCTGCAGGAGCAAGTTATAGGTACATTCATACATGAATATAGGAATGAGATTACAAAGTTATAGGTAAAGTTGTTGGAATTATCCCAATGCAAATTTTGAGTTAAAAATGGCCTATCTCTTACAATAAACACATTCACACATATGTGTGTGTACACACAAAAACGCAACGCTCAAGCCCTCAATTTTGACGTTGCATTTTTCTTTTACTCAAATGATCACAAGCCAAAAGAGTTGGAAAATAGGGCAATGCTTTTAACTTCTGAGTGTGACAAAACCTTGCACGTGTATAATAAAATTTTATTATTTTCTTCACTGAAACACATTTTTGGGTCTTTCCATGCCTTAGTTTTGCCACTTAAAAATCCATTTACATGTTTGCTCTCAGTACTGTGTTACTTATTGTCATTTAGAGAAAAATAATAGTAAATGTAAGTGTGGTACAATAGTTCATCCAGGGTTGTTAGATCTGAAGAAAGTATAAAGTTACATCGGTAAGGTTAAAGAGTACTTAATTTATGGCAGTAGGAACAGCTACAGGCATGGAGAGTATGAGTGAAAATCAGAAAATAATACAGTAGAATACACACCCTTGTTTAGTTCCTAAGGCTGTATTGAAGATACATGATCTTGTTTTTATATACTATTTGGGTTTAAACTCGGTATATTATAATGAATAATTTAATAAAGTTACAGCCTAAATGCAAAAGGGGAAAAAAAACAAAATGTAATTATAACCTTGTGAAATGCCTTCCACAACAGCAAGAAGTCTTAAGGGCAAGTGGATTTAATAGATTCAATGACCAGAATATCATAATAATTCAAATTTGATTTTCTTTCTTCTGCTTTTCCAACCTTGAAAATATTGCTTATTGTTTCAATAAATATCAAAAATGCTGAATTCCGATGGTAGAATAATATTGTAAATTTGAGTTGGGAATTTATTTTACTGGCAGTCTTTATATAAAAACTCAAAGTTTTTTCTCAAAATTAAGATTTTCCATTATCTAAAGCTGTGTAACAGGAGCCAATAAAAAACAAAAATTATAAATTTAATAAAAGTATATCATAATTACGTGGTATGGTACAGCAACTGAGTGTTTCAGGTAGCTAATTTTGTTAAATAAGGAATTAAGCCCTGTTTGTTTCAACCTATTTGGAAAATCTCTTAAAAGTATACCTATTCATCCTCCTTTTTAATAAGTAAAATTAAATTTCTTGCCAATTGAGAGCAATATTTCTTAAATGTGCCATGGTAGGAAAAACCAGAGTTGGCAAGGTCAGAGCTCGTTAAAACAAAAAATAGTGAGTTAGGATTAAAATATTAAAGTTAACACTGAGTGCATGTGCAACATATTTTCAAAAGAAAAGAAATTCTTAAAAGTAAATGTATACAAAAAATATAATTGCCATCATACTCTTATCGTAAACTACATTCTTATGTAATTCAAGAAACATTTCTGAAAAGCAGATTCTCTTCTTAACACTCTACTTCTTAAAGTTTCCCATCTAGCACCTACTGGCTTAAATTGGAGGACTTTTGTACTTCTCATGCTCCCTTGTTTCAGTTTTTCAAGTCTCAGCAGCACGTTTTACAACCACTTTTTCAAAGATTATTAAAATGCCCAAAGGATGCACAACCAGGTGTACAAAAGAGTAGATTTACTTCTGCATTTGATATTTACTTCTGTTTCAAGCCCACACAGACAGGGACTCAGTTTCAGTCAATTAGGGACTCCACTCTCTGCTTGTCATGGAGTCACATTAGAGTTCAAAGGTGTTCAAAGGAGCATCTGGTCCCTGGTGATTGCTCCACTGTTATAGCTGCACTCCGACAGAGCCACATCTCCGTTCACTGTGATGCTAGTCATCCACACAGGTCCTCTATATATATCCTTCCTTGCTCTAGAGTCCATGGCTTTTCCCGGTGCTCCTCCTGGGCACCTGGAAAATGCAGGTGGGAAATGTGGGAAACTCTTCTTGATCCTCAGGCACCTAGACACTTTCTGCTGCTCTGGTGCATAATACACTACAGGGAACTCTGAGCAGCTTCCTCTGGATTATCTGCCTACAGAGACAACCGTATACATATTTCTTCTCATCCTTCTTGGAATGGGGACAGTATAGTGTTTTTCCACCTTTGCTGACCTTACTCTGTGGTTGGGTACAATTTTCCTTAGGTCCTCAAACCAATCTGGTGGTTTTATCATTATCCTCCACCCAGATCTGCCCTGGATGCTGTGGGCAAGGGCCTCTCAGGAGCCCACTGTCATCTCAACTCACTTCACTTCCCCTCCGAACCACCTCCACCTCAGAAGTATTACACCGACTGGGCAGTAGCCCCTCCTCAGAAGTTTGACTACCAGCCCACTGGCCCCCTTCTCAGAGCTGACAGAATGAAATTTTCAGAAATTGAGTTCCAACCTGTGTTACCTCCCCTGTGAATTTCTTGCTTCTAGTAATTTCAATATCACCACTCAGTTGCCCTGGCTCTGGGAATGGTAGTTGCTTCCTGAAGTTCTTATATCTGTATTACCACAGTGTTTTTGCTTCTTCAGTCCTCCCATGCTTATTTAACAATTTCCTCTATTAAATTCTCTCCATTGACAAAGAGTGCTGTTTTTGATTTCCTGACCACAACATCGCCATGAATAAGTCTTCATTTAATACTTGCCTTCAGTAATTCCCAAATGACAGAGAGCATAGGAGGATAACATTCAGCTGGTATTGGCAGTATAGCAGCCGTACTAGCTGATTTCCTTCAACATCTGTTCTGATTAATGTGTTTTGAAGTTATAGTGGCTGTTAAATATTTTGAATATCAACAATGCCTGCCACTGCACACACTGAGATATCTCTTTGATATTTAGTATTGCCGATGTCTGAGATTTAATTTCTACATGCTCCATTTGCCTGTGAATGTTACTGCCAGACAAGCCTTCAATGTTAGCGTTAAAGACTGACCAAGAAGATTTCTGGCCTGACTTTCATGAATTTGATACTATATAGTGCAGGCCAAAGTAAGGTGCTTATTCAATCAGTCACTGTGCTAATTGCTTAATGCCAATTTTATTGGAACATGAACCACTCTTTCCTTTTTTTTCTAGGATCACTGTTTTTTAAATATATTTTATTGATTATGCCATTACAGTTGTCCCATTTCCCTCCCTTTATTCCCCTCCACCCTGCACACCCTCTCACACCCACCTTCCTCCCCTTTAGTTCATGTCCATGTGTCATAAGTTCTTTAGCTTCTACATTTCCCACACTACTCTTGCCCTCCCCCTGTCTATTTTCTCCCCACCATCTATGCTACTTATTCTCTGTACCTTTTCCCCCTCTCTCCTCCTCCCACTCCCCTGTTGCTAACCCTCCATGTGATCTCCATTTCTGTGGCTCCACTTCTGTTTTAGGTGTCTGCTTAGTTTGCTTTTGTTTTAGGTGTGGTTGTTAATAACTGTGAGTTTGCTGTCATTTTCTACATCTATACATGTTTTTTATCTTCTTTTTCTAAGTCCCTTTAACATTTCATAAAATAAGGGCTTGGTGATAATGAACTCCTTGAATTTGACCTTATCTGAGAAGCACTTTATCTGCCCTTCCATTCTAAATGAAAGCTTTGCTGGATAGAGCAATCTTGGATGTAGGTCTTTAGAGTTCATGACTTGGAATACTTCTTTCCAGCCCCTTCTTGCCTGTAAGGTCTTTTTTGAGAAATCAGCTGACAGTCTGATGGGTACTCCTTTGTAGGTGACTGTCCCCTTATCTCTTGCTGCTTCTAGAATTCTTTCCTTCATTTTAATTTTGGCTAATGTAATTATGATGTGCCTTGGTGTGTTCCTCTTTGGGAATCACTTAGCTTCCTGGACTTCCTGGAAGTCTATTTCCTTTGCCAGATTGGGGAAATTCTCCTTTACTATTTGTTCAAGTAAGTTTTTCACTTGTTGCTCTTCCTCTTCCCCTTTCGGCAGCCCTATAATTTGGATGTTAGAATGTTTAAAGATGTCCTGGAGGTTCCTATGCCTCTCTTCATTTTTTTGAATTCTTGTTTCTTCATTCTTTTCTGTTTGGTTGGTTGTTTCTTCCTTCTGGTTCACTCCATTGATTTGAGTCCCAGTTTTCTTTCCATCCCTATTGGTTCCCTATGCATTTTCCTTCATTTTACTTATTGTTGCCTTCATTTTTTCATCTAACTCACAACCCAAACCAGCTAGTTCTGTGAGCATCCTGATCACCAGTGTTTTGAACTGTGCATCTGACAGGTTGGATATATCTTTTTTGCTTAAAAGTATTGGCTCTGGGGCTTTGATTTGTTCTTCTGTTTGAGCCATAATTTTTTGGTCAGGTCATGCCTGTTACATAGTGAGGGGCAGAGCCTTAGGTGTTCACCAGGGTGAGGCTACCCACATGGCTAGGTTGTGGTGCTGTCTTGGGGGGAGAGGTCAGAGAGGGAACAATGGCGCTTGTTCCGCACTCTCTTGGATTTCAGTACCCTCTGCCACTTCCCACAAGCAAATTGGGCCCTTCTAGTGCTGGTTCCCAGGTGGGTGGGCTTGTGTACATTCTAGGACCCTGTGGGTCTCTTCAACGAATTCTCCTATGAGGCTGAGAGTCTCTCCCAGCACCTTTTCAATCAGTGCTTTTAGGCTTTATTTCTTGGCACTGGAGCCCTGGGTTGCGAAGTCTATCTCACTGCCTGTTTTTGCCTGATTTATCTGCCCTCAAATGTGTGACCTCAGCCAACCCCGCACCACCTGTGCTCCCAGGTCTGGCATCCACTGCCTTTTCTGGCTGCTACCCCTCTCCGCCGGCTGACTCCACCCCTCTTACCACTCTGGTTGAATAGCAGGCAGACTTCTGTACAGTTCAATTTTCTGTCTGTTCTGGTTGTGTTTTTGTTTCTAAATCTTTGTTGTCCTTAATTTTGGTTGTGCGAGGAGGCACAGTATTTCCACCTATGCCTCCATCTTGTCCAGAAGTTCTGTATGTGAATGACTCTTTCGGAACCCAGTGTTGATTCTGTTTCTAACTCATCAATGTGCTCAATTGTGTCCATGTCTGAAAAAAATATGCTGTCCCTGTGGTCCTGGTGGAGCTGAGGGGAATAGTAGTGTCAGGAGTACAGAACTGTAACCAAAATCCATCTTCATGGCCACAGAGATTACATTGAATTGAATGTATCTTGTTGTTTAAGATAGAACTTTATGGGTTTAGGTAGGCCAGGGCATTTCCAAACTCTGTCATTTGTCAGACAAGAGAGGCCCTGGAAATCTTCACAGTGACCAAATTTGTGAAACTTTACATTTGTAAGCAGAAAATCTTCCAAAGGAAATCATTTACACAGTCTCCCTATAGATGTGATATCTCACTGAAATATGATAGCTTTTGTCCCAGATCAGTTACCACAGCACCGTTTCTCACATGGACATCTAAAAGCCACCTACAGCAGAGCCATCTAAACTGACTGTAAAAAATGTTGCTGACTCAGATTTGGTGGGAATGGGTTCTAAGAATGGGAAATAATATTTGGGAAACATTTTATTGCTGGGAGTTGATAATACCTTGTAGTGTGATCAATAATGATGGGCAGCATGTATTGAGCATGTATTATGTCAGTTCTAAATGCTTCACATGCATTAACTTATTTGACCTTCAGGGTGATCCTGTAATTATCATCATTCTAAGAATAAGTAACAGAGTCATAAAGTTACCCAACTTACATAAAATTGCACAACTGGTCCATGCGGGACTCACACCAGTACAGTCTGACTTTGCATCCACACATTCCGCCACAGCACCAGGCTGCCTGTGTTGTAATCATCAAGGTTCATGTGTGGTAATTAGTCCCCTCTCTGAAATCTCAAAGTTCCAAAGAATCATCAGGATTTCAACACTGAGCTTCATACACGAAAAAAATTCCTATGCCAAAATATTCTTACTCATATCTAAAAAACAAAGAAATATACCTAACATTTTTATAAAAAGTTAATAAAGCCCTGGCTGGTGTAGCTCAGTGGATTGAGTGCAGGCCTGCAAACCAGATGATCGCGGTTTGATTCCCAGTCAGGGCACATGCCTGGGTTGCAGGCCAGTTTCCAGCAGGGGCCAGTTTCCGGCAGGGGCCAGTTCCCTGCAGGGGATGCACGAGAAGCAACCATACATTGATGTTTCTTTCCTCTCTCCTTCCCTTCCCCTCAAAAAATACAAATAAATAAAATAAAATAAAATAAAATAAAATAAAATAAAATAAAATAAAATAAAATAAAAGCTAATAAAGAACCATTTATTCATGAAGCTTTTGTGAAATATTTTTGATAGTATCAATCAACTAATCAATTAAATATGGATTAAACTTACCTGGAAATACATCTAAGTTTATCTACTTTTTTTTCTTTTAAGGAAAACACATCTGGCATTTCCCTATGCCAAGAATGTTTGGAAGATAATTTTAACTGCTTTAAATACTTAAAACAATGCCGTACCACACTCAACTTCACAGGTGTTTGACCTGGAAAAAACACAGATGATACCAAACCCCTGCAATAACACGGGGATGTTTTGCAATAGAAAGGTCTCAGTATAGGCAGAACATCACAAGACCAAGAGGGAAAAATTGTATACGAGAGATTTCATGTGATTTGTTTCACCACATTTGAATTGTGTTTTATGGGGAAGAGACAAATAGTGTAGTATAAATCATCTGTCAACCAGCTAATGTCTTTTACCAGTCAGCAAATTATTAAAAGGTATTTTTATTGACTTTACTGCTTGAAATTAAATGTTCTGCCTTTATTATACTTAGTTGATGTTTTCTATGATTATAGAGGCTATCAAAATATATTAATTTGTCAAAGCAATAATGTTTTTTAAAATTTTTCAGGTTCAGCTTCAAGAAGATAAGCTTTGTTGGAAACATACTGATTTATCTTTGACAATCAGTGAAGGAAGGAAATTATTTAAGTAGCCTTTTGATGCAATGGGATTTTATGATAGCATGATATTTTCAATATCAGGATTTGAGCTATTATAGCCCTGGAGAATGCTTTTCCTTTTTGGACCAGCCAGAATAGTGCTTGCTGCTTTTACACTATTATGTAAAGTTGCAGTTAAGTATATATGTTGGCATCTAGTCATGAAATTCACTAGCTTCTATTAGTCATTTGAGTTTTTGTGAACTGGAGCAAAGAATTATTGGGGATTAATATTTAATTAATTTTATTTACCTATTCCTTTAAGTTTAATTAATTTTAATTAAGTATAAAGTGATGTTCTAATCTTTTAACTTCACACACACAAAAATAATTGTCGTCCTGAATCAGAAGTCTCTTATACATTCTTTAAGTTTATTAATTGAGCTAGAACAAACAGGAAACTCTAACACTTTTTAGGTAATTAGATACTTCAGTTAGTGACCTAGAGAAATTTCCCTAAATTGTACTTAGGTTTTTTTTTTTATCCATGTAGAATTTATATGTCATTGAATTCACCATTTGGGGGAAATTTTTCTCCAGAGTTATTGAGAATAATTGACAGTCATCACTGTGTAAGTTTAAGGTGGATAGCATGATGGTTTGATTTACATATATTGCTAAATGATTACCACAATAGGTTCAGATAACATCTGTCAATTTCACACAGATACAGTTAAAAGAAAAGAAAGAAGAAAACAATTGTCTCTGTGTGATGAGAACTCTGAGGATTTTACTTTCTTAACAGCTTTCCTATGTATCATACAGCAGTATTAACTGCAGTAATCATGTTGTAGAATTTCCCATTTTAAAATCCACAATTTAGTGGGGTTTAGTATATTTACAAGGTTGTGCAACTATTACCACTATTCAATTCCAGATTATTTTCGCAACCCCAAAATGAAACCCCAAACTCATTAGCAGGAAACCACTAATCTACTCTCTGTCTATGAGAACTGTCTATTCTGGATACTTCATATAACTGAGATAACACAATTTCTAGGCTTTCGTGTTTAGCTTTTTTCACTTGGAATAATGTTTTCAAGATTCATCCATATTCATGTATCAGTACTTCATCCCTTTTTATGACTAAATAATACTCTATTGTGTGTGTATACCATATTTTCTTTTTTTTTAATTGTTCAAGTACAGTTTTCTGCCTTTTACCCCCATCCTGGTCCACCCCCTTAACCCTCCCCACCTCCCTTCTGTTTCCACCTCTCCCCCTATTAGTTTTTGTCCACGTATCCTTTATACTTGTTCCTGTGAATCCTTCCCCTTTCCTCCTGAAATACCTTCCCCTCCCCGCTCTTGTCACTGTCGAACTGTTCTGTATTTCAGTGTCTTTGGTTATATTTTGCTTGTTTGTTTGTTTTGTTGATTAGGTTCTTGTTAAAGGTGAGATCATATGGTATTTGTCTTTTACTACCTGACTTATTTCACTTAGCATAATGCTTTCCAGTTCCATCCGCGCTGTTGCAAAGGGTAGGAGTTCCTTCTTCCTTTCTGCTGCATACAATTCCATTGTGTAAATGTATTAAAAATGTAGTTTCTTTGATCCATTCATTTACTGATGGGCACCTAGGTTGCTTCTAGGACTTGGCTATTATAAATTGTGCTACTATGAACATTGGGGTGCACAAGTTCTTTTGGATTGGTGTTTTGGGTTTCTTAGGATATAATCCTAGCAGTAGAATTTCTGGGTCACAAGGCAGATCCATTTTTAGTTTTCTGAAGAAATTCCATACTGTTTTCCATAGTGATTGTACCAGTCTGCAATCCCACCAACAGTGAACTAAGGTTTCCTTTTCTCCACAGCTTCTCCAACACTTGTTGTTTGTTGCTTTGTTTACAATGGCCATTCTGACTAGTGTGAAGTGGTATCTCACTGTGGTTTTAATTTGCATCTCTCTGGTACTAGCGATACTGAGCATCTTTTCATGCGACTCTGGATCCTCTGTATGTCCTCCTTGGAGAAATGTCTGTTCAAGTTCTTTGCCTGTGTTTTAATTGGGTTGCTTATTTTCTTAGAGTGGAGTCATGTGAGTTCTTTGTATATTTTGGAGATTATACCGTAGTCTGAGGTATCATTGGCAAATATGTTTTCCCATACAGTTGGTTCTCTTTTTATGTTAATACTGTTTTCTTTAGCCATGCAGAAGCTTTTTATTTTGATGAGATCCCATTTGTTTATTCTTTCCTTTATGTCCCTTGCTCTAGGGGACATATCAGTGAAAACATTGCTGTGTGAAATATCTGAGATTTTCCTGCCTATGTTATCCTCTAGGACTTTAATGATGTCATGACTTATATTTAAAACTTCTATCCACCTTGAATTTATTTTTGGTGTATGGTGTAAGTTGGTGCATGAGTTTCATTTTTTTGCATGTAGCTTTGCAGCTCTCCTACCACCATTTGTTGAATAGGCTATTTTTACTTCATTTTATGCTGCTATTCCCTTTGTCAAATATTAATTGACTATAGAGACTTTGGTTTATTTCTGGGCTCTCTGTTCTGTTCCATTGGTCTATCTGTCTGTTTTTATGCCCATACCAGGCCATTTTGATTATAGTGGCTTTGTAATACAGTTTCATATACCATATTTTTATTCATTCATTAATTGATGGACATCTGGGTTGCTTCCACTTTGTGGATATTATAGAAAATGTTGGGACTTCCGCCAAGATGGAGGCATAGGTGGAAACACTGTGCCTTCTCCCACAACCAAGTTTGAATAAAACAAAGGTTTGGAGAAACAAAGACACAACCAAAGGACAGAAATTGAATTATACGGAAGTCCGACTACATCTAACCTTTCAACGGGAGGGTAAGAGGGGCGGAGCCAACAGCGAGCAGGGTTGGGCAGGACAGGGCCCCCGACCCAGGCGCGCAGGCAGACGAGAACCAGTTGGGGTGCGGGGCAGACCACGGGCGCATATTCGCGCACAGTGAGACGGACCGTGCAGGCCCCAGGGGGCGAGGGCTGACGGCGGTGGCACACTTGCGAGCAGTGGGACGAAACGTGTGGGCCAGGTGACGGCAGCAACTGCGGCACCAGTGAGGGCCGTGGCGGCAGGCGGTGGACAGGACGCCATAGTCCCTCTTTGACCCCGCCCCCACATACAGTGTCACAACCCAGCGACTTAGTTGCCCTGTTCTAGTGAACATTTTAGGGCTCTGATCCTGCTATGGAACAGGCACGAACAACCCGAAAGATGGCGCAAGAAGAACTCAAAGTCCCAGAGCCAATAACTCTAAGCGACCGAGAAATTGCCAGCCTCTCAGAAGCACAATTCAGGACACTATTTATCAGGATGCTCACAGAACTGGTAGATTATAGTCACAAATTAGAGGATTATAGTCACAAATTAGAGGAACATATGAAGGCTAAACTAATTGAAATGAAGGGAGATGCACAGGAAACCAATAGTGATGGAAAGGAAACTGGGACTCAAATCAATGGAATGGACCAGAAGGAAGAACAAAACATCCCACCAGAAAGGAATGAAGAAATGAGAATTCAAAAAAATGAGGAGAGGCTTAGGAACCTCCAGGACATCTTTAAACGTTCCAACATCCGGATTATAGGGGTACCAGAAGGGGGAAAGAAACAGCCACGAGTGGAAAACTTATTTGAACAAATAATAAAGGAGAACTTCCCCAGTCTGGCAAAGGAAATAGACTTCCAGGAAATCCAGGAAGCTCAGAGAGTGCCAAAGAAGTTGGACCCAAGAAGGAACACACCAAGGCACATCATAATTACATTAGCCAAGACTAAAATGAAGGAGAGAATCCTAGAAGCAGCAAGGGATAAGGGGACAGTCACCTACAAAGGAGTACCCATCAGACTGTCAGTGGATTTCTCAAAAGAGACCTTACAGGCAAGAAGGGGCTGGAAAGAAGTATTCCAAGTCATGAAATCCAAAGACCTACAGCCAAGATTGCTTTATCCAGCAAAGCTTTCATTTAGAATGGAAGGACAGATAAAGTGCTTCTCAGATAAGGTCAAGTTCAAGGAGTTCATCATTACCAAGCCCTTATTATATGAAATGCTAAAGGGAATTATATAAGAAAAAGAAGATGAAAAATATTAACAGTGAAAGGACAGCAAACACACAGCTATTAACAACCACACCTAAAACAAAAGCAAACCAAGAGGACAGCTAGATCAGGAGTGGAACCATAGAAATGAAGAACACATGGAGGGTTAGAAACAGGGGGGTGGGAGGGGGAGAAGGGGGGAGAAGGCACAGAAAATAGCATAGATGGTAGGTAGAAAATAGATAGGGGGGAGGGCGAGAATAGTGGGGGAAATATAGAATCCAAAGAACTTGAGACATGTGGTTATAAACTAAGGGGGGAAGAATGGTGGGGGAGGGAGGGTGCGGGTGGAAGGAATTGAAGGGGGGGAATAGAACAACTGTAATGGTATAATCGATAAAATATACTTAAAAAAAAGAAAATGAAAAAAAAGAAAATGTTGCTATAAATCCTTATATAAGTTATGAATGAGCATATGTTTTCAGTTCTCTCGGGCATATACTTAGGAAAGGAATTTCTGGGTCAGATGATAACTCTATGTCAAAAACTTTGAGATACTTCTGTTCTTCAAACAGGCTGCACAGTTTTATATTTACACCCATAAACTACGAGCATTCCAATTTCTCCTCATCATTGCCACCATTTGTTATTTTACATTTTTTAAAAATCAGAGTCGTCCTGGTGGGTGTGAAGTAAAAGCCCTTAAAATAGTTTTTTCTTATTTCCATGTCATTGCATTGGAAAGAAATCACTCAATTATCAAATAGATGTTGAATACACATCATTTTCTAACACACATGGAAAATTTATTTCAAAAAATATAGTGTGTACTTGAACACAGATAAATCTTAAGAAAAAAGTACAAACCAATCCACACTCACTGATTACAATGCAAAAATAAAAATAAAAACAATAAAACCACATTAAAAAGTTCTCATATAACCTAAAGTCTACACTCTAGACATCTGACAAAAACTAAACAAATTTTTAAAAAGCCTTCAAAATAATTCATGGGTCATGAAATGGAAAAGGACTCTTTCAAAGTTTACAGGTGAATCATTATGAAAATGCAACAAACAGGACAGATTAAGATGTATATGATACAGTTGCAGTAGTTGACAGAGAAAGTTTATAGTATGAAATACATTATTTTGTGAAATGGGAAAATTTGAAAAAAAGGACTAAATTTTAAATTAGGAAGTTTAAAAATCACAAAACAAACCCAAATAAACAGATTAATAAAATAGGGGTTCTCTATTTGAAAGGGAGTAAGAATTAAAACCATGTAGCTAAAATCATGCTTAACATTAAAACATCAGAAGTGTCTCCATTAAAGTCAATAATATAAGAATGTGTGTGTGTGTACATGTGGATGCAAGTGGCCTGTATGGAAAAGGATTAAACACGATTGTTTTTGTTAATTATGTGACATTTAATTAGATAACTCACAAAAATAAACTAAAAAGACATTAGCATTAATAGGAGAATTTAGTAAGGTTGTAGAAATTAAAACTAACATGGAATTACAGAAATGCTATGTAGAGATGATTCCTGTCCAGATGAAGGCATAGGTACACACACTTTGCCTCCTTGAAAAATTACAGCATAAATTACAACTAGACTATAACACAAGTATCACCCAGCTTTGTTAGAAAATCGAGCTATATGGAATCCCAACAACCACGGATTGATAAAAGTTACATTCATCCAGATGGGTATGAGGGGCAGAGATGCAGAGGCAAGGAGAGAGGCACCGAGAAGTGGAGAGGTGCAGAGATGTGAATGGCCAGTCTCACGTCCACATGTTGTAGATAAAAATGAGGAAGGATACCTTGGGATTGAGGGATCTCAGACCCAGACCAGACCACCCAGTCTAGGATTCCAGCTTCAGGAAGATAAGTTCCCATAACTTCTGGCTATTAAAACCAGTGGGGTGTGGAGCAGTGGAATAAACTGCAGGATTATCAGGAGACTTCTCCTACAGGGCCTGCAATAGACTTAGGACTTTTTCAAACTTACCCTTTCTGGGATTCAGCACCAAGGCAACAGCTGGAAGGACACCAGTGGCATACAGGGAGAAATTTAAGTGGCTGGCAATAATAGGGCAAGTGCCAGGAAAAACTTCAACCGGGACACAACTCCGGAGGCCAGGCAGTGGCATTGTCCTCTCTCTCGGCTCTACTCCACACAAAGCCATAGAGTGGTGACATGAGTTGCCCGGCCCTGGTGATTATCTAAGGTTCTGCTCCATACAACCTACAGGTGTGCTTTACTACAATAGGCTATGCTATTAGGACAGGAAGTCAAAGTAGCTCTACCTAATACACAGAAACAAGCACAGGTAAGCTGCCAAATCAAGGAGACAAAGAAATAGGGCCCAGATGAAAGAAAAGAACAAAACTCAAGAAAAAGGACTAAACAAAATGGAGATAAGCAACCTATCCAATGCAGAGTTCAAAACACTGGTTATCAAGATGCTTAGGGAACTCATTGGGTACTTCAATAACATACAAAAGGCCTAGGCAGAGATGAAGATTACATTAAGTGAAATAAAGAAAAATCTACAGGGATCCAACAGTGGAGGGACATGAATCAAATGAGAATGAACTATTTGAGAATCAAATAGTTCTCACTTCCAAGCTGAGAATCAAATGAACATTTTGGAACATAAGGAAGAAAAAAACATTCAATCAGAATAGCAAGAAGAAAAAAATAATTCAAAAAAGAATGAGAATAGAATGAAGAGTCCCTGGGACATCTCCAAATGTACCAACATCAGAATTGTAGAAGTGCCAGAAAGGGAAGAGGAAGAGCAAGAAATTGAAAACTTCAAAAAAAATAATGCAAACTTCCCTAATTTGGTGAAGGGAATAGACACAAGTCCAGGAAGCACAGAGTCCCAAACAAGTTGGACCCAAAGAGGACCACACCAAGACACAACATAATTAAAATTTCAAAGGTTAAAAATAAATTCTTAAAAGCAGCAAGAGAAAAGCAGAGAGTTATCTACAAAGGAGTTCCCTTAGGAATGTTGACTGATTTTTCAAAAGAACCTTTGCAGGCAAGAAGTATTCAAAGTGATGAAAAGTAAGGATCTACAACCTAGATTACTCTGTCCAGCAAAACTATCATTTAGAATGGAAGGGCAAATAAAGTGCTTCCCAGACAAGGTAAAACTAAAGGAGTTCATCAATACCAAGTCATTACTATATAAAATGTTTATGGGAACTATATAAGTAAAAGATCAAAACCATGAACATCAAAATGGCAACAAATTCACAACTTTCATCAACTGAGTCTAAAAAACAAACTAAGCAAACAAGCAGAACAGAAACAGAATCACAGATATGGACATCACTTTGAGGTTATCAACTGGGAGGGGGAAGATGGAGAATGGGGGAAGGTGCAAGGATTAAGATGTGCAAATTGGTAGGAACAAAATAGGCAGGGGGATGTTAAGAGCTGTATAGAAAATAGAGTAGCCAAAGAACTTATGTGCATGATCTGTGAACATGAACTAAGGTAGGGGGATTGCTGGAGGAAAGGAAGGTACAAGGTGGAGGGGGGCAAAGGGGTAAAAACTGGGACAACTGTAATAGCATAATCAATAAAATGTATTTAAAAAAACTATATATGCAGTGCAGAATCATGTATAGTTTTAAATTCAGATGCACACTTATGCTCACACACACAGACACACACATACACCCCAATGATGTATTTTAATTAATTCCAATATAGATATGTAAAAGGAGGAAAAAGTGTAAAATAGTGCATCCAATATGTGTTATGGCTTACAGAAATGGAGACAGAGAACAGTGACATGATAAAGAGAAGATCAAAAAAGACTCTAGTTTTACTTTCATATTTATTTTAAAACAGGACATTTTCATATACTAGTTGTGCTTTTAAAATGTTAGAAGTGTTTTTCTCTTGGTGGGGAAATATGAGTGAATACCATTTTTTATAAAAATAATTGAGAGACACAAAGGGAGAAGGAAGGACAGCAATGTGCATAGTTTTATATACATTTATATATTATATAACTATATAGTATATATGATATATATAACTTTACATTTATATATTGTATGCTATATAAATATATAATATATAAATGTTACATTATGCATATAAAACTATATCTATTTATATATTATGTAATATATAAATATATGAAATATATAAATATGTATGTATTATATATAATACCAAAGATTATCTCCCAGTATCTTGTTCCCTTTCTGGGAGGGTTGCTGTGAAGAAGTGTCATCTATGACAGGCCATGATATGGTGACAATTACCCTTTCATAACTGACTTAAAATAAGCTTATGAGGTGGATGAAGCCTGTATTCCAATCTTTCCCATCACCCAGTTTAGACCAGTTCTTCCATTTTATTGGTGCCTTCATCTTTGAATGGCCAAACCAATTTCATGGTCTAATGTAAAACATATTCTAAGGAAAGTACCTGTGTACCCTAGGTGAAATACACCAAAGTGTTATCTTTTCCTAGCATATTTTAAATTCACTATTGAATAAAGCCAACTGTTAATGGCTTCAGTGACACAAGGGGAAAATGCTGATGCTTTTCAGAGTCCTCTGAAGTCTCAACAATCGATATCTCTTTACTTAGTTACTTGGTCCCTCTCACTCTCATTAAAGGAGAAACTTCAGATGCCAATAAGTCAAGTCATTGCCTTCATATCTCACAAAGAACTGGGATTAAAATCTGAATTCATGACTTCTGAACTCTCGGTCTTGCTTCTGTGATATACTCTGAACTTTCTTTCTGATCTCTTCCATTTGCCTAGCATATCTCTTTCAAAAATCCCCTTTTCACTTTAACCCTCATGTTATCACCAATTGATTCTAGATGTATTGCTTATCTCCACTGGCCTGACAGCTTTAACTGATGTGATATTGTAGCACTTCCTGGACAGCTTGGTCATAGCCCACACCAAGCTTACATGGAGCCTCAGTAAGGGTTTATCAGTTTGTTTCTCCACTTTTCTCTTTCTGAGCATTGCAGTCTAGAAAGTTGTAATTATATTTGTCCTCAAGACTGCTTTGGCCCCCTACCACTTTATTGAGATTTAATATTTTATCTTGTACTTACTTGATTCCTTAATATGCCCCCTCAGCCTTCAATTCTCTGGTACTGTTAGTTCCGTTTTCTAATTTTTACTCTACTATGTACACATCATCACATGGGCAGTATTATTAAACCTACTCTTGTTATCCTACTTTTAATAAAATCTTACCTGTCAATAAGCAGGACATCTAACACAATTTCTCCTCCAATGACATTAGCTACGGTTGGTAACAGAAAGTCACAGTTCTCCAATTCAGTAACTCCTTTGATCCTTCATGGGTCTTTAACCCAGCAGATGTCTGGGGAATCCAAGTCCCTTCAGAATTCAGGATTATGAGGGTTCAACTGACCTCAGCAGCTGGTTTCCCCTCACCTACCGTTTCAGTGGCCTACAGCAGATGCCCCATAACACTGTCTTTGTTTTATGTTTTTTTTTTCTCTTTCTCAATCTCTTAAACCCAGAGAACTCCATGCCTCCCTGCATATGACTAGGCAACTTTGTAGAGCATGTAAGCATTTCAGTAAAATTTTGTCAATCAGATGGCTGCTAGTATTGAAGACTTTTGGCTTTGGTTTTGCTTTCTTGAGCAGAGAGAGTAGTAATGATGGCCAGAGAAGAAAGGCAAATCTTACTCTGTTATCATTATTGATATCATGCTCTTTATTCCAGATTACCCAGTGACAGGTCAACACTGGTGTTCTTTGAGTCCAGAGTTTATTGACTTTGCACCCTAAACCCCCCAGAAAGAAAAGAAAAAGCTTTGCTTTGCAAAAAAATGCTGAGGTACCACAATGCTGAGCTGTTGGGAGGCAATCCTACTCCCTAAGTTTCCTCAGGCAATGGAAGACAGCACAGAAGAATGTTCTATTTTCTATCCATTTACTAGGAACTACTTTACTTTTTTCAACTATAAACTATATTTGAGCTACTTAAAATCAAAACATTTCAGTTCTGTGTGCTCCAATAGCAGATAATAGAAAACCAATGCATTTAAGTTTAACTAAAATTTATAATTAGAATCCAAGCAATATTGTGCAATAGAGTGACCGGGGCTCAGATTTTGGAGTCGGAAAGATTATAGTTTGAATCCTGCCACTGCCTCCCACTATGTGTGCTTAAGTAAGTTGATAACCACTTTAGGCCTCAGTTTAACACTCAGTAAATTGTGAATAATAATAGCAATTTACCTCACAGGATTATTTTAGGGATTAAAGAATATGTTTAGAATACTTAGGACTGTTCCTAGGATACAGTAAGAATGTCATTAATATTTTCTGTCATTACTACATCCTCTGAAAATGCAAACTTATTTTAATATTAAAAACATCTAATTTATGTCAATCAATTGCAAAAAACTTTTGAATTTTATCTTCTTAAGATTATATCAATTTGCTTTTCATGAGGAAAATCAGGAGATGACTATGTTTTGAAAAACAAAACAAAAATATGCAACATTACTTACTCAGAATCAAATTCTGCCTTAATACAGTCTATGGCCAATGGAATTTTTACAGATTGTGATAATTCTGTTTAGCATCACAAAGTCAGAGAATTTTAGAACTGTAAGATATCAAGATCAAATTTATTAATAGTACTTTGGAATTTCACAAAAAAACTTTACAATATGTATTATGAATGATTCCTCCTGCATCTCTGTGAGAGAGTCTAGGATTACTATTGGTATTTCAGAAGATAGTTAACTGAGGATCAGAATATTTGAAATGACACAAAGGCACTTCAGTACATCTCCAGTGAAAGATTTATTGAGTTTTCTGAATGTCCTCATTCCCAATCAGAAGGAAAGTGCTACCTCATGTTCCTGGAGAGAACCTACTACATATGGCCCATTTCCAGAAACATATAATTCCATCAGTATAAGGTGAAAAATCACCAAGTTTCTACATTATCTTCTTGCTGGTAACTGGGCTAAACCCTCCACAGTGAAGTCTTAGGACCCCTCTGGGTTGCTGAGGACCTTACAAGGTCAGAGGCCCCGTTCCTAAAAATAATGTTGGGACAGTGGCTGGAGAAACTGAGAGCTCTCCTTAACTTTACACTTGGTGAAAGTACAAAATTGATAAACTCAAAGTCCTCTTCTTGGGACCTTGAGTAATAGAAACTTCATTGGCAGGTCCATAGGACAAAAACCTAGAAACAAAAATATTTATCCAAGAGGATATAATCTCTAAAGAAGCTATTTGCTCCATAAACCTGTGTTAAAAGGAAAGTTGGTCCAGAAAGTATTTGGCATCTGTCTAGTGACTTGTACAGTATAAACTAGTTTTAGTTTTTTCTGGAATTAGGAACAAAGGCAATTAGGTCCACACTAATTAATGATGGCTGTAATAGGATGAATTTTTCCCCTTATATTTCTACAATAATTCTCCATTGTTTCCTTGCTTTTATCTCTTCTATTCCATTTCAGTTTCTTCATCTATCAGTTAAAACCATAATCCTTAGTCTCCCAAAGAGGAATTGTAGGATTATTAATAGACAAGCAACACATTTGCAAATGTCTGCTGTTGTCTATTTTCCTGGCAATGATGGAGAACAGAGACAATACAAATAGAAGCAGATGAGAAATAGAATAGAGGTAATAAGAATAACAAAAATCTATAGATAGTTTCAAAGGCATTTATTTTAATATTTTAGTCCATCAAATATTTTCCCAGAGCTCCTAACTGATAGCAAAGTACAAGAGGTTAAATCATACTTCACACTTTTCTTTGCCTGCCCACCCGTTAGATTTGCTATGCTTCAAATAGATGGAAGATAGCAAGAGGTGGAAGCTTAAACTATTCTCAATAGAATCAATCAGCCCCTGATCTGTTTTCTCTGCAAAATTCAAGACAGATGCCAAATATCATCTGTCTCTTTATGCTCTTTCAGATTCAAGGTTAGTTAAGATTTAAGAACAGAAACGATCGTGTTTCCTGTTTTCAATTTCATCATCCAAAGGTATAAGGCAGCATTTCTCAACTCTCACACTACTGACGTTTTTGGCCAAATGATGTTGCTGTAGAAGTTATCAATTAGATGTGTCTCAGTATTCCTGGCCTCCACCCACTAGATGCCAGTAGTGTGCCCTTGAGTTTTGGTAACCAAAAATATCTCTAGACAATGTCAAATGACCAGAGGTGGATACCCCAAGTTCAGAACTACTGGCATAGTGGTATTTTTTCTTTTGTACCAATTGTAAGTGATTTCTTCATTTATTTTTCTTTAAGAAAAATCCCAACACAGTTGACATCAGCTGCCATGAGTGTGCCTCTCTTCATGTGGCTTTCTGTCTTTGTCTCTCTTTCTTGCTCTCCCCACATACACGCCCATGCTCATGCACACACATGCACACACACACACTTAAACCTTTTATCTTCCAAGCCTGCATGTGAAAGATGAAAAGGAGCCCATGGGTTTGTGCTGCCACATTACCTCTTAAGCCTTTTCAAACTTAGAATTCAGTAGATAAAGATTATGCAGTAACATGGTTTGCCAATTCACTGTTCAAACCAGATAGTCGTGCCATGCCATAATTTCAGCCAAAATAAAAATTTTAAAGCAAAAATCCAATGACTCTCCCATATAGTTAGCACTTTACAGTCCAATATGGAACATTCTTTTCTTTATGAGCTGTGTGCTATAAAGAAAGTGTATAGAAAGATGTTTAATGTGTCGTCGAGAGTAAAATTATTAGCGTATTATATATGATGCAGTCATATAGCAAAAGAGCTGAAGCTTGTGTTTGCCCTTAAAGGAGATGCAGTCATATAATAGAGAGCCTTAGAGCTAGGGTTTACTGTACTTTGGGAATTAATCACATAAACTATAAATTGGGTTCAACAGGCTGGCTGGGTAAATAGGCGCAGCTAATGAGGACACTATGAGATCTTATAAGAGAGCTGACTGCCCCAGGACAAATAGTCCGTGGCGCACCTGATGGAAAGCTAGAAGACATCAAAGCATAAAGGATTAGTGCTCTCACAGTGTTGAGAAATGGCCGGGGGGAGATTCACCAACTTATTACCCACATCCAAGCTAATCCTGTTATCTGCAAAATATAACTGTGTTCAGGAACTGCCGCCACCTCAACTTGCAGGAGGATAATTTTGTGCGTACATGAACAAATGTGCAGGAAATTTTCATCTGACTATGAAAAATAGAAGGCGATTAGTATTTTTAAAGTTTTTTTTCCCTTCATATTTGGCTGCATGTATGAAAACACAGAATCCAAAAGCTTCTGTGTATACAAGTGGTGAACTGGGATGGGGGCAGGGAACAAGGAGAGAGATGTGCAAAGAAGCTACTATAATGTTCCAAAACTGCTTGTCAGTGAAATGAGTATCGATGGAAGAAGGGACGCATGTCAGTTGTAGTGAACCCTATACTAATTTCAAACCGACTGGATTTACCTTTTCAAAGCAGGCATTCAAGCACTCTGCTTGAGAGGTGAAAGAATTAATCAAAGGAGAAGTCAGAGACTGCCTAGCCCCTCTGCTGCCCTTCCCTGCCCCAGGAGCTCTCCCAGGGTATTGATTGTTGGGGTGACACCCACCTGATCCCAACAGATGATCTCTGCAGGGGAAAGGGCCAAACCCCTGAGCTCCCTGCCAAGCTGCCCTGGGGAAAACGGGCTAGAGCTGCCATTCAGGTCA
This sequence comes from Sturnira hondurensis, assembly GCF_014824575.4. NCBI lineage: Eukaryota > Metazoa > Chordata > Mammalia > Chiroptera > Phyllostomidae > Sturnira > Sturnira hondurensis. The sequence goes on along the minus strand of NW_028073511.1, from coordinate 11,102,625 downwards.
GGCTTCTTTATGCAGTCGAGGGTCACACTGTTTGGAAGCAAACTGCAATTTATCTCCAGCCCCTACTGATTATGAAGGGGAGATGGAAGCTGATTCCTTCGTTACCCAGCCCCTGTCTCTCAGGGCGTCCTTTCCCTGTGCTGCTCCCCTTGTCTCACTGAGCTAATGGTAACATGGCTTGTAGGTGAGTGAAAAGGCCAGACTCTGCCTGCCTATCTGCGGGGCCATGCCTAGCACAGGGTCTTGCTCACAGAAAGAACTTAAATGGTTGTCAAGTGAGACTGAGAGCATTCCAAAGATTGGAGTGACTATTTCAGCAACTAACACTCATGGAAACCTAGAAAAGTATATTATTTTTTTAAGTGTTATGTTATACCAGAGTGAGTTCTGCAGAATACCTCCCACCTTGCAGAAAGTCTGAAGATCACAGCTGTACTATTTTCCTGAAGAAATAACGAAAAAGAAAAGATCTTTGAAATGATGTACACACAAAAAAAAGCTGGAATTTTCTACCTTAATTCTAACAGGCGTCTCTGTTGTAACTAGAACTTCTGAGAATTGACAGGCCCAGACACCTCTTACCACCGTTCTCTTTGCTCTATCCCTCTTTCCTGCAATTCACTTTCTCCTCAGCTTCTAGACACTGCTCTCCTGGTTCTCTTCTGTTCTCCTTGAATACTCACTCTGTCTCTCATCAAACTTTTCTTGTTCTTCCCACATACCTCCTGGGAGTGCTCCTCTCTCTTATTTTCATTACAGATCTCCCTCTTTTTCAAGATTTCAGTGACCTCTTCTCCCCAATAATTCCTAGCGTTTTCTTGTTAGCCATGCCTTTGAGCCAAGGTTTCTGTGTCCATTGCATCAGCATCCTTCCAGACACTGCCGACTGCAGCTACCACCTCCACCTCAGACTCCACAGATCCAAGATTTAAGTCACCTTCATCTCCCAACCATCTTTTCTTCCTACTGGATATCAGTGGGGTCAAGGATTTCCAAGGTTTTCATATATCAAGCATTGCAGTCATCTTTTATTTATCCATTTCAAGTATTATAACTTCACAACAACCCACTTTCCCTTCAAGTCTTCCAGAATGTTCCTTGAGAATGCCTGCTTCCTCTCTCATCCTGCTCCACTTAAGCCTGCATTATATCACCACTCCTCTGGCTTCCTTCACTCTAGGAGATTTTCACTCAATCTTTTCATTAAATTCCTACACCATGTACTACGGCATATCCTGGCCCATGCAGAAATGTCGAGCTGTGAGTCAAATCGACCACAGCGCATTTATTTACAGCATAGGTGGCAAAAACAAGGCCCATGGGCTGACTCCGGCCCTCCACATTGTTTTATCTGGCCTGGCACGTTGTTTCTACCCAGCAGCAGCACTGAGCTCTCACTTAACAGTTAAGGAGTAGTTGCATTTATACAGTCCTAAAATTATACTTGGCCCTTTGAAGGCAACCTTGAGGCTGATGTGGCCCCTGGTGAAAATGAGTTTGACACCCTTGATTTACAGAGTTATCAGAGGCAAATTACATAACCTTTCTGAAGCTCATTCATGATCTATAAGATGGGGAAACTAAGCCCCACTTTCTGCATAGTTGTGAGGCTTATATACAAGGAGCATTTTCTTAAAGCACCTAGCCAGGGCCTGGGGTATTACAGATGCCCTATTCATGAAATTCCTGTCTCTGCTTTTTCTTTGTTTCTTTTGTTGTTTGGTTGTTAATGAGACGCCACCTTTAACTCAAATACCTGAAATCCAAATGCATTTTAGGTACTTTGGCCCCAGTCTTGCCAGATAGCAGTAATGCCCTTTCCTGTTTCAAGCTGTTTTCCTGATGTGCCTTTGAAATGATGTGCACACACAAAAAGCTGGAATTTTCTACCTTAATTCTAACAGACATCTCTGTTGCAACTAGAACTTCTGAGGATTAACAGGCCCTCCATAGGCCAAGGCGATCCATTCTTCAGGAGCCAAATTTAGTCCCTCCTCCTCCCCAAAGCCTGAACAAACCAGTTTCTCCAGGGTCACTCCTCTCTAGAACTCTCATCACCCTTACAGGCTCCACCACACAGCTCAGAATCTACATTCCTCAGGCTGCTGAGCAACCATGATGACAAGATGGCCTGCCCCTCACTTTACAGAGGAGGAAGTTCAGTATCAGAGAGGTCTAGTGACTTGTAGATTCGAGTGGTACATTTCTAGAAGGAGTAGAAGCAGATTACCAGTACTTGACAGGCTAACTTTAAAATATATTTTTACTGGGTTTTAATGATCGCAATTGGTTTACTCTTGTTAGTCTACGGGCAAGCTATCTCTGCTTCTTTATAACATCTAAAACACACACAAACACACAAGCATTTGTCACACCTACCTTAGCACAGGGCACAATGTAGAAACTCAATAAATGCTTGGAAATTAATTTGGGTTTATTTTCACAAAAAGGTTAATCATTATAAGACCTGTGAGCCCCTGTCATAGGTAACTTGGAGTGATTTGGAAATTCCTCCTCATAAGATCTTCAAACAAAGATAGAAAATTGTCTAGTTTAAATGAACCACCGCCTGAAGGCAGGGGCATAGATTGGCTTTAGGAGTTTCATTTCATAGCTATAATCCTATGATTATCTCACTTATATCCCTGGAAGGAAGATAGAAGGCAGGTTGAAAAGGAACCATAAATCATCTTCCAATTTTCTGTGGGCACATGAATCCCAGCCTTGTCATCCCTCTTCTTCTTTACTCAACAGCTTTCCACCTTTCTGTGGTCAGGATGTAGGCCACCTGCCTATATTGTTGCCCAGAACACCCCTACCTACACCCTTCACTCAGTGCTCCTAAACCAAATTTAAGGCTCAGAATAAAACCGAAAGCCATAATAGTTAAGAGCACGATTATTAGAATTAGCCAGACCTGGTTTTCCAGGTTTGTGACTTTTAGCAATTTGCTTACTCTTCCCAAGCCTAAGTTTCCTGCTCTTTACTATCATGGCAATGATGTACCAAGGTCCTGTGAAGACTAAATGAGATAACACAAGTGTAGCTCACAGCCCTATGAGAAGCTGCTCTGGATATCATCATACTTACTCTGATATACATGCTCCTGAGCTGGTAATTTCAGTTTCACTGTCTCTAGAGTGAGCTAGTCAATCTTTCTGGTAGGAAAGTCACATAACTCTTGTTCCATATTCTCCAATACCACCAATCCAGCAAAAATCTTGGGTACCAGACGAATACAGGATAATATTCCAATTCCTCCCAGTAGTGTGAGGGATCAGAAGCCAACTCTTCTAAACCAGACACCCTATTCTCTTCTATTCCTCAAACCTTACAGGCTCCTCAAAGGATTTTTCCTTTTAGGTGAATCTTTTTTTTCTTTTTTGAAAGTATTAGAGTTACGCTAATGGAATTCCCCACTTCTCCTTTCTTTTTTTTTTTTTTCCAACAGGGCTACAACAAAGGCATCCATTTTAGGGAAGCAGCCCAAATGTTCTTCCTGAATACATAATTTGAGTAAGTTCAAGGTATTCTGTAAAAACAAGTGTGGAGAGGATGGAATTGGGGGGTGCAGTTCCCTTGTGTTTTTAGAGTTTTATCATAAGAACTTTTGTTTCTGTGATTGAAACACTTTCATCATCAATACCTTTAACAACAGACATGCTTTTTTTATTTCTGGAGAATTATAAACGACAGCAAGCTAAGACGTCTTCTTTTTAGGGAACATGCAATCTCTTCTGTGATGTAGAGCTTACAACTCTTGTCCACTCCACTCTTTGCTTAGGCTTAATATTGCAGGACAAATGAGAAAATAAGCTGCGTCTCTCCACATTATCTGCCTTGTGGTTGGGGCAGTTAATAAGCTCTTGCAGAGGCAGGACACCCTGGATGGTACTACAGAAAATCCAGGGTGGCCCCATCCTGGGCTCTCATCTCCCCACCCGGGTCCGGCCACAGTCCGCACCGGCTTTGTCCACAGAAGAACTGCCCTGGGGTAGGACTCACCTAAGCACTCTCTGGGACTAAGGTCAGCACATCCCTGAGAAGTTCATATTCCCAGTCCTCATCGTCCATTCTGAAACTCAAAAAACTCCGAAGCTCAAAAATTCTTTTCCAAGTGTTCAGCAAACACTTTGAAGAGAATAAGATTCTGTTTCATCTTTATCCCACTCAGTGCAATAGTTACTGTTTCATTTAAGGGAGCTACCCCAGTCCCCACTGGGGGTATTGATAGAGTATATGTAGCAAGTTACTTTTTTAAAATACAAAAACATTCCAAGTTCCAAAACTGGTCCCAAGAGTAAGGGCCCCGCGACGTGAGTTACCCTTTCACAGTAGCAGATGTGAGAGCAGGACCAGAGGCGCGAAGCCCTGACCACACGCCCTGCCTGTGCTGTGACTTAGAGTTGCAACACTTTCATGCTGCCTCTCAAACTTTAATGTGCACAGATCCCTCAAAGAACTTGTTAAAATGGAGATTGCAATTCACTGCATTTGACGTTGGGCCTGAGATGCTCTGTTTCTAAGTTGCTCCCAATGATGCCTGTGCTGCTGCTCTGCGGACTACATTTTTTAACTTTGACCCCCAAATATATTTATTGATTTTTAGAGAGAGAGAAACAAAGAGAGAGAAACACCAATGTGAGGGAGATACATTGATTGATTGCCTCCTGTGTGTGCCCCAGTGGGGGAATTACACCTACAACCTAGGTATGTGCTCTAACCTGGAATGGAATCCAAAAACTTCTGGTATACAGGATGAAGCTCCAACCCACTGAGCCACCCAGCCAGGGCATGGGCCACATTTCAAAGATCTAAAGATCTCAAATGTTGATTCTTGAGAAAACCCAGTGACATGAAATAAGGTAGGTGTTTATTCCTACTGCACAGGTGAGGAAATATAGGGTCCCGGAGGTAAAGGTTGTTGCTTAGTTCCACACAGCTACAAAATACCAGTCAGGTGTCTTGACCTTGGGGTTTTGACCACCTGCCCATCCTCCTTCTACCTCTTCGAGTAGGAAGCACTGGGAATGAAATGGCATGCAGAAATTGGAGCAGCAGAAGAGAAAGGAAGAAAATAATTCTATGAGAATATTTTCCAATGAAGCCCATTGTAATTGGTCACCCATGGTATGACAGATGAGCTATTGGACAAGGGGAAAGTAAGCAGAGTCTTGCGCCATGTGTCTCTTGCCAACAAGCTGTGAGCTATCTCTGGGCCTGAGTGGTCTCTAACGTACCTTGCAACTTTAGCTTTCTAAATTATTGCTCCAGTTGCTCTATAAGAGGAGAACTGCCTTCGTAAATTCTCAATTATCACTGCCTGTCAGGGGAATTCACCACTATCCGGTGTTTTGTGTTTCTCATGAGAGGTGGTATTGAATGCTGGGAAGAACATTTGGAAACAAACTGCTTGAGTTTGTGTCCTGCCTCAATCACTGAGTTAGCTGGACAAGCATGAGCACTATCCTAACTCCTCTGTGCCTCAGTTTCTGTATCAGGACAACGGTGGTAATCATAGTACCCAGGTCATGACATTGTTATGGAGGTCTAAATTATATCACATACGTAAAGCATTTGGAACAACACTGGTGCCAAAGTCACCCATTCTAAGTACATCTCTTAAGACTTCCATGTATTTCTAGTACCAACAGGAAGGCTTGGTTGAAGATTTGAGCTTCATTATTTTGAAATTTCTATAAAATACTTGGTGATTATGTTTCTCCCAAGAAAGAATATTCTGGGAGTAACTTCATTCATTCTTTTTAGAATCAAGAAGACTGAGGGTGCATTTTTATGAGTTGTGAGCCTTGAACTTCATTTTAAAAAGTTGGTTTTGGTGATAATGGTGATGAAAATGAGAGAAACGTGTTATTCTCAGGATGGGAGGAGGTAGGAGGGTATTTTCACAGAGTTTAAGGTAAATGAGGGTATGGGCATTTGGGGAGCCCACCTCGCCCTTCATCTAACATGTTTGCATCTGGTTATTCCAGGTTTTGACAGGTTGTTATTAACATGTTCGCAGACCCTTGGCTTCATCTGATCAGTTACTCTTACTCCTTAAAATCACTTTGTGGGAGGATGAAAGGGAAAGCAAAATGATTGAGGTGACAGGTCCTGTGGCACACGGAGGAACTGTGTCAGAAAATGCTGCCAAAAGCTATTTCCAGCTGGAAAGGGAACACCCTTTTGCGCTTTGTAATTCATGGGTGGACCACAAGAAAGCGAAAACAGTTCATGTCTATGGAACGTTGCCACTCACACGTAGCAACAGCCTTATTTACAGATACAAAAATCATTACTTCTTTCTGTTCCCTGAAGCACAACTTTCATGCTGGGGAAATTTCCGAGGATTCCAAACACACACGGCCAAATCTCCCAGGTGGCTTCACTCCAGCCTCCAGAGTTGGAACAACAACCTTGTGCACGCGATTTTGACTACTGCTTCCCACAGCTTCCTTCATCCTTTCTGCAGTCATCCGAAATGGATTTGGGCAGGTACCAGAGGAATGGTTTGAAGTTCAGTCCCTGGTCTTGATTTATATGCAAAATAACATCTGGATTTTTTTAAACCCATTTTCTATACCCGCTGTATCTTGCTCCAGTGAAAACACAGTGTCTTACAAAGGACTGAGCCGCTAATTCTTTTTCCCACATAGAAGAAAGAGCTGACTTTCTTATGTTCTCCAAGGGGTCTCTTTCTACAAAGTGAAAATGCTTATGCAGTACTTATTCATAATTCTGGCAGAAAGTATAATATACAATACTTACTGAGATTGTATTATGTTGTAAGTGCTTTATGTCTATTAACTCCTTAATCTTCACAACACCCTTATGGGATAAATAATAATTATCCTCATTTCACTTAAAGAAGTTAAGAAACTTTCCTTAGGTCACATGGGTAGCAAGTGCAGAGCTGGGCTGCATAAATTCATTTGGCTCTACAGTCCATGTTCTTAACAATTATGATCTTTTATCTCTCTGCAAGAGGACACATAGTCATAGAGGCATGCACCAAAGGTTTTCTGCCCATTTTTTCTGTCTGCTGCCACCCCACAGTTTCCTAAAATACTGTCATACATAGGAAAGATGGATTTCACAGTCACTGCATGTTGGCTATAGTAAGAGGCTAATATCTCCAGAGATCTAAAGAGGACGTAGTTTTAAAACTTGGAAAGAAGTAGAGGGGAGGGGAGTTCCCCATAGATCTGCATTTGAGTTGTGCTGCTTGCCCATGACGAGTGTGTAAGAGCCATCGATATAGCAAACCACCAAAGACCTAGTCTGGCATGCGAGAGCCATGGGTTCGAGGACTCAGCTGGGGACGGGCTCTGTTCTTTGGGTTAGCTACTAACCTGAAATCTAATTTCTTCACTTGCAAGCTGGAGATTCATTTATTTTTTTCCCTTTAACTCTCTCTTGAGGAGGTTTACACCAATCATGTATGTACAAATAAAAATTATAACCAAGAATAAAAGGAAAAATGTAATAAAGGCAGAAAGTCCAAGCCAGAAACAAGTGGGGCAGGAGCAGGCATGCCTCTGCAGCTGGTATGAGCCCTCGCATGGCTTTTGACATTCAGAGTTGATTCCAGAATTGTTCAGAGAAAAAAAAAGTCAGTTTCTTGGAAGAAGCCAAGTCTTTTCTAACAATGATCTCAAAAGAAATTGTCTCCAATGGGTCTTCTTAGGGAGGGTTCTCAGTGATGTGATACGAAATACCCTCAGTATTCCAAACGAATGTAGTTAAAGATTTTACAAATCTATTTCTCAAAACCTCTGCAAAACTTAGGATTAGAAGTTGAAATGCAGTTCAGACTGGTTTATTCTTAGGCAAGGGGAGGTAAACGAATAAGACAGGGGGAAGGCAAGACTTGAGATAATATAATAAGGAATATAATCTTTTGATAGTCTGGCTGGACTGAAGGAGAAGTTCTAGGGCAGGGTTTCTTTCTATTATTATCATCATCATCATTATTATTATTATGACATGAGTCCTTTTAAGAAGATTGTGAAAGCTGTAGACCTTCATTTTAGAAAATCACATATGATCCTATATACAAACTTTTAAAAGTATTTTTAGTGAGCTGATGTGTCTATGAGTCTGCTGAGGCAGGTTAGTTGTTAATGTAGAGGTAACTTTAAATATAATATTATGCTATAAACCATCTCAAAGAATTTTTATACCTTGAGTTTTATGAAGAATACATTTGTTTCTGTTCTGTTGTTTCAAAGTTTATATTGACATATAATGTAAAGTGGCATTAAACTAGTTAACACAACGTCAGCTTTAAGAGATGATTCAGCAGCTATCCATTTCTATTTAGCAGTTTTCTTTCTTTCTGTGTTTTAGTTGTTTATCAGCTTTCTTTTTATAGTTTGGGGTCACTATATGCTCTTTGCCAGACTGAAACCTCTTAGCCCCTGCAAAGCCCACAGTCCCTAGGCTCTGCAGCCAAAGCAGCCAGTGCATAAAATGGTTCTGGCTAAGTGACCACATGACTCAACTTGAACTATGGGCTTAGTAGGTACAAAACCATTAAATTTGGGAGAATGTTATAATCCTTTTGATTTCAGCATTGTTGACATTAATCCATTTTTCTGATGATAATTTGATGGATGATCAATTTACACAGAGGCCATTCTTCATTCATGGCAATGAAACTGTAACATCAACATATAAAAGGAGAAGAAATACAAAGAGGCAAGCATCCAGATGTTCTGAAATATGTTGCAATCTTATCAGATTTAAATCTCAGTCCATTTGAAATTGCTGACTTTTTCCTCCCAGGATATTATTGTCCTGAAGTCCCTGAGAGTTGAATTACTATGAAAATGGGGATTTTGCATTTGTATCAATAAGCGGTCATCAGTGTGAAGTCATGTACATTGTCACATCACTGATTTCTATACAAGAAAGTGCAAGTCAGAGACATTTAAAGGTACAAACAACATTATATTAATTGTATGGATTTCACCACAAAGTGGCAAAGTTTGAAAAGTTACTCATGACAGAAAAGACATTCCTAAAACCTGTTTGATCTCTTGATCATTAGATATATTATTGGTCTCAGAAAATAAGGTTTATAGTTTTTTTAAAAGAAAATAGTGTATCATTTAGAAAGACTGCCCATCAAAAGAATGGAAAGAATACCGATTAAAAGAATGGATGTATAATAGAATTGCCTTTAAAAATAAATCAAGTTCATTAATATTTTCCAAACTATTTTATTTGGAGCTTTTCTTCTTGGGTAGATTTGTTGCCCTTACCAAAACCAGAAATGTTCAGCATTTACTTGTTTGTATAATGGATGTCCATGTAAATTTTCTATGAAGAGGGATTCTAAAGCCTTATAAAATAAAAATGTTTTGAAAACCAATGGAGTAAACTTCTCAGAGTTCATCCAGATGGGATCACACCTGGTAAATTAATCAGGGTTAACCTGTTGGCAGAGCTCAGCACTGGCAAGTCAAAACAGGCTCTGAGTGGTCTTGAAGGCAAAAGGTCTCCATTCAGTATCATCTTCAATGTAAGCTTTTTAACATGTAAACTACCTGCAGAAGGTTTACTAAGTCTTAGGACCAGATAGGATTTGGGGACTTCTAATTTTAGCAGTGTTATCTTAAACTGATATTGCTGAGGAAACAAAGTCACAAGTAATATGAACATATGATCTGGTTTGCAGATGAAACACAAGTTAAAATTACTGGAAGTAGGAAGACAGGGGCAAAGCAGAAATGTAATTGTAACATTTCACAAAACCATTTGCACATGGTTTTTTTCCCTGAAAATGTGCTCGTGACTAAATTGTACACCCAGTGGTGGCTCTCTTCATAGGAAAGGAAGAGTAGGCGAGCTAGAATAACTAAAAGTCACAGCTTGTATTAATGGAAAATGGAAAAGAAAACAAAGCTGCCCAGTTCTCCTTGGGCAGAGTTTCTTTCAGGTGGAAGAAACACAGAAGCAAAGGAAGCTGTGAAAGCCAGGTAAGGAAAGGAACAGAATATGGAAGAAATAATGAAAAGGAAAAAAAATGAGTGAGAACATTAAAGTTCTGGTAGTAGAAATAACAGGGTCCAGAGGGAAGAGGGGAGAGAATCACAGGGGAAAAGGGAATGGACTCACATGAACAAGTATAAAGGACACATGGACAATAACTAAGGTGGGGGGCGGAAATGGGAGGGAGGTGGGGAGCACTGGGGAGGGGGAGCAGGGCTGGGAATATAAGACAGAAAACTGTACTTGAACAAGAATTAAATAAAAATTAAAATTTAAAAAAGAAATAACTATAAATAAATATAATTTGTAAATTCATCCAATGAGTGGTGAGTTGGTAAAATTTTAACAACTGGCTCTTTAGGGAAAGGTAGTAGGGGGGAGCCTCAATGTATAGTGGTTGCTGATTCCCCTGCTGTAGATAGTCCCTCCATGACCGAGTGTGTTGTCGATGAACTCAGACCTGGGAAGAGATATGCACAGTTGGCTCTCATGAACCAGTTCAATTCTGCTCCAATGCACCACCGAATCCAGCTTCACCTGTGTTCCTGTGAGATGCTAGACACCAAGCTTTATGCTTGTACATGTATCATTGAATCCTCTCTTCCATCACAGGTAACTATTATTACCAAATACAGTGTTTGGAGAGGTCACGTGCAGGCCAGAGATGTAGGGGATCTAATGATGCATTCTCCAATGTGGTAGCTATTCTCCACATGGGCTGTTTAATTTAAACTTAAGTTAATGAAAGCTCAATAAAATAAAATATCCAACTCTCCAGTCACACATATTTCAAATGGCCACATTTAAAGAATAGCTACCTTATTGGATAATACAAATATGGAATATTGTTCTTGTTGCAGAAAGTTCTATTGGATGGTGCTGGTTAAATGTCTTTTAACTCAAAATCTAGTCCTTGGGCCTAATGGCCAAAGATGACCAGATGTCTTAAAAATAGAAAGTATTGTATAAATATGTAAGTTCTTATAACACATCTGTGATTTCACCCATTCTGCTGTGATGTAATCCTGCCCCAGTGGTTGGCACAAAGATGTGAGCTCTATAATTATGATGAAAAAATCTGTGTTAAAAGGGCCAAAGGGAATTTTAGAAAGTTTCTCTTTGAATAAATTTAAGAAAAAAGATGAGTTTCATCACCCAGTTTGCCTTTTGCCCTCTACAATAAGTTCTCACACAGCAACCAGAGTGATCCTCTCCAAATACAAATCTGACCATGCCTCCTCTGCCTGAGGTTTAATAGGGTTTCCTATTAAACTTCAAATTAAATACAAATTTTTTCTTGCCTCTGCCCATAAGACCAGTCTTATATTGTATCATTCTCTCCCTCCTCATTTGGCTTCACTTACATGGAATTTCCTTCAATTCCATAGAATTTCCAAGGAATTAAAATTTTGTCCTCAAAAAGCCAAGACTTTATTTTATTCAGTAGAAGAGGACTGGAAACACAGTAAGTGTTCAGATTCTTATTATTGAAAGAGTTGTAACATATGCTAAATATAAAATTATGTAATTACGTTTTCCTCAGAAGGGAAAGCATAGATTACATTATTTTTCTATTTCTGGATGAAAAATAGAATAAAGTAATCAAGGTTGTCAGTCATGATCTTTCTACCCAAATCTCCCATCCATAACTTATAGCCACTATTTCAAATTGTCTGGGGGCTAACTAAGTATCTGTTGGAACTCAATGGAACCACTCAGTAATGTGCTAGTACATGTTTAACAACCAGATCTGGGATGGGAGAAATGGGGCTGATTAGTAGCACTTGCTAATTTCCATGAGCCAAAAGTTCCCACCGTGGTCAATGTCAAGATTCTATGCCACTGAATATAGAGGTGGGAAAAGATGTGCTCAGTAAGTTATTGCAAGCCAGTTTCAGTACCCCAGTGAAGCCACTACACACACATACATACAAAGATACAAACACACACTCCCATCCAGAGTCTCTTAAATCAAGGTTTCACTTTTTAAAAAATATTTTATTTATTTATCTTTAGAGGGGAAGGGAAGGAGAGAGGGAGAGAAATATCAATGTATGGTTGCCTCTTGTGAGTCCCCTACTGGGAACTGGCCTGCAACCCAGGCATGTGCCCTGACTGGGAATTGAACAGCGATCCTCTGGTTCACAGGCCCGCACTCAATCCACTGAGCTGCAGCAGCCAGGGCTGGGTTTCACATTTTGATCCGTGGTTCATTTTCAACAAGTGCTACAGGTAAGCACACAAATGTGTGAGAATCTTTTCAAAGAGGTAGCAATACTACCAGCAGGTGATAGGCAATTAGCCAAAAGAAAGATTTCCCATCAGAAATGGGAGCCAAAACTAACTGAAGATTCCAGAGGTAGGCAAGAAGGGCTGGGAATCTATAGGCATCAACATAGTTTGTAGGATCCAAGGGGCCACAGAGACAAATTTCATTTTATAAGGAGGCCCCATTGCAGAAAGGAGAGGCAAATCCTCTTTGGCCATTAACCATTCCAGTGAAATCTGTCTTTGGAGGTCCTTTGCTCCAACTCTGCTGTTTCTCCAATGGTGAAGTAGTGCCTTTTCATCTTCCAGGTGGTCGCTGACCCAGTGTGCGCCTGGAACCATTTAGTATGTTACCTCCAAATCTACATTTCCTTCTAAAGGTGAAGTGAGGATGCGTGTTTTTGCATTGCATGCATGTCTGAAAAGAACATAATGTGATGGTAACCTCAGGTGGCATTGTTACCTGCTAGGAACTGCTTAGATCTAAAATTCAATCAAACTTCAACTTCAGGGCTCTCAGTACTGTTGGCCTTTGGGACATACACTGACACCACCTGCTAAGAGTCCTGGCTTTCTGCCTGTTTATATATTAATGCCCCAATAGGCATGTATTCCTGCTACCTGGGTGCTCATCTACAGAGGATGATGGCTTCCTTTGTATGCCAAAACTGAAATCTCAGGGTGGTCTCTCACCTCCTGGGATAACCTGGGTGATCAGAAGATAAACTACAGACGAAGTTTTGACTCTTGACCAAATCCAGACGTTTCAGCTTTGGAAATACGCCCATCTACCCTGCATGTGTCAGAACAAAGGAATAGCAAATAGAAATAAGAAGGGCATGGAAAAGACTCTCACACCTGCACCCTGAGTGAAACTAGAAAGAGAGTTTGTTTTACTCACTAATTAAAAAATATGGATACAGATTTTTTTTGCTCTTGCCATTCCAGGAAATTTAAGGACAGACCAAAAGCAGTGCTAAGGGCTTTTGCTGGCATTATCATATTTATTTTCTTTAAGAGCTTCGCAGGTGGTCCTTCAGGGTGGCAAATATAATAAAGCTGGTTAACCATCCTCGATCATTTGCTCATATTGACCACTGGGGTAGATGCTTTATGAGCACTTATTTAATCTTCATAAATACTCTATGAGAGAGTTATCCTCATGGTCCTCAGCTGAAATATCAGGTAACTGAAGCTGAGGGGTTAAGTGACTTATCTAAGGTTATACAGTTGCAAGTGATGGAATTGGTGCTGAATCTCTGATTCCAAAGCCAACCCTCTTAACCCCTCCCTCAGGGAAATGTGGGCATTTTGAGTGCCCTGCATCATCTTTCTTGTCCTCTTGATTAAAAAATGTGAGCAGTTAATGATTCAGAAAGTTGCCTCACAAACTCTATTCCTGGATAGAATAAGCACAGACAGAAGGAGACCTTTAGACATACCATTAGGGAGTACGTTGGAATAATCTGCTTAGCTTCTAAATGGGAAGTCTTCCTTCCTTGTGTGTCTGCCCATGGAACTGAAGGGAAGATGGGACAGTGGCCTTGGAATCAACTGTGTGCATGCCTGTGCCCACACTCTTACATGGAAGTGTCAGAGACAGGCTCTGCTGAAAGCCTTGACATAGACAAATACATGAGGAAGCTGTTTCTGGAAACTTAAAAACTGACACAATGATTTAGATTCTCAAATGAATTTCCGATGTTTATCTTTATGAGGCTGTTAGTACACTGTAAACATTACTTTTGATATAATCTCCCCTATACTGCAACTGTGTGATGGCTGAATTCTGAGTTACAAAGAAAGTATTGTGCAACTCAGCGTGTGATCCATGAGATAATAGCAATGTTAACTGCTGTGTTCAGGCAGAGTGTAATTAATAAGTCAGGTAGGAAACAGGATCATGGCTTTTTTCTCAGGGGAACACACAACAGAATTTGACTCAAACAAACCGTGAAGACATGAAGTAAATCAGAATATATCCAAAGATTCATTCAAGATTAAAATGTCTGAGAAAGAGCTGGAGAAAATAAGCGGGTTTCCCTTCACCATATTTGTTCTGTACAAGCATACTGGTGTTGTGTATTTGTTTCCTAGATTGTTTATTTTTTTTAACTACTTGTTTTACCTCATCAGGATTATTAAGTTCCATGCCACAAAATGTGTTGTCAGGCTCAGATCCTGAAGAGATTTGGAAGAAAATGAGATCATTAGACTCAAAAATACCCTACACACATTTGCAAGTGCAGGTATAAGGTTCCAAGTGGGGTAGACAAGAAATAAGGATACTTAGCCCTAACAAAGGGTCCAGAAGTAGAGCACTGAGTTGTAAGATCCAAAATGAAAATGTGCCTCATCAGGTCCCATGGTTCCATGCCCAGAGACGGCAAATGCACATGCTTCAATCTTTCAAGGGCAGGGAGAGGGTTGAGACTAGGAAGATATGGTCATGATCTTGTCTTCCCTGATCTCACATCTACAAACACATCAGTGAGAGAGGAGAACCCTTACAGATTCCTTACCTGAGTAGCTGAATTGCTCAGGGCTTTGAAAACCACACTTGCTAATTTTTAATCCCACCTCAGATATGAAATATCTGTGCAGTGCTATGAAAACTGCATAAGCACTATATGTCTCATCAGACTCCACTGTGAGCCAGGAATACCGAGGCCTGCACTAATACCCTCCTGGGTTGTGTAAATTAGGAAGTAAGAGCAGGCAGGAGAGGGCTCTGGAACGGTGAGAGCCCTGTGATTCAAATTTTCATATTACTACCCATAATACCAAAAGTACTTCAGTCTTTCCTCATCTCTACACTGAGCAACTGTGGAAATTGGGCAGGAACAATGCGGGGCTCTGCATGCCCTTGTTCTCAACCAGCATTGCAGGGGCTGCTGCAACTTGACAGGTGCCCATTCTATGTAAATCTCAGGAAAACTTTACAAACTTGCATTTATATTTTCAGATCAAGATTTTTTAAAATAACAGCTCTAGGCTCTTTCCTTCCTGGATCTTAACTGATTAATAGCAAACAAGTTTAGAAAGGGACTATGTCCAGTTAATTTCACATCAATTTTAAACTTCATCCTTCATAACCTCTCCAGCCCACCAGCCTCCAGTCCACTGGGCAGTAACAACTAGCTAGCTACAACTTGAGAATGGGAAAAAAGTTTCAATGAACTAACTTGCTGAAATATGAGGTGGGGGAGTCTTATAGATCCCCCCCTTGTAAGCAGCCTGAATATTATAAAATCCCCTGCTGCTAAACTCTCCTTCCCCTTGCAATTAGATCTGTGCTGTTCACCACACAGTGTTCTAAGACCTCTTTGAGGGAAGACCTTTATCACCCAAATAAACTTGCTTTCTGGAATTCTAGGGAGTGCAAAGTGCTGCAATGTGCCTGGTGGGCTGGCTTAGAAAGGGAAAAGGAATTTGGTGATGGAAAGGAGGACAGAGCTGAACTTTTTAAGCAGAGGGGGTGAGGAGAAAGGGCCCGGGGTCCATCCTGTCTGTGAGCTGTCAGTGCACTGCAGGCCTGCTCACAGGCCAAGTAGGGTTGAAAAGCTCTAATTAGATTAGTGATGTTTTGCTAGAAGGCAGAAAGCTTAAAACATTAACTTTTTAAACAAGTACATCAGTTCTGAGTAAACATTATTCTTTTGAGTCGTATGGTCTGAGTCAGCCTATTTCCAGGACAGTGGTAATGCATGCATTTGATTCCTGAATGTAAATATGCTTTCAATTTTCCTATGCAAATCCCTGGATTTTGGAATGCTTCTCCGGGGCTTTCGACTAGCTATCTGCTGCTCTCTTCTCTCCTCACGGACAGGGTCCTGCTCCTGCCAGGTGCCATCGGCCAACCAGTGGCAGCCCTTGGGAGTCTCACTGGAGTTTCCAGGTTTCTAGGCCCTGTGGGTTGAATGGCATTTTGTCATCTAAAAGATACAGCCCACATTTTTCAGCAAATTCTTTAATCAAATTTTTATATTTACATATACAAGGATCCGAAATCTTCTTTTGAAAGTAACTACCAGAAGCAACAGTCCAGAAAGATTTTTTAGTGTACTCCGATCTGAGTAGAATTCTAATACTATTATGGTACCTGGGTGGCATTGGTCAAGACCCAGTTTTCACATACGTCAAATGTACAACAGCCGTTGCATAATTCTCTGGTTTTTGGGAGGATTAACGAAGACAACAAATAAAGGGGCTAGCTCAGTGACTGGCTTTTACTTATATAATCCATGTTAGATCCCTCTGACCCCTTCCTTTCTGCTCCCTCATTCTTCAGGTGAAGAGCGAGAAATAGAGATGAAATAGGCATACTGAGTCCACTACCTCTCCTTAGTGGGATAAGAACCTGTGGAACTCTGTGGGACCTTAAATGTCCCCTTTCCAGCATCATTTCCCATTAAACAAACCCACACCCAATGTTACAGCCACACCCATCTCTTTGGTCACAAATATGCCTGTACTTCTCTGCCTCCATGCACATGGTTCCCTCTGTCCTCAACTTCCTTCCTGTCTTTCTTCATATAGCACCAAGTTTTATACTTCTATAATACTCAATTGAATATCATGTCCCAGGTGAAGTCTTCCCTGCTCATTTCCTCCTCCTCACCAGCAGAGTTGTTCACACACACCTGCCCATGTTCTTTGCACACTGTGGGAGTGCTGGTTGAGTTTTAGTCTGATACAGTGTTGTTGGGTATTCATTTCTCTCTAGGTCCCACCAGACTATGGGCTCCTGAAAGGCAAGAGTTCATAGCTGAATTTCTGGAACCTAACACAATGCTCAGCACACATTCAACACTGAATAAATATGCACTGAATGAATAAATGAATGAATGTCATGACTGGGTTGATCTCTAAATGAAGGGTGGAAAGATCATGAAAGAAAATCAATCCAGTAAAATGGTCCCTAACAATGACAAAGCCTTTCCTCCAATAGACTGCAAATGCTTTCTGAGCCCTCAGCCCTAAACAATTGTACTGTGGAATGGAGTAATGTCCCAGGTTTTGCTCATAAACCCCTCAATAATGGTGACTATGTCTACAGCCATGGACTCTACCGCTGTCCCAACTACTCAGTTTCTTGCTCCATCTCCTCACCATCTCCTGCAGCGACTAAGGAAATCTGCTTGGCAGCAGTCACAGAAGTAGTGGGTGTCAGGTAAGCAATTCTAAGCTTCAGCTGAGAAAGCAGAGAAGACAGAGGAGGATGGAGTGTTTTATTCCTTGCATGCTCAGAGAAATGCATGCTGCTTCTCCTCGTGAGGGCACAAGAGAGACCTGGGAGAAATGAATCACCTTTGCTGGAAGTTCTGTCTCACCTTCCAGTACGGTGGTCCTCCAAAGAGCTTCCCATGTGACACAGGTTTACTGTCACCAAGCCACATGCAACAAAGCCAAGTTACAAACTAAAGGCACTTTGGAAGTGTAAACAATACCTGGACTAGAGTTTTAAGCAAGGGTATCAAAAAAGTTAAAATAGTGCATTTCCCCTTTCCCTCCTTACACCCTCATTCCATTCTTTTACCTTTCTCATCACATTCTTCTGAATGGCAACTGGAGTGGGGGGCGGAATAGGGAGAGACTGAGTGTGAAAGAAGAATGTTTAGAGAAACTTAAGGTTTGTTCCCCAGGATCAGACAACCGATCATCTGACCTGTGTTATGACTTTCTGAGAAACTAAAGGAATGGTGAAAATACAGGTGACTTTGATGGCATCTATTGCAAAAAGTAAGCTCTGTCCCTCCAGAAATGCACATTAAATATGCACTAGCAATTATGTCTATGAGAATTAAACCAGTCCTTCCTATACATACTTATATATTCGATCTATACTATGTTGATGAAATTAATTGTTTCATTTGAAAAAACAGACTTACAAATGTGTAGATGATTATGATTTAATTTTTGGTCTAGTTCAGTGCTTTTTAAGAGATTTTTACAAATGAATAATAGTTTTGTTGCATTTCAGTTGAGATACTGTCATAGCATCACCAATGTAATATTTTTATCATAGTAAAACCATTTTTAAAAGTTTTATTCCTCATCCTAGGATATATTTATTGATTTTAGAGAGGGTGGGAGAGAGAGAGAAATCTAACTCACCACCTAAGTAAGTGTCCTGACCAGGAATCAAACCCACAAACTTTAAGTTTGTGGGTTGATGCTCCAAACAATGAGTCATTTGGCCAGGGCCATAATAAAAACATTTTTAGAATCACCTATTATTATCATTTCATAAATGAAAGACTCTTATCACCAAGAATTAGGACAAATATAACCTCAGAAAGAACAAAAAAAGAGATTTGCCACCCTTACCGTATCATAGGGTACATAAACTGTGACACAATGCTTTACTGTCACAGGGAACATGTCTATGACATCATCTTTACTCTGTCATAGGGTACATGCCCTATTATACCATTCTTATTCTGTCATAAGGTATGTACATTATACCAGCATAAGGATGGCAAATCTCTTTTGTTCTTCATAAATATTAGTCTCTATTCCCCAGGGAATTGCTCATGGAGATAAAATCCATTGCATTATAAGTGAAAAAAAATGAGGCTTAGAAAGTACATTTAGCACATATTCATTAAATTCCAACTATCTATAGGGTTCCATTCTGGGTAGTGAAGGAAATTTAGAAACTTGTGAGAGAAGGGTCCCTACCACCATGGAGCTTACAATGATCTTGGAGAAAAGACAAATGTGAAAATAATGTCAAAACAAGACATCCCTACTTACCTGAAACCAGTTATCTAGCAGTCTCAGCTATATGAAACACAGCGAGGAAATAGTGTGTAAGGGGGAAAGACCTCATGGACTTCAACTTAGGACCTAAAGCTTATGCACATTATCAACAGAAAAGCCCTCTCTTAGAGCATTGCTTCAGATAAAAAATCCCAGTGGCCTGATGGACCGGCCCACAGTACATGGAGATAATAAGTCAGGAGAGATATGTGGGACCGCCAGGAAGACTTGTGCAGACAGAGACGGCTGACTGTGGTGGAGTGTTGACCACAATGATAGCTGTCAACAAAGAGAATATAAAAACTACTGAAATCGACAAGGCACTGGATGACAAGGTACTGGGGCCACTTGGCATTGAGGCAAATAACGCTGTCCCCATAAACAGAACCTGAAGGCAGCACCGTGTGAAAAGCATGGGGCAATACTGATTGTAGCTGATAAAGAGTCTCATGAGGTCATCATCCTTATGCAATGACCAAAGGATTAATGTATTATTTATTGTTTGGGGACCTTAAAAAGGCCCATTTAAAAATATTTATCATGTAAAATAATTTCTTTCACAGTCATGCCTGATTGACAGAGTTGGTCCTGGGTTGATAAGAATTTCTGTTATGAGTAAAGTAAAAATGCAAAGGAGCCATAAGATCTGCCTATCTAGGTTATTCAGTATTCTTCCCATATAATATGGAGAGTCATTGTCTTTGTTCAGTATGTCAGGGTTGTGTGTGTGTTTGTGTGCCTTCTACATCTTTTTTGTTCTCCCTGCCTCACCAAAATAATCCATATGGTATTTTTCCTTTTGGGGGGCTCTGTGAATGAAGGACCTGTTTTTCCTCTCAGGTGAAGATGTCTGCCCCTATTTTCATTTCTGCTCTATTTTCATGAGTCGTATCATCCATAAAATAATGCTAATCTGCATGCTGTTTTTTAAAAAATAACTGGTATGTCCACACTTGCCTCCCATGTCCGCATCATGGGCAATAAATCTGCATTAGTCATAGATCATTGACAAGGTCCTCGCATTTTGTTCATTTTGCTGCCTGGGCTGGAGTCAGTGCCTTTTGATTCCTAAGGGGTGAGGGCAGTGCTTGGGTCTAGGCAGCTGTCTAGACGAAAGCCCTTCATGCCCCAAAATGCTGACTGCGGAGGAAGACATTACGTGGCCAGCGTGAGATTTTTGATGAGCCAGTGTGATGCAAATGGAATACAGGGCACAAACGTGTACACTCTTTTCAGAGCTTACTTCAAATACTCACCACAGATGCTCTCTAATAAAGAACAGTCAGCCAGCCCCCATGGTGAGTACACTACTTCCTCTGGAGCAGAAGAGTTCTTTGTAAGGCAACCCCAAATCATAAACATCTGAAAGAACCTGCAACCAGCAGAGTTGCTGCCACTACCTTAGTGATGACCCTCCCAGTTCCCTGAGATCCCTGGCCCACTTCATGCTTTTGAAAGACTCAGCTGCCGATTCTGCACCAGTATTAATGGTCACTAGGAGCATTAACATAGGCCTGCCTGTGCTGGGTGAGCTGTGTTTATGGGGAAATACTAAGTGAAGACAGGAAACATATTTTCCTAGGAGACCCAGGTTCTGGAGAATTACCCATATATGACTCAGAAGTAAGATAGGTTCTCAGATATATTACGAAAAGTATTGATAGGAAGAAAAATGCTCCAGAAGGTAACAAATTAGATAACAGAGTTAACTAATTGAATTTCTATTTCAGTGTACTAAGGGAGTTGACTTTTCTTCTTCCCAGAAAAGGACCTTGTGGGCAAGACTAGGATCAGGCTGAGAGGAATGAGTGAGGTGGGTTTGTGCAAGTACAGGGTTGGACCCTTTGTCCTCTTAAAAAGACTTTCTAAGAGCAGTTTAAGGTTTACAATGACATTAAGAGGAATGTACAGAGATTTCCTCCATATACTCCTCCCCCTCCACATGCACCATGCATAGCCTGCCCCATTATCACTATCACTCACAAATGCTACATTTTTTATGAACCTACAGTGACACATTATAATCACCCAAAGTCCATAGTTTATCTTAGGGTTCATGCTTGGTATTGAAAATTCTATGGGTTTGGACAGATGTATAATGACATATTGTAATCATCACACTATCAGAGTATTTTCGCTCCCCTTAAAAATCCTCTGTGCTCTGCTCATTTATCTCTTCCCGCCCAGAATACCAAACAACCACTGATATTTTTTTATTGTCTTCATTTTTTGCCTTTTCTAGAATGCCATATAGTTAGAATCATACAGTCTGTAGCCTTTTCAGATTTTCTCCTTTCACTTAGCATATGCTTAGTAATATGCACTTAAGTTCATGTCTTTTCATGCCTCAATAGTTCATTTCTTTAGCACTGAATAATATTCTATTGTCTGGATGTGGCACAGTTTATGTATCTACTCACCTACTAAAACCTCTTAGTTGCTTCTAAGTTTTGACGATTAATAAAGCTGCTATAAGCATCTATGTACAAGTTTTTGTGTGGACATAATTTCTAAATTTTTTGCATAAATACCAAAAAGCATGATTGCTTATTGTATGGTAACAGTATGTTTAGATTTATAAGAAACTGCCAAACTGTCTCCCAATGTAGCTGTAGCCTATTGCATTCTTACCAGCAATGAATGCGAGTTCCTGGTACTTCAGATCTTCAAGAGCATTTGCTCTTGTCAGTGTTCTGGATTTTAGCCATTCTAATAGTTGTGTTGTGGCATCTCATCATTGTTTTAATTTGTAGGTCCTTGATGACATATAATGTAAAACATGATTTCATATTCTTATTTTTCATCTGCATTTATTATTTTGGTTAGAATTATTTGGTTAAGTATCTGATAGAGGTTTCTGTTCATTTTTAATTGGATTGTGTGTTTTTTCTTATTGTTGAGATTTAAGAGTTCTTTGTATATTTTGAATGAATCTTTTACCAGATATGTCTTTTGCACATATTTTTCCCACAATGTGGCATGGCTTCTAGTTCTCAATTGTCTTTTGCAAAGCAGATTTAATTTTATTGAAGCCCGACCTATCAATTATTTCTTTCACAGCTCCTATCTTTGGTGTTGTATCTAAAAAGGCATCACCATATCCAAGATCATCTAGGCTTTCTCCCATGTTATCTTCTAGGAGATTTATAGTTTTGTGTTTTACATTTAGGTCTGTGACCCATTTTGAGTTAATTTCTGTGAATGGTGTAATATCTGACTCTAGATTCATTTTTTTCATGTAGATGTTTAATCCTGTCTTTTAAAAAATGTTGACAGTTTGCTCATCACGGTTTTTTACATACACTTTTATTTCTACAAATATTGTATTACAATATTGTTTATTTTTATTATCCATCTTGACTAATTCCTTACATTTTGCACCAAAGGGCCTTACTTTTCTCCTGTCTCTGCTTGAGTAAGCAGAATTATCTATTATTATACAATTCTACCATGTACTAATACAGGGTAGCAAAAAGAGCATTAGGTTTTGAGTAAGAAGTCCAGGTTTGTGACTTTAATCAAGTCATAAACATCTGAGCCCCCAGCTCCCTGTATGCAAAACGAAGACAAAACATTGCAAAGACTTCCCAAAGCCAAATGAAATAATGGGTCTAAAAGTGTTTTGAAAATTTAAAGCAGGACACATTAAAACATGACCATGGTGCTGTACCTTCTATGATATCTTGCTTGTATGTCAGCAAAACACAAGAATTCTCAATAAAAGCAGTGGCAAAATTAGCAAAATTTTTTTTCAGGGTGGTAAATAGATGTGCATGCTATCAGACTATATAGAGCTTTTCCCACCTGTGTTTTGTGCAAAAACTTTTAAGTTGCTATGCCCTTTGGGCCCGGGGAACTTTTTACCAAGAAGTCAGATGTCAAGGAGTAAGGCAAATCTACCTGTCCACTGCAGAGTACAATAACATAAAAAAGTAGAATGATCAGTTTCTGAGGGGCCTTAAAGGGTCTCTTGTGACACAGGACTGTCAGCACTAAAATTGGAAAAGTCTCAAATCGGGAGAGAAGTGAGTCACTCTGAGAAGCATAATGCAGGCACTGGAAACAGCCTGGACTGCGAATTAGGTGCCAAACTTTTTACTCTTAGCTGTAGTACCTGCTGATGTAGTGACTTTGGGCAAGTCAGTCACTTACTCTCTGAACCTTGGTTCCTCTGTGTGCAAAATTAGAGAGTTGGACCTACTGGCTACCTAAACAATACATATATTAAGCATGTACTATATTTTGGGTGTGTGAGAAATATCCCCTAGGCTTTACTTTATTGAATCCTCCCAACAACTTTATAGTATAAGTATTATGACTATTCCCCAGTGACAGATGACACAGAGAATTAAGAAAGGCCCATATTCAAGAACACCAGGTGAGGCAATATATCATAACCATAATAAACATGACTTCTTGAGCCAGAGCTCAATTCCCAGCTCCACTACATGCTGGATGTGTTTCCTTGGGCAAGTTCCTTCATCTCTGTGCCTTGGTAATACAGAGGTTTCTGATTTGGTCATTTGGAGTACTTCAAATAGTATCTGGTACAAGTTTAAAACTATGCAAGTGTTTGTTAAATAAGGAGAGGCACACATGCTCTTTAACAGTCAGAGGCTACTGCCCATCTCAAAGATCTCTTCTGATTTTATGAATTGCCATGCCCTTTTATTCACCCCCTCTGCACAGAGGTGGAATAAAGACTGCTCAGTGCAAAGCATGTATGTGATAATGAAGGGCTAATAGACTGCTCTCACTCCCCAAACACAGTTAAACAGTGTCTCAAAGAAGACACTGTTAATTTTCATGGAGTGTCTGTGTGATTGAGAAGCTGTAAATTTACTCCTGGGCATCTTTAAAAAGAAAAGAAATTAGCACAACCTTTGCATTGTGTCTTGACATTAAATGTGTAGGTCTTTGCCAGTTTGTAAGTGATTTGGAACTTTTAACATCACTGAAGCTTGGAGTTTTTTTGTTGTTATTATCTGGGGAGGACGGAGAAGTTTTTAGTTCTTCAACCATCAAGAAAAGGTNAAGACACTGTTAATTTTCATGGAGTGTCTGTGTGATTGAGAAGCTGTAAATTTACTCCTGGGCATCTTTAAAAAGAAAAGAAATTAGCACAACCTTTGCATTGTGTCTTGACATTAAATGTGTAGGTCTTTGCCAGTTTGTAAGTGATTTGGAACTTTTAACATCACTGAAGCTTAGAGGTTTTTTGTTGTTATTATCTGGGGAGGACGGAGAAGTTTTTAGTTCTTCAACCATCAAGAAAAGGTTATCACATTCCATCTTTCAATAGATCATTTGGAGGCATTTTCCCCTCTGTTTCTGACTATTGTTTAAATGTAATGTCCAAGATAGAAGGTTTTGACTTTAATTCCTAATATTCTCACAAAATTACCAAATATCTTATGAAATTAGCTGTATTATTTGCTAGTTCCTATGTATTATATATGATTCATTCAATAAATTTCCACTGAGGTTGGCATTGGTGGTATAGTGGTGAGCATAGCTGCCTTCCAATAAATTTCCACTGAGTATGTATTATGTGCTAGGTGCATTCATTAAATAACTTTCTTTGGAACAGTTAGAGCAGTAAAGTATATACATACCAAGACTCTTATTTTGCCATTCAGAGGAAAAGAGGAAAGTCACAGAAACTCAATTTTACATCATATGATTCACAAAGAGCTCCAGGAAGATGATACTGTGATTCATAAAAGAACGTCAGACATCCAGTAAAAATGAAGGTGTAGGTAAACACACTTAACCTCAACACACAACCAGAAGAATCACAACTAACCTCAAAACAAAAAAACACCCAGAACTGCCAGAAAATTGAACTGTATGGAAGTCTGACAACCAAGGATTAAAAAATGCCAAACGCATCCAAATGGGTAGGAGTGGCAGAGATGTGGAGTCAGGGCAGAGAGGATGCTGTGGCATGGAGTGGTGGCAGCAGCAATGGAATGGGTGGTCCCACATTCACAGATAAAAATCAGAAGGGATAACTTGGGAATGAGCAATCCCAGACTCAGGCCAGACTACACAACCCAGGGTTCTAGCACTGAGATGATAAAGCATCACAACTTCTGACAGTAAAAACCAGTGGGGGGTGGGTTGGCTGAAGAAGTTGCCAGTTTCTCAGGAGAGTCCATGTAAAGGATCCGCATTTCCCTGGCTGGTGTAGCTCGGTGGATTGAGCACGGGCCTGTGAACCAAGCAATCATGGTTTGCTTGATTCATGAAGCAAACAAGCAAACCCAGGCATGTGCACTGATTCCCAGTCAGGGCACATGCCTGGGTTGCAGGCCAGTTCCCAGCAGGGGAAGCATGAGAGGCACCACACATTGATGTTTTTCTTTCTCTCTTCCCTTCCCCTCTAAAGATAAATAAATACAATCTTTTTTAAAAAAGGAATGCACATAGACCTAGAACACATGCAAACCCACGCACTCTTGGAATCACCATCAGGGCAGCAACTGGAAGGGCACCAGTGACATATGGGAAGTGGGGAAAGTGACCAGCAACAAGATACATGTCAGGCAAGCCTCCAAAAGCCAGGCAGGAGCACTGTCCCCTCTCCAACCCCTTCCACACTCCACAGAGCCACAAAGTGGTGAAGTGTGTTACCCTGCCCAAGTGAATACATAAGGTTCCACCCCATACAACTTAAACAGGTGTGTTAAGATAAGGAGTCAAAGCAGCTTTACCTAATACACAGAAACAAACTGAGGGAGGCTGACAAATTGAGGAGACTAAGAAATGTGGCCCAAATGAAAGAATAGAAGAAAACCCCAGAAAAATAACTAAACTACACAGAGATAGCCAACCTATCAGATGCAGAGTTCTAAACACTGGTGATCAGGATGTTCAGAGAACTCACTGAGCATGGCAAAAACATAAGGGAAGAAATGAAAGCTACATTAAGTGAAATAAAGAAAAATCTACAGGGAACCAATAGTGAAGGGCCAGGATTCAAATCAATGATTTGGAACATAAGGAAGAAATAAATATTCAACCAGAACACAATGAAGAAATAAGAGGCCCTGTATCGCGGTTCGATTCCCAGTCAGGGCACCTGCCTGGCTTGCAGGCCAGTTCCCTGCAGGCCAACTCCCAGCAGGGGATGCACGAAAGGCAACCATACATTGATGTTTGTCTCCCTCTCCTTCCCCTCTAAAGATAAATAAATAATAAAAAATCTTTAAAAAACAAAAAGCACTAAAAAAAAGAAATAAGAATTTTTAAAAATGAGGGGGATATAAGAAGATTTTGGGACATCTTCAAAAGTGCCAACATCTGAATCATAGAGATGCCAGAAGGAGGAGAGGAAGAGCAAGAAATTCAAAACATATTTGAAAAAACAATGAAAGAGAACTCTCCTAATTTGGGAAAGGAAATAGGCATACAATTCCAGGAAGCACAGAGAATCCCAAACAAGTTGGATACAAAGAGGACCACACCAAGACACACCATAATTAAAATGTCAAAGGTAAAAGATAGAGAATCTTAAGAGCAGCAAGAGAAAAGAAGAAAGTTACCTACAAAAGAGCTCCCATAAGACTACTAGCTGATTTCTCAAAGGAAATTTTTCAAGCAAGAAGGGACTGGCAAGAAGTATTCAAAGTGATGGAAAGCAAGAACCTACAACCAAGATTACTCTACTCAGCAAAGCTATCATTTAGAATGGAAGTGCAGATACAGTGCTTCTGGCAAAATAACACGAAAGGAATTCATCATCGCCAAGCCATTATTCCATGAACTGTTAAAGGGACTTATTTAGAAAAAGAAGATCAAACTATGAACATTAGAATGACAAGAAACTTGACAATTGAGTATAAAAAACAAAAACAAACTAAGCAAACAACTAGAACAGGAACAGAAGCATAGGTATGGAGATCATTTGGAGGATTATCAGCTGAGAGGGGGAAGGGGAAAAATGGGGGAAAATGTACATGGATTAAGAAACAGAGCATGTAGGTACAAAATAGACAGGGGGATATTAGAATAGTATAGGAAATGGAGAAGCCAAAGAATTTATATGTACGACCCATGGACATGAACTAAGGGTAGGGGATTGAGGAAAGGAAGGGGGTACCAGGTGGAGGTGGTGAAGGGGGAAAATTGGGACAACTGTAATAGCACAGCCAATAAAGTATACTTCAAAAAAATGAACATCAGTCAGCTAAGTCTGTCTATTTGTAGGATCACCTCACAAGACTCCTTGTCAGCTACAAGCAGACATGGATGGCACAAAGTTGATTTCCTCATTCTGCTTAGAGGTTTTTACTTCAGTTTTTAACTGGCAAACAAACCTGAATTGTTGTGATTTCCCAAGTCCTATGTGCAGATTTAAAGACTGCTGTTGCTAGAAGTTTCTTTTTCTGTGTGTGGCTGGGTCATACCCTTCCACTGCTAATAGGAGGAACAGTGGAGAGCATAATTCCTCCAGTTCCTTTGCCCAGCCTAGTCTCAGTGATAGTAGCTGACAATGTAATACTCATTCAGCAGCTGATTATAATTAAAAATATCAGAATAATTAAAGTCCTCAGCTTGACAAGCAGAGCCATAACTTTGCCTTCAGACATTCCTCTCTAATTAGTTAATTAATCCTAATGCAAATTATAAGCAATAATTAGTCAGCCAAGCTTGACATAAAAGTCTGCTGACTTACAGCTAAAAGGCTTTCTGGTTGCTGGTTTGTAGTTTCTGAAGGTGTCTTTTGTCCACTCATGGTTTCTGATCTATCCTACTTCGAACTTTCTGCCGACACATAGATACTTGAAGCAATTTGAGCTGGAGAAAACCACAGCTATAAAAACCTGTATTACCACAGGCATTTTTTAGTTTGACATAATAAATTGCATGCGCTCAGCATCTGTACTGAATATCAATTTGGAGTATATCCTTTTCAGGGGGGGATATGTAGAGTTAGAAGAGACGGAGGGCAGGGGTATTTTGACCCATGGTCTGTGATATACTTCACATTCATTTGCGCTAGATCATTGGCGTGCTTTTTAGCATGTGCCAGGAACTGAGTCATAACAGAGCATATATGATATTTGATATCCCTGTAATAGAAGAGCTAATATTTGATCCATATTTTCAGTGAATTTAAACAGATCCAGAATCTGTTAAGTGAGATAATTTGACTTATCTTCAAATAAATCTAAAACCGGATATTGTATTTACTATATATCTCTGCTACTAATAAGCAAAATTCTTTCCTCCTAAAGCAGACAGAGGCACAAAAGCACGATCTTATAGCACTTTGGGTCAATAGTTTCTGTACATCTCAGACAAATAAATATTCTACCACTACCCCAAATCTTCACTATCAGTGACCCAGTCTGTCCTGTGGACTAGAGGGTAATCCCTGAAAACATGATGTCAGAATAACAACAAAGCTAGAGCTAAATCAACATGAACACGTAACTATCTCTCAAATGCTGTCTTTGGCCATAACTTAATGACTTTGAAAGACTATTTTAGTACATTGATTGCAAGAAGAGCCTAAATTATTCCTTTCCCTGTAGCCATGCCTCTTGCAATGTGATTTTGTAGCTCTTCCCATTAGGAAGCTGAATTCATTTCTCCACTGCTTGAATCTGGGCTTGTCTTATGACTTGATTTGGCCAAAAGGATGGGGTGGAAGTGACAGGGTGCCAATTATAAGCCTAGGCCTCAAGACATCTTGCAAACCTTTTCTTACTTTCTTAAAATCCTGTCTCTATCATGAGATAAGCTGAGGCTAGCCTGCTGGTGGATAAAACACAGTATGACAGTGTGGTGCTTGTTGGGGGAAGGGGATTATAAGGGGACTAAAGGGTAATGGAAAAAAAAACAATAAAGATTAAATTTAAAAAGACAGTATGAGATGAAGACAAAGCATCCCTCTTGGGCCTTCTTACACCAGTTGACTTATTAGCTGATAGGAGACAAATGAGAAAGCCTAGCAACTAAGATTAATAGAACCATCTAATTGACCTATAAATTCATGAGCTAAATAAATTATTTTTGAGGTAAGCCACCACGTTTTTGGATGTGTTGTTACACGACAATAGCTAACTTACACAAATATAAACAGAACAGCATAGTCCAGTGCCTCCCACCTTAATAGAGCAGAAGAAGGGGCCCTCATCTCACCATAGGTGTAAAATCTCCAAATATTCAGCTCTCTTCTTACTGGGGGAAGAGAAAGGAAAATAATACAGACTTTTTTCACCTTTCTTATTTGGGCATTCTCTCTTTTAACTTCTTTAACTTCTTCATCTTAGCCTAAAAAATTCTCAGGCAGGGTTCTCTCAACCTAAATATCATTCTCCCATTAATAATATGCAATGTGCCCCACCTCACCACTCCAAATACAACCATAACTTTCTCTGTTCTATAAGCAGTAAACTTTTAAGTGAAGATTTTATCCATCCTTCCACTTGCTCAATTTCCTTTTACCTTCCTCACCATTATAAGCTGGCTTATACCTCTACCACTGCACTGAAACTGCTTTCAGTTGTGTTATGAATGGCTTATTAATTGTCAAATCTGATGATAATTCTCCCATCCCTTTCTTAATGTAAACTTTTACTGAAATGTCTGTCTATCTCTCTGTATGTATACATAATATAAGGTTAATCTTCCAAACTCAAGATGCTTAAATTGATCACATTTACAAAAATTATTTTGCCATGTAAAGTAATATATGCACAGATTCCAGGGACTACGACACAGATACCACTGGGAAGCCATTCTATCCATGTAACCATTATCCAAACAGAACCTAAAAAGTTATCTCATGTCCCCTTTCAGTCATGTCTACTACTCCTCATGGTAACCACCATACTAATCTCTACTACCATACATTGATTTGCCTAGTTTACATTTTATATACATATATAAAATTTAAATTAGGCACAGACATAGAACAAACACTTCAAAAATTTATATGGAACCATAAAAGACCCCAAATAGCAGCTGCAATTTTGAGAAAGAAGAACAAGGTAGGAGGGATCACAATACCTGATATCAAACTGTATTACAGGGCCACTGTAATCAAAACAGCCTGGTACTGGCATAAAAACAGGCACATAGACCAATGGAATAGAACAGAGAGCCCAGAAATAAACCCAACTCTCTACAGTCAATTAATATTCGACAAAGGGGGAAGTATCATAAAATGGGGTAAAGATAGCCTCTTCAACAAATGGTGTTGGGAGAACTGGACAGCTACATGCAAAAAAATGACACTTGAGCACCAACTTACACCAAAATTAATTCAAGGTGGATAAAATACTTAAATATAAGCCGTGAAACATTTAAAGCCCTAGGGGAGAACATTGGCAGGAAAATCTCAGATATTCCACACAGCAATATTTTTACTGATACATTCCCTAGAGCAAGGGACATAAAGGAAAGAATAAACAAATGGGATCTCATCAAAATTAAAATCTTCTGCATGGCTAAGGAAAATAGTATCAAGATACAAAGAGAAGCACCAGCTTGGGAAAACATATTTGCCAATGATACCTCAAAGGTTTAATCTCCAAAATATACAAAGAACTCACTCAACTCCACTCAAAGAAGACGAGCAACCCAGTTAAAAAATGGGCAAAGGACTTGAACAGACACTTCTCCAAGGAGGACATACAGAGGATCCAGAGACACATGAAAAGATGCCCGATATCGCTAGCTATCAGAGAGATGCAAATTAAAAGCACAATGAGATACCACTTTACACCAGTCAGAATGGTCATCATCAACAAAGAAACAAACAACAAGTGCTGGAGAGGTTGTGGGGAAAAGGGGACCCTAGTTCATTGTTGGTGGGATTGCAGACTGGTACAACCACTATGGAAAACAGTATGGAATTTTCTAAGAAAACTAAAAATGAACGTGCCTTTTGACCCAGCAATTCTACTATTAGGAGTATATCCTAAGAACCCTGAAGCGCCAATCCAAAAGAACCTATGCACCCTGATGTTCATAGCAACACAATTTACGATAGCCAAGAGTTGGAAGTAACCTAGATGCCCATGGTAAATGACTGGATCAAAAAGCTATGGTACATTTACACAATGGAATTCTATGCTGCAGAAAGGAAGAAGGAGCTCCTACCCTTTGCAACATCATGGATGGAACTGGAAAGCATTATACTGAGCGAAGTCAGCCAGGCGGTGAAAGACAGATACCATATGATATCACTGTTAACAGGAATCTAAACAACAAAACAAACAAGCAAGCAAAATATGATCAATGACACTCCAATACAAAACAGGCTGACAGGGTCCAGAGGGGAGAGGGGAGAGAATCATAGGGGAAAAGGGGATGGACTCACATGAGCAAGTATAAAGGACACATGGACAATAACTAAGGTGGGGGGTGGAAATGGGAGGGAGGTGGGGGAGCACTGGGGGGAGCAGGGCTGAGAATATAAGACAGAAAATTGTACTTGAACAAGAATTAAACAAAAATAAAAATTTTTTAAATAAATAAATTTTATATACATAGAATAACGCAGAATGAACTTTCTGTATCTGGCTTTGTTTGGTAATATTGCTTGAGAGATTTATCCATAATGTTTACTTTTATCACAGTATGGTATTCCAATGTATGAATGTATCACAGTTTATTTAAACATTCTACTGCTGCTGAATACTTGAGTCATTTCCAGTTCTTGCCTATTGCAATCAGTGTTGCTATCGACATTCAAATATATTTGTTGGCCCCAGTCAGTGTGGTTCAGTTGGTTGGAGCATCATCCTATAGCCAAAAGAATGTGGGTTTGATTCCAGGTGAGGTCACATACCTGGGTTGCATCCTTCGTCCAGGAGCCCATGATCCCTGATCTAGGCATGTTTGAGAGGCAACCAATCGATGCATCTCTCTCTCATTTATGTTTCTCTCCCTTCCTCTCTCCCTTTTTGTCTCTCTAGAAGCAATAAAAAAGTGTCCTCAGATGAGGATAAGAAATATTTTTAAAAATATTTGTTGGATCACATATAAATACATTTCTTGTTTATCTTTCAGTAGATGCAGTTTTCTAAATTGTAGCTACTCCCCAACCTTTTCTAACACTTGGTATTGTCTCACTGTCCCATCATTTGATCACTTTTTTAGTGCATGACTCATTAAACTTCTGGAAAAACTCTCTCCTCCCTTGGCTTCTAGAACCTCACTCTCTCATACGTCTCTGACTATTGTTTCCCAGTTAGTATTATTAGAGCCTCCTCTCTTGTTTATCCCAACCTATGTTTCTTTTTCTTTCTTTCAGCAAGTTCCCTTAAATTATTTTTCAATTTTATTGTCAACTCTTCATAGTAGGTTAATATAAACCCTTTCATAATTTGTTTCTTAATTTTAATCTAACCCATCAGGAACAAAAAATGGCAGCTCATCAATGTTCTCTTTCTGCTGTCATCCTAGACATATGCTAAATATATATTTCCAAGCCTTCTTGCAGTTAAATGAAGCATGTGACTGAGTCATAGTCAATGGAATGAGGGCAGAGGCGATATCTGACACTTTCAGGTAAACACCTTCTTCCCAAATATCCTATCCAGAGAACCATGGAGAAAAATAGCAACAGGTTCCTCCCAGAGATCTCATCAGAAAACCTCCTCCTATAGGGGGAAAAAAAACAGGATTCCCAGTGATGTTACAGACCAATGACTGTGTCACTTCCTTTTGTGAATGGCAGTTTGTAGTCCTTACAGTGATGCACCCCATGGATCCCACTACAAGACCGAAAGGAGTGTTGAATACAAACCTCAGAGAGCACTTTTTAATAACTCTCTCGGCTGAAGAAAACTGCCTCATAGTTTGTGCATAATCATGCCCTTTCCATAAGTATTCAAATCAAATAACTGGGCAAACTACAGTAATAAAGGTTTTGCGTCCTCACCCAACTTTGGGTCAGTTCTAAAGGGCCATCTCAGCTTCATCGTGGGGTTGGCTGAGAACTGTTATGAAACTGCTTTTTTCTCTTCCCTTCCACAGGTGGGGCTCTCAAGGGCCCTCCCTGACAAACTTCTCACCTGGTAAACTCTGTCTCAGAGTCTGTTCCTTGGAAAGTCAGTCTGTGATAGACACAGTATTTCAACTAACTTGCCCCTACTGCTTCATTTCATATTAAGTGGAGATGGGGTGTGGGTAATTTGCCTTTATTGTTCTTATATCACCATATTGTGGCTGGATGTCTGGAGATCCTGGATGTGAAGGTAGATGCAGTGACACATGGAACTTTGGGTTGGAGGGAGCAAATGAATACCTGATGACCAGGAGGGCAAGAGAGGGCAGAAAATGGCAGCATTTATCCAGGTCTGCATTTCCAGTGGGGGTAGTAAAGGTCCCCAAATAAATTCCACCAATTCAAAATTCTGTTGATAGATGGTTCTAATATTACTGCATTTTTGGCTTTATTTTTTAATTATTTTATTGCTGTTCAATTACAGTTGTCTGTGTTTACCCCCACCACACCCCCCGCCCCACCCCCACCAAACTTTAAAAACTAATTTTTCTCTTGCGGCACCACCAATTATGGCTTCCTCAATCAATAAAGAAGTAATTTAATTAAATCAAATTTAATTGTTACATGTCTGTATGTCTTCATTTCCTGTTGCAAAGGAAAGTAAAGGAACTGGCACCCGTTTGGGAGACACTGATGCAGGAGGAAAGGGAAAGGCAGGCTTTCCCATTTCGAAGAGTGCATTCATGCAAGCCATGACACCTCCCCACTCAAACAGAAAATGTACCCCTTACATCTGTGTGACTATAGTAATCATTAAAGCTTTGACCTGGAGTGAGGGAAATCGGTCCATTAAAAATCTCCATCTTTCTGGCTGGTGTAGCTCAGTAGATTGAGTGTGGGCCTGTGAAGCAAAAGGTCACCAGTTCAGGGCACATGCCTGGGTTGTAGGCCAGGTCCCCGGTAGGGGCCATGGGAGAAGGAACCACACATGGATATTTCTCTCCCTCTTTCTTTCTCTTTCCTCTCTAAAAATAAATAAATAGAATATTTCTTTAAATTTTTTACAGATTTTATTTATTTATCTTTAGAAGGGAAGGGAAGGAGAGAGGGAGAAAAATATCAATATATGGATGCCTCTCCTGTGTCCCCTGCTGGGAACTGGCCTGCAACCCAGGCACGTGCCCTGACTGGGAATCGAACTGCTATCCTCAGTCCTCTGAGCTACACTAGCCAGGGCTAAATAAAACATTTTTTTAAAATCTCCATCTTTAGGTCACATGACATTTCCACTAGCACAAACTCACAAACTCAGTTTGTTAAAAAAAAATAATAATAACCAACCATGCCTTAAAAGGTTTCTGCTTCCTACTTTTCCCTCCAGCATACATTTATTCTTATCATTCTCCTCATCCAGTAGTATTTATTAAACAGCCACATTTGCATGGCACCGTACCTGTGATTTTCCATTTCTCTCCAAGGATAATTTCCTGGTTTAGAAGTTTTAATGGCTGCTCCTTTGAAAATGTCTTAAGAGGGTTTTGACTGTAATTTCTTTACTCCTAGCTCTTATTTAATAGGTACCAATGCCTATCTTTTGCCTGGGGTGTTGGGCTAGGGAGAGGAAGATTCATTAGCCATGGTGAGTTATGGATTTCAATGCCCTGGCTACTTCATTTCTCATATCCAAGTAGATCATTTCCTCCCTAGTCCTCCTGAGCCCAAGGATGCATATATTTTAAGTAGCCTTAATCTGCTTCATTAGGACATTTTTTAAAACTCTACAAAAATGATACCACCAATATTACTATATTACTTCTGGTGATGTGCATGGCAGTATCATTATATGTTCATACTAGCTGGCAGGTGTAGTCAAAAGAGTAGGAAAACCATATGATTTTGAAGCTTAGAGATACTGAAATTAATCTCATTTTCAGATATGGAAACTTAGACTCAGGGAGGTGAAGTACCTTGCCTAAGGTTACACATTAGTGACTAGTGCCTGGAAAGTGTTAAGTCTTCAGTCTCCAGACTCATAACACTATTTGCTTCCCCACTGCACTCTTTGGAGTATTAAAGCAGAGTGATGCTAATGGCAGAAAAGGCTCCAAGGTGTTTGGAGTTAGAAATAGATAGTGGTGCTACCCATGGTTATTGTATAGCATACTACAAAAGAGAAAAAGTGGGGTTAGTATGACCTGGATACATTTCATTGGACAATTCTTTCTTCTGCCCCGTTTTTATACTTCAATAAATAGTCTTACTAAGCCTTTTGCCCTGGAATAGTAGCAGGAGATCTGTCCCTATAAGACCAGCCACACCTTCTCTTGACAGACAAGTGTCTCACCACCCTCAATGAATCTTCTAGCTTTCAGCACCAAGTAAGGAGTCCTAAGAAGCAGAGTCATACCTGTATCTGAGAAAAATGGTAACTATTTTGGTTCAGGATTGCGACTTCTGACCAAATCTGGCCATAATGAAAACTGTAAAAAAGGTAAAGTTTATTTTTTATCTCTTCTCTGGAGCACTGGTTCTCCACCAGGGTGATTTTTGCCCCAAGGGACATATGCTCATGTCTGGAGACCTTTTTTCTTGTCCCAGCTGAGAGGGGTGTTATTGGCATCTAACGGCAGCAGGCCAAGAATGCAGCTAAATATCCTGCAGGGCACAGGATGGGCCCACAACAGTTAACCAGTCAAATATCAATGAGCTCAGGTTGCAGAACCTGCCTTTCATTATGAAGCCACTGGCCTACGACTCCTTGCATACTTAGCTCTTGGTTATCACAGTAAAAAGATACATCTTTCTCTCGAGATCTCTCTCATTAGCAGAGAACTTAGGAAGCTCACAGAAGGCTAAGATTCTAAGCCAGTAGTAATGTTTCCTGGCTCCAAAAACTTCCAATTATATGATAATCTACAAAATAGGGATAATAACTTCTTCCTATATTATTGGGTTGGGATAAAGATAATAAATCGAGACAGTATGTTAAAATGCTTGATAAACTCAAAAGTGTTGCACAAATACATGGTATTACCAGTGTGAGTATTAATTAACAAAAAATTCTACTGTTGGTTACAGTAGAATTTCAGATACCATCAGAACAGGTACTTCCAGTTCAGAAGCTTCTTCATCTTCTTTCTAATTCCACAACAGAGGCTGCAAATTCTTCACCAATGTTCAATGCCAGTTCGGTCTTTACTGTTTTTTTTTAAATTTTTCTGTATTTGGATTAGCACACGAAAAAAAGTGTTCTCAGTGCTGTCCACATGAAAGACGATTAGTGAACTATTGACACATAAATTATTTTACATAGTTCCACACATAGCTACAAGGAGAAAGACTTTTCCACCTCTTCAAATTTATAATAATTCACATTTAATAAATCTCTCCGTGGTTTATCAAACTTACTTTCCTGTCATCACAACAAAAATTGATGAATTAGCCCAATAGTGTTTATTTACTGAACTTAATTTGATTTTCCACTTATGTACCAAATTGCATTTGGGACTGAATTTGTAAAGAACCATAGAGGCTAACATTTTTCCATCCCAGCCCTGTGTCAGTCACTGTGGCAGGCACCCTATTACCTAACATTCCCAGAAGCATGTGAAGTGGGCATTTATCCTATTTGATAAATAAGGCAACTGGAATTCAGAGAGTTTAAGAGATTTATCTAAGAAACTCAGCTAATAAGCATAAATACTAGAACTATGATTCAAGCTCATGTCTATCTGGTGTGAGATACCATGATCTGCCCCAGTGACTTCTAAAGCCTTCTCTAGTTCTGGATGTGTGTTGGAAACTGTACTATGTAGTAAGATGATAATGCCAACAATACCCAACACCAATGGGGATGCTGGCATTTCTCAGGTCAACCCCAACCGGTGCACACTGGTGTAAATGAACAATAAAAATTTTGAAATGTTTCTCTTTTCTCAACTGTTTATAATCTGTTCCCAAATAAGATTGGGTTCAGCAACTCATTCATGGATTTTTGTAGTATAAATTGTCCCAAACAGTGAAATAATGAGGACTAGATTAGTGCCTCTCAGGATTTGAGTTTCAATTCCAAATGAATCGAGCCTGACTCAAAGAAGTCTGTTATTTCCTCTCCATCACATCAATCCAAGTGGGCACTTGTGGGGCCAGACCATGTGCCTGGTGCCATGGGGAACAACAACGGAGTGACCTGATGACTTCCCTCAAAGAGTTTATTTCACTGTGAGGGGGTAAGAGTTAATAAGAGCATAATAAAAGCCAACTGGCTCCTACATAAAAAACTCCACAGGATCTAGTTTATTCATCGATGCACATGCTCCTTCTCTGATAGACTCATGTACTCAGTGACCATGGAAGTGCTATGGGGCGCTGTTCCCCTCCCTGCCCAACCCCCACCATTCAGGGAGCACGAGAGTACAATATGCGCTGTCAGTAATGTAGTGGAAGAGACTGGTGCCATCAGGTATGATCGTGCGGGGTTCAAGATGATGGTAGAGTTGACTTAGGATAGAACCTCCAAGTACAGAGAGCATATATATTGTCATCTAGGAACAGATTTTGGGGCAAAATCTTGTGATGTTCTATTCAAGAATCAATAATTGGCTACTATATTGCTATGGGTTAAGGGGTTTAGAAGCCATCATTACATGCCTTCTCTGGGGTAATAATGTCAAAATACTGACTCAATGACACAGTTTCAATCAAAAGTGGAGGAAACAGCCCTGGCCAGGTATCTCAGTTGGTTGGGGCAGTCATCCTGATACACCAAGGTTGTAGGCTCAATCTCTGGTCAGGGCACAGACAAGAAGCAACCAATGAATGCATAAGTAAGAGGGGAAATGAGTTGGTTTCTCTCTCTCTCTCTCTCTTCCCCCTCCATGTCCTCCCATTTTCTAAAATCAATTTTTAAAAAATTCAAAACTACGAGAAACAAACAAAAAAATCCCACATTTCTTTGATGTGTGTATATCTCCCTCTAGTAAAAGTAGGAGCAACTTTATCATATTGAGGTAAGAATACATCCTCTAAGCATCCAAAAACACATGCCTCAATAGAAATGTTAATCCCGTTGACAACAGACATTCTCATATGAGCAAAGGAAAGATGTTTTGCATGCATTTCCTCATTTTACATGCATGGCAACACACTTTGCATTTAACCTGTCCTCATTTAAAAAATAATTCTCTAAGAGCTTTTAAAAATTCCAAAAAGTAAATTGAAATATAAAAAATGCAAAAAAAGAGAAATATGGACATTCTCTCCAAATATAAAAATTGGAATGAAATTATATTAGGCAGAAATAAAATATTTGCATTTTGTTCATAGTGTACTTATTTTTGGTTTAGATAATATGTTGGTAAAATTTGCAACCTTGAGTGCATTTTTACTTTTTCAGAAGTATACTTCTTGAAAATTTCAGTATGAAATCAGAGATAAAGTGAAAAGCAATGAAGATAAATTTTATAGCAGAGAATCAAGGTGTCGATATTATTTCTTCTTATTTTTCATGGATCATATGTGGTAAATAAATATTCCTAACATGGCACATTTAAAAATTTTTTTAGTTTTTCAATTGTAGTTGATATTCAATATTATATTAGTTTCAGATATATAGAGGTTTTATAGTTTTATCACTTAAAAATGATCCCCTGGATAACTTTAGCACCCACCTGGCAGCATACAGGGTCATTACAATATTGACTACAGTAGTCACATCTCTGTGACTATTTGTAGTATGAAACATTAAGCTAGAAAATATTGTTTTTAATTTATATGATATTGTTAGCTTGAAAGTGTACCATGATCTGTATTGTGCACAGTCTGTTGAGAGTAGAGATGTATAAGAGGTGGTCAGGGAGCAACTTACAGAAAATCTTCACTCTTGGTACCATGACTTGCTGCTGGCTACCCACATGGAACCAGTATGAGCTGGCTGGCCAGACGTAACCATGATCTGGAAGGGCAATCTCCTTGAGTTCAGGTCCCTCAGTAGTGGGAGCAGTGAGGCAACTTTTATCAATGTCATGGTGAAGTGATGAACACTTTCTTAAGATTTGGGAGGATTTGACAATAAACATAGTTATTGAAACTGCAAGACTGGTGAAGAAATCTTACCTGAGTAAACTGAAGACTGACAAAATTCAGTGAAGAACGCAGTACAGAGTACCTTTTGGAAAGGAAAGAATTACCGTTGGGAAGATGCTGCTCTAAGGCAGAGATGAAGGAAATATGGGTTCAGGAGCAGAGGTTGCCACAGGGATTCCCCAATAAGAAAAGCATGTAAAAGGCAATAAAGATGATAAAAATACAAGCCAGGAACTTGAAACGCTCTCCAAACCGAGAATATTAAATTTAGAAAAGAACCCTGGACCGAAGTCAGAAAATCTGATTGTAAGGCCCAGAATTCATCACTTTCTGTGTTATCCTGGGAAAATAACATATCTCTAAGCATTAAATTTCTAATATATATACCATTAGATCAGTAATATTCAATTCTGAATGATGATATATTGGCTAAATAAATGAGTTCATGATAAGTTTGTGTTGTAGAGTGATTTACACTGTCAAACGCATTATAAATGAGGCAAATTGGTTACCAGGAAAAGTTTTTCAGCCTTGAATTATTCCAGAATCACAAACTCTCACTTTCATCTAGCTATTAATAAGAATAGGACTTCATTTTAGTGGCCTGCTTTCAAAGACCATTAATTAAATAACAAAATTATATGACTCAATGAGAGATATTGCCACGTATATAGTTTAACACCATGTAGTTTCAGTAGATTTCTAGTTCATTACAAACACCAGGAGTCATTTTAATGTACGTAGCAGCCATTCTTTGCTGGGAAAAGAAGTGACCACAAATGTCAGTGGTTTAGAATGAAAACATTTACCTACTTTTTGTTACATGTCAGAGCTGAAGTTTACCTATCTTGGCTCTACATATATTTTCTCTTTCTAGTTGAAGAAGTAGCCCTTATTTGAGACGTTCCTTCTTGTGGCAATGGGAAAAGCACAAGAGTAGGCAGAAACATGCAATGACTCTTAAAACTCCTGCCTGCCTGGCTGGTGTAGCTCAGTGGATTGAGCCTGGGCCTGCGAATCAGAGGATCGTGGTTCGATTCCCAGTCAGGGCACATGCCTGGGTTGCAGGCTGGTTCCCTTCAGGCCAACTCCCAGCAGGGGATGCACGAAAGGCAACCATACATTGATGTTTGTCTCCCTCTCCTTTCCCTCTAAAGATAAATAAATAAATAAAATCTTTAAAAAAAAAAACACCTCCTGCCTGGGTCAAGCACCTGGTTATTTCTTCTCACATTCGTTGGAGAAAATTATTCGGCCAACTGACGAAGAGGTAGGGCAGAAAACTCTGCCTGCAAGAAGACATTTTATGGCAATGAATGATGGGGGGAATGTTTAATCCTCTAACAGGAAAGGTATAAATGTTAGAAAAATAATACAATCTACCACTATATATATATATATATATATATATATATATATATATATATATATGCTGATTGGTCAATTTCTTTATTTCAACATGCTATTATTGATTTTGTCATAGTTAGCTGAAAAAATAGTAGATTTAGTTCATATTTGGTGTGTTTTAAATAAGGTAGAAGTCATGACAAAGAAGAAATTAAGGGGAAAATAAAAAATATAGAGAGCCCTTACCCTGCAGACCTGACGTGGCTCACCGACATTCCCTTTAATGAGAGGCTTCATGCCCAGATTTTCTTGACACAGTCACCAGAAACAAGAGAAAACTCCCCATAGTAGAGTCTAAGGTTTTCAAATTTGTTACTATTTTAGTCACATGATATTAAAAATAAAAATTTACTTTAACATACTCTTTAAATGTTTAATAAATGCTTGCTTGGGTTTATGTCAGCAAATACATACAAACCTCTCTATCTCCATATTTCATGGAATTTTTTCTCTTATGGCTATTCACAAACAATTTAAATCTGTAAGTTTTAACCATTTAACTTCCTGGGAGAGGAAATTGAAACAACAAAAGCAAATGTGTCCCCAACTCATGTATCGAAGTAGTTATTTCAGGTTAATTATTATCAAGAACTGTGCAAGGCTAAGAATGTGATTAAACATTAGCCTGTGAGATGTTTAACAGTAGGGTTCTACAATAAAAACAGAATATTGGTCTTTCCAGGTTTTTTTCTAAGTGGTCTCTAACTACACATGCAAATAAAGCTAATGTCTAAATAATTAAATGATAGTGTCATTATTCTTCAATGTAGGAATACACTTGAGAATCAAATTGAATCAGCTTTTCTCCCTTGTGGCATGATAACAATTCATGTGCAACCTTACTTAATATATTCCTTGGTTAACAGAAAAATCAGTCTGTTTACTTATTGGCTTCTAGAAATGAGAACTAGGCCCATGTAACTGAGGGACAGAGCAGTGAAAAACAAAAACAACAACCAAAACACAATAGCCCGGTGCTAAGTGTGGATTAGGGTAAAGAAGGGCAACTTTGTACCTCTGTCCTAAATTCCTTTCTCATTCCCATCCCTTAGGCCTTCAGTGCCCTCCATGCATGGTGTACCTCACTCCCTGAAGCCTGCCTGCTCATGAGAACACAGTCAATGTGCTACCTCTCCCAGAAGTATTTAAATTTTCACTCAGCCTCCCTTGTGCATTCAAAAAAAAAAAAAAAAAAACCAGAAAGGAGGGGGAAGGGGTACATGAAGGGGAAAAATGAGGAAGGGTCAATTCAAGGAACATATATAAAGGACCCATGGACAAAGCCAGACAATGGGGGGAATGTGGGAGGTGGGAGGTGGGTAGGGCAGGGGAGTGTAATGAGGGGGCAATGGGGACAACTATAAATGGGGACAACTATCAACAAACACCAATTGTTAAGAAAGATCCAGGTAGTGTGAAGAGAATTGTTTCTCATTCATGTTGTTATATCAATATCACATAGTTACTTAAAACTGTCATTAAAGTAGAAGCCTCAGAGCTTCTTTATTGTTTTTAGACAATTTATTTTTTCTACTATTTTCTCAGTCCAGATGCAGGATTTAATTTGATTCAACAAATATTTACTGAAATTATGGCATAAGATAAAATCCCTGCAAGTGTTAAAAAGAATGAGGATTGTGGTGATCACTGCGCAACTATGTGACTATTCGGAAAAACATTGAATTATATACTTTAAGTGGGTAAATTGTATGGTGTATGAATTATATTTTAATGAAGATGTTATCAAAAAATAAAAAGAAGCGCGGGCTGCGAACCAGACGATCGCGGTTCGATTCCCAGTCAGTGCACATGCCTGGGTTGCAGGCCAGTTGCAGGCCAGTTCCCGGCAGGGGCCAGTTCCCAGCAGGGGATGCACCAAAAGCAACCATACATTGATGTTTCTCTTCCTCTCTCCTTCCCTTCCCCTCTAAAGATAAATAAATAAATATTAAAAAAATAAAAATAAATAAAAAGAAAAGAAAACAAAAGCCCCATTCCCTTCAAACATTCACAGTCCTAAGTATTATATTTAGTTCTAAGCACATTCCATATATGAACCCACTTCGTATTCACAACAACCCTGAAGTAAATACTTTTATTATTCTTGTTTTATAAATGAAGACAATGAGTCACAGAATAAATGGGCCACTCTCCCATGGTGAACCCATGCATTGTGATTTGGGGGCCTGGTTCTTAGTACTAGAGCTATATGAGAGGGAGATTCTCTCACCCCCATTCATTGCCTCCAAATCCTATCCATTATTACTTGGTTGTGCAGTGACTACGTGTAATCTTGTAGTGTTAAAACCCATAGAAAAATAGGATGGATTTTTTTAAACAAAATCCATGAACACTAACTAAGAGAACACTCCCCTAACAAAGGGTAGGGAAATGGGTGGGAAATGGGTAGGAAATGTCTCCACGCATTTTCTGTCTGAGGACCCCTGGGTCTCTCTAATCTGTTATCTCATGGCTCACACTGGAGAAATTATTTATCCAGGTTCTCTAATACTTTTGTTAGTTATGTTTTATTTGCTCTGATATAAAATTTTCAACCATAATTATGAGATAATGGCAATTCCTGAAAGGCCCGGCTACAACCCCTCTCTTGGATACTTTTTTTTTATTTGCTGCTATCAAAACTGGTTATGGTAGAAAAACAACAGAAAAGAAATCTTCTAAAATGTGAGTAATTTTTTAAACATTTGTTAAGCCTGTTAACAAAATATATTGGACAAGATGTACGTAAATATCCCCCAAAGTATTTTATTCTTTTCCATGCTATTGTAATGGGACTGTTTTCTTAATTTCTTTTTCTAATAACTTGTCTTGGTATAAAGAAATTAAACTGATTTTTGAATATTGATTTTGTATCTTGCAACTTCACTTAACTCAGTTATTAGTTATAACTATTTTTGGTGAAGTCTTTAGAGTTTCCTACATGTAATATAGTGTCATTTGCAACAGAAACTATTTTAATACTTCCTTTCCAATTTAGATGCCTTTTATTTCTTTTCTTGTGTAATTGCTCTGTCAAGGGCTCTCATTACTATGTTAAATAAAAATGGCAACAGTGGGCATCCTTGTCTTGTTCTGATCTTAGAGGAAAAGCTCTCAGCTTTTCATCATTGATTATATGAGTTGTGGTCTTGTCACATATGGCCTTTATTTTGTTGAGGTACATGCAGTGTATACTGCATTTGCTAAGAGTTTTTATTATAAAAGGATGTTGAATTTTGCCAAATGCTTTTTGTGCATAAAAAGCATTTTGTGGTAAAACTATTTCATGTGCATTTCAGAATAAGACAGGTATATATAAATAAAATATGAATATAAAGTATAGATCAGAGGACAGCAATTTCTGGAATTTGGTGAGCAAACTTATTAAGATCATCCCTTAACCACCACCCCAAAAGAAACTGAATATGATGGTAAAATATATATATACTCTTTAATGATCTTAAAACATCAAAGAACAGGCT
Source organism: Sturnira hondurensis (assembly GCF_014824575.4). Taxonomy (NCBI): domain Eukaryota; kingdom Metazoa; phylum Chordata; class Mammalia; order Chiroptera; family Phyllostomidae; genus Sturnira; species Sturnira hondurensis. Next base: position 11,058,651 of record NW_028073511.1, on the reverse strand, counting down.
AGGTGTAAAGAATTAGTGAGCCAAAACTTAAGTAAAACCTCCTACTCAGAAATTGAATGAAGTCATTTCTGCTGAGGCATTTGCTGAACTTGGCAAACTTGTCTAATAGATCTGGGTCCAAAGAGTACTCAAAAGCCACAGCCTTCCGAAGGTGCTAGTCACTGGGATTATCAGACAAAGATTATAAAAACTGTATTTATTATGATTCAAAAAATAAAAGATAAGCTCAAAATATCTTCTGGAAACCAACAGCCACTTTTGAAAAATACAGTGGGTGTGAAAAATAATTAAATCAAGAAATGAAAATGAAAAATAAAACAACTAAAATTTAAAACTTAAAAATGAGTTTAACCATAGATTAAACATATCTGAAGAGAAAATTAGGGGTTGAGAGATTAGGTAAAAATGTGGGAGAAAGAAAAAAATCAAAAAGGTCAGAGATGTGGAAAATATACAAAATGAAAAGATTCGGCACCAATTTAATTGGAATCTCAGAAGGAGATGAGAGAGAACAAGAAGCAGAGGCACTATTTGAAGAAACAAAGGCAAAGAATTCGCCAGATATAATGACAGATTAATCCACAGGTTCAGGAAGCACAGGATGTGTGAAACATGATAAATAAGTTAAGTTCACACCTAGATACATCATGAAACTGCAAAATACAAAAAGGATAAACTGTAAGTATTAAACTCAATGGACAACGACCAAAAAAAAAGATAGACTGTCTCTACAGGGGTGATGGACTTACAACCGCCTTAAAATAGCAAATGATTGCAAAGGTCAATAGAACAACATTCTTAATGTGCTTAAAGAAACTACTGACAAACCCGAATCCTGTGCCTACCCAAAATATTTTTTACGGATGAGAGAGTCTTAAACATACTTTAATATACCCACTCCTGCCCTGGAAAATGACAAAGTTTAGCACCTGCAACCCACACTAAAAAAAACTCTAATGGACACATTTCTGGCAGAAGAAAAGCGATCTTAAATTTTAAAAAAATGAGATGTGATAATAAATAGCAAACATAAAGGAACATGTGGGGGCAATTCTACATGAATACTCACTAAATAAAATAATGATGTCTTGGAGTTTTGAAATGCAAATGCAGAAGTAAAGTACATAACAATAAAAACCTAGCTCAGGAGAGGCATAAATGAATTTAAATGTTCTAAGGACCTTGTATTGTCAGGATAGAAGGTGAAGGAAATGATTAACTTTTGACTTTGACAAGTTAAAAATGCATGTTGTAACTTCCAAAATAAGCACAGTAAAAGTATAACCTATAAAGCAGTAGAAAAAATGGAATTGCTTCTCAGACTTTTGGTTAAAATCGAGTATAGTATCTGTTCTCATCAGCTTAATATCTGATACGTCCTCTATCTGAGGATGTTATATTGAATGAATTTTTAAAGCTGGGATGTGGAATAGGAGGTTGCTTAGTCCACTCCATACTTTGATCCAATATTGCAGTATTTCTGGGAAAGGTGCACCAGGGAAAAAAAGTGGAATTAACACAAAGATAGTAAGGAACAAAAGAAAAATATAGAACATGTAAGAGAGGTAACACAAATAAATTGTAGATATATATTCAAATACATTAAATGCATTAGTAGTAATGTTAATGTAGACTAAATGCTCTAACTGAAGACAAAAATCCTAAGAGTCAATTAGCATATATAATATATTAAACATGTATACACATGTTTTCACACATCTAATACATATGTGTGCAGAAAGTGTGAAAGATAAACCATGTAACCAATACCCAAAAGAAAGCTATGGTATCTACATTAGTACTGAGCACAATATACTTTGTTTTATTAGAGGGAGTCAGATGAGTCACAACATAATAAACAGATATTCAAATAATTAAGAGTGTATATAACCACAACATATTTAAAGTAAAATTATTAGCACTACAAGTTGAAATAAGAAAATCCAAAGTCATAGTGGAAAACTTCAAAATATTTCTCATTAATTGATGGACCAAACTAACAAAAAAATGGGTAAAGATCTAAAAGATAAGAACATTTAAGTGTATCATTTCTATAAGCAGTTTCATATCCATATTCACTTTGAATTTGTCTTCTGCTTGTGGGCAGTGTTATTAAATCTCCTCTAATCCTAATGAAATGGAAACACTTGAGTATTTAAATTTATTATTATTATTATTATTATTATTACTGTTTTATAGGATTAAATTTTCACTAGCTCTTTTCTGGGAAAAAAAGAAGATTTCAACATAAACTGATCTGCATACAAAAATCCTAATGGCCTAGAATTTAAACTACCAGCAGGAGATACCTTACCAAATAGCTTGGTGGCCTGGGAAAGAAAGCTCGCTGAATACTTGTAAGAACTATGCCTGTTTTTAATTCATATTCAATGTCGCTCTCTCTTCATGACTCCAGAGAAAAAATTACGCATTTTCCAGGAGTTCAAAAAGCAGCATATTCACTAGAGGGTGGCTTTTTTTTTAGGATAAAACTTCCCTTTTACCTTCATGAATAGGGCTTTCATTTTACAAAATATGTAATTCTTAAGGCAACAAACAGACCTTCAAAATATGTTAGGCAATTGAGAAAGAGCTCCCAACTAAACACAAAGCATGGTATAGTAGCAAAGAGCATGCTCCAAAGCCCAAAGGGAGTCATCTTCCTGTAGATAAGCTGTTATCAGTCCCATTTTGCAGATTGGTAAATTAGCTTAGGTTGTAATTAAGTGAGGGGTCCATAAAAGTGGGATTAGAAAGGTCTCCACTCACTGTTAGTAAAACTCCACAGAATGGGCTCTGGTATGAATAGATTTCCATCTCAAAGGATTTAATCTTAGACTGAAAACTACACATAAGATAAAATTTCATTGCAACACAAATAAAAGAGGCAATTAGATATTCATGTACTTTCTAAAATGAAATAAGCATACTATGGAAATAGGCATCATGTTTTTTAAAACAGGTCACAATACAGACAAGAAAGCACAAATGAAGTTTGGGGACCTAAACTAGAATTCCTAGGACCCTTAAATAGCTTAGGAAAACAAAACAAAATAAAATATGATACATTTTGTTATTTGTATAATAATATATAAAATAGGAAACAAGTGTTATTTGGAAACTATTCAAAAGGATATAATCATTTGAGGTATTAATTATATTACCAGGAAATGTCTATCTATACCAAGACATACATTTGGCCATAAGGCTGTACTATTTGAAATAAAAATAAAAATAAAATTTGAAATAAAAATTCTATCAAAACATTTAAGATAAATGACAAAGTAAGACAATATATAAATATATGTATATTTGACTATCTAATACAGAGGTTCATATATACATTGACTGTCTAATACAGTGCTTTTAATTAAAATGTCTGATAATAGGTGTAACCACTGTGGAAAACAGTATGGAATTTCCTCAGAAAACTAAAAATGGAACTGCCTTTTGACCCAGCAATTTCACTGCTGGGATTATACCCTAAGAATCCTAAAACACCACTCTAAAAGAACCCAAGTACCCTAATGTTGATAGCAGCACAATTTCTAACAGCCAAGTACTGGAAGCAACCTAAGTGCCCATCAGTAAATGAATGGGTCCAAAAACTATGGTACATTTACACAATGGAATACTACACAAGCAGAAAGAAAGAAGGAGCTCCTACCCTTGCTACAGCATGGGTGGAACTAGAGAGCATTATGCTAAGTGAAATAAGCCAGGCAATGAAGGACAAATACCATATGATCTCACCTTTAACAGGAACCTAATCAACAATAGAAAAAAGCAAGCAAAATATAACCAGAGACATTGAAATTAAGAACAATCTTACAGTAACCAGAGGAGAGGTGGGAGGGGATAATGGGGGGAAGGATTTTCAGGAATAACCATAATGGCCACATGGAAAAAAACAAAGGGGATTGTGGAAGCAAGGGAGGGAGGTGGGTTTGGCCGGTATGGAGGGGAGTGGGGTGGGGAATGGGGTGGGGAGTAAATGCAGACAACTATAATTGAACAACAATAAAATTATTTAAAAAAACAAAATAAAGTAAAATGCCTAATAATAAGTATTTTAGGTTTTTCAGACCATTAGGTAAGTCACTAGTACAACTATTGAACTCTGTCCTTATAGAGCTAAAAAAGCCACAAGAGACAATAGGTAAACAAACTGATATCATTATGTTCCAATAAAACTTTATTTATAAAAAAAACACATGACTGGTCAAGTTTTGACCCATGGAGTATAATTTCCTGATACATGCCCTAGTATGAAATACACTTTTTATGAACTTTGTCACTATTATATTATTCCCATGGTTGCTGGAATGATTGAAATGAGTTACTGCCCAAGACAACTTGGTTGATTGTACTGACATGTTTAACTCAGCGCAAGAATCAGAATTTAAGAAAAGAATTTTGTAGTCTTACCACATTAATGCTGCTTAGATCCTTATGCTACTTAATGTCACACTTTACATGTTTCATTAACACATAAAAAAACCATCATGTGGGAAAAAAACCCATTAGATGATTCAATGTGGATAAAATCAACCATTGTAGTTTATCTCCAGAAAGATAATACTAAACCTCATTTATTTACATTTAGCCAGGAACATATAGTTTTACTGCTTATAAAACAAACGCAAAGAGTCCAACTGACAATGAAGCTGTTTAAGTTTTCCTTTGAATGGGTTTATAGTCGACCTGTATTAAGTTGACAACAATAGAAAGACATAACCCAGAGAAGAAGAGAAGAGATGCAGGTAAAAGTTACACTTTCTTTATAAATTAAGTAATCCAATTGTGATAAAGGAAGACGGGTTTTCACAGGTAACACATGGACCAAGGGAAGTGTCACCTAAATGCGGTGCATCTGTATTGTTCTTATGAATCTGATATGAGCACCATAATAGTACAGCCTTATGGCCAAATGTATGTCTTGGTATAGATAGACATTTCCTGGTAATATAATTAATACCTCAAAGGATTATATCCTTTTGAATAGTTTCCAAATAACACTTGTTTCCTATTTTATGTATTATTATACAAATAACAAAATGCATCATATTATTTGTCAATAGGTTTTGACATGTATATTTAAAATGGGATTTATTTCCCAAGTTTGCTATGGTCTTCTACTAGTCCCATAATTGACTATGCGTATATGCCATTTTGAGTATGGATGCCTTGTGATATTTCTTTGAGCTCAAATTTACATATCACACAGTTCCATTATTTTATTTGTTTTTATCAAAGAGCAAATTTTCAGGTTTGTTAGCTGTTTATTTTCTTTCTGTACCAATTTAGATTGAGCTACTATTTTCCCAAAATTTTACTGAAGCTTATACTTGTTATACTTTGTTGTCAACTTTATCAACTCCTGTTTGAAGATTAGAAGGATCATTTCTGACAATGCTGACAGCCTACAACAACCAGAAAAACATAATCTCCTCTTTTTATACCTATTTAGCCTGTAACCCAAATTTTTTTTATTCATTGGTTACACAAGCTAATAAAGATATTTCTATGGACTTACAGCCCCATTTTTAATTATCTTTATCTATTACTAGTTGCAGTTACATTGGAATGTTTTAATTCAGGTGAATTTGTGTAATTCATAACTAATTCACCCAAATTCTTCTACTGAAGTAGAAATCTCCTGGTCTTAAATTGGACTTTCCAATCCCTTGAGTCTTTTACTTCCTCCCTATTAGTCTCTGTGTGTCTCTACTTTCACCCTAATAAGCTGAATACTTGGACTATCACTTCAGCTATTCTGTTCCAAGTATTCCCTTCTGTCATGCCTCTTTCCCTCTGCCTACCTTTCTTCCAAAACCCCAATACCAAGTCAAGCCTGTATTAGTTCCCTGTTGCTGCTGTAAGAAGTTACCACAAAAAGTGTTAAAACAACAAATATCTTCTCTTATAGTTCCTAGAATCAAAAAGTCCAAAGTCACTTTCACTGGGCTAAATTCCAGGTTCCTTCTGGAGGTTCTGAGCGGAGAATTTATTTCCTTGCCTTTTTCAACCTCTGTGGCTGCCTATATTCCTTAGTTTGTGGTTTTCTCCATCTTCAAAGCAAATCATTCCAACCCCTTTTTCCAGGGATCATGCTGTTACTGAACAAAGGGGTCTGGGGGTGGGGGTTGGGGGGCAATACTTGGCCCACCCAGGGATGCCAAAAACTGCTTCAGAAAACAGGGGCCCCTCCCAAGGATGGTATACTAATATCTACTGGGCTCTTCTGTCCCCTGCCAATTGGAAAGACATCTCTCAATGCCAGAGATTTGTGAAAAGGAAACAAAATGTTTATTTAATGCTACTTAGGCCTAATGCCTTCATTAAAATATTAAGTCTTTAAGGGTATATACCTACACACACACACACACACACACACACACACACACACAGCGCTCCCTTCTCCCACTGTCCCAACTCCAGTACACGTTCGTTTTTCAGGTTGCTGGCACTGTGCGCTGTGTCGCCTGTCTAGGCAAGATCTTCAATTAATCCAAAGTCATGTGGCACCTTCCACTGGCAAGAGTTCTTTGTACCAAGTTCCAGTCAAAGTCTCTCCTGCTTTCCAGGCCACTCGGCCAAAGGGAGCACCCCAAAGCTGCGTAGGCCTCTTACACTCCATCAAAAGCACGTCTTTCTTCTTCACCTGGCCGCAGGGATCTCCATTCTGGCAAAGCTGAGTAGTCTTCCCTTTCACCTGGCCAAGAGGGGGTCCTCACTCTGCTAAAGCCACATGGCTCTCTTGCAGGCACTGTCTCAGAGAAGCAGCCCCCAATTACATCCTGGGTACCAGCCACTCACTTCTCCCTGGCTCAAAACTTGGCCATAGCTATTTAACATATATATGAAACCAGTTAAAAGTTATAGATATGTTAAATGACCATTCCAGAGTTTAGATGCAAAACTGTTGCTATGCAAAACAACTCTCAATGTCCCTGCTCCATTTGTCCCTTCCCCCAACTGACACCTTGGGGGGGGGGGTGGTGAGGACGTCTTATATGTCTCTCCAATATTCCTATACAGTTTGAGTTCTGGACACCATTTCAAATCTTTTTTTTGGGGGGGGGCTGGCTGCACCCTGTATCAATGCCACCTCATCCTTTATCAAATATCCCCCAGCCTCTTTTTAATAAAAATACTCTTCCCTGGCTGGCATAGCTCAGTGGATTGAGTGCGGGCCTGTGAACCAGACGATTGCGGTTCGATTCCCAGTCAGGGCACATGCCTGGGTTGCAAACCAGTTCCTTGCAGGCTAACTACCAGCAGGGGATGCACAAAAGGCAACCATACATTGATGTTTCTCTCCCTCTCTCCTTCCCGTCTAAAAATAAATAAATAAATAAAATCTTTAATAAAAATACTCTTGATTACATTTAGAGTCCACCATAATAATCTGAATAATCTCCCCATCTCAAGATCTTTAACTGAATCTCACTTGTAAAATTCCTTCAACCATATAATGTGACATCCACATGTTTCAGAGATTAGCTCCTGTTTATTTTAGGGAGACATGATTATGGCTACTACACTGTGCCTACTGGCCCCCAAAGCCTCATATGTATCCCACATGTCTTTTCATGGCTGGATAGTTCATTTCTTTATAACACTGAATAATATTTCATTGTCTGTTTGTACCATAGTTTGTCCATTTACTATAAAGAAAAATGTCATGGAAAACAGCATGTTCAGTCTTGTAAGAGAGACCAAGCTGTCTTCCAGAATGGCCATACCATTTCTCGTTCCCATCAGAGATGCTGGGAGGAGTTCCTGTTGCTCCACATCCTCATCAGCATTTGGTGGTGTCAGTGCTCCAGACCGTGGCCTCATCGGTGTGCAGTGCTGTCTCGCTGTTTTTATATGCTTACTTGCCACTTGTTCATCTTCCTTGGTGAGCTGTTTATTACATTCTAAAGCCCATTTTTACTTGGGTTGTTTGTTTTCTTATTTTTAAGTTTCAGGAGTTAGCATATTTTAAGTAACAGTCTTAATTCAGATGTGCTTTTTGAAAATATTTTCTACCATCAGTTGCTTACCTTCAATTGTTTGGACATTGTCTTTCAAAGAGCAAATTGATATACTTCAGCTTACCAATTCTCTTTTATGGATCATGCTTTCTATGTTCTGTCTAAAAAAGTCATCACCAAATTCATGATTATATGCATTTTACACTTAGGTCTGTGGTCCACTTTGCATTAATTTTTGCGAAGGGTATAAGTGCTGTGTTTAGATTCATTTTTTGCAATTATTTATGTCCAGTTGTTCTAGCACTGCATGTTAAAAAGTCTGTCTTTGCTCCATTGTACTGCCTTTGCTCTTTTGTCAGAGGTCAGTTGACTATGAAAATGTGGGTTTATTCCTGGGCTCTCTATTCTGTTCCATTGATCTATGTGTCTGTTCTCTCACTAATCTTAAAGTCAGATAGTATCAGTCCTCCAACTTCGTTCTTATCCTTCAGTATTGTATTGGCTATTCTGAGTCCTTTACCTCTTATATAACTTTTAGAATTGCTTTGTTAATAATCAAAAAATAACTTCCTAGGATTTTAATTAGAATTACACTGAACCTATAGATCAAAACTGATTTATAGGTGGGACTATCCAATACCTTAACAATACGAGTGTCCCTATGCACAAACTTAGAATATATCTTTATTTAGTTTTTTGGTACCTTTCAACAGAGTTTTGCAATTTTCCTTATATAGATCTTTAATATTTTGGTATATTTATGCCCAAGTATTTCATTCTGATGGGTGCTAGTGTAATCTTTTTATTTTTTTACTTCTAATTCATGCCTTCTCTGTTTTCTTCATACTGGCCACCCTTCGGCCTTTATCCCCAGAGCCATTCCCCTAGTTCAGGTAGCTTTTGCCTTGGCTGTAAAACACTGCAAAAGCTTTTAAATGATTTTCATGTTTCAAATAGTAATAATCATAACAGTCAGAAGGCTGCTGAAGTGGCCCAAGCAACAATGGTGAAAGCCTGAACTGAAGGTTGAGTAATAAGATGAAAACAAAGAGAAAAATTTAAGAATATTTATAGGGAAGAACTGATACAAATTGCATGCAGCAAGGTGAGAGGGAGCTGGAAGAGTACAGGAAGACTCCTCAGTTTCCAGCTAGGCAATCTAGATGAATGGCTACACCTGTAATGAGGGTCGGACATAAGATGCAGGAGGTACTGGTATAGAAACAGACACATAGATCAATGGAACAGAATAAGACCCCAGAAATAAACTTATGTCTATATGTCAATTAATATTTGACAGAAGAGACAGGAGGATACAATAAGATAAAGATAGTCTATTCAATACACGGTGTTGGGAAAGTTGGACAGATATGCGCCAAAAAACCCCTAAATCACCTTCTTATACCACATACAAGAATAGACCCAAAAGACTTAAATGTAAAACTGTAAAACTCCTGGAAGGAAACATAGGCAGTAAACTCTCTGACATTTCTCCTAGCAACATTTTTTTTCTGATATGCCTCCTTGGGCAAGGGAGACAAAAGAAAAATAAACAGCTGGGACTACATTAAACTAAAAAAATTTTGCACAGCAAAAAGAACAAGAGAAACAAAGAAAATTGAAATATAATTAGACAGAAATGACTAAGGATTGTCACAGGGAAGAATGGTAGGGGGACTGGGTATAAAAGATGAAGGACTTAAGAAGTATAAATTGGTAGTTATAAAGTCATGGGAATTTAAAATATGGCATAAGGAATATAGTCAATACTATGTATTGTAGTAACTATGCATGGGCTAGGTGGGTACTGGATATATGTGGGGGATCAATTCATAAAGTACATGTTGTCTAACCTGTATTCTGTACACTTGAAACAAATATAAAATAATATTGAATGTAAAGTACAGTTGAAAAATAAAAAAAGAAAGAAGACGCAGGATAAGGTATACAAGGGGAGGTGATGAACATCTGCACGATGAGTTTGAGGATCCCAAAGAACCTCCAAGTGATAACTTCAACATGCAGTTGGCTATGCTGTTCTGGAACTCAGAGTAGATATCTCAGGTAGAGATACAGAACTTCACGTTATCAGAAGATGGGCAGTTGATGGCAATCCTTAGATAACGTCCCTCCTTATAAAGGCCCCTTGAGGACAGAGTGTAAAGTGGGAGCAGATAGCTGAGAAAATGACCCCCCCCATATTTTAATATCGGAGTGAAAAAAGAGAAGTCCAAGGAGTTGACTGGATAGATTCCACGAATCAAAAGAAAGAAAGAATTGCAATGTCATAAAAGACACTAGCATATACAATTATACAGACATGCCCAGTGAAATCAGGACTGAACATTGTCCACAGGGTGGGGTGATTAGTAAGTCATTTGCCTTCATGGAGTGGACAGATAGAAGCCAGGTTGCTGGGGACTGGAGAGTCAGTAGGTAGTGGGGAAGTGAAGACAAAGCTGGGAGAAAGCATCAACAAACCTGAAAGAAAAGTAAGGTGACAGCACAACAGATAGAGGAGATGCAAGATCAAGAGATATCTGGTTACTTTTAAAATTTGTTATTTTGTTTGTTTAAGAGAGAAGAAGTTTGAGTTTGTTTATAAGTAAGAGAAAGGAATCAGTGGAAATGAAAGTATAAAAGTTGTAGAAGAAAAAATAAAAATATAACAAACCAGATAGAGAGGTCAAGAGTATCCAGAATAAAAGTGACAGGATTGTCTTTGAATGAAAGCACGGGCATGTCTTTTTCTAAAAATAGAGAAAAAGAAGAAATCAATAGATCGGGTTTTAATACCCATTTGAACCCCCCAAAACTAGTGTAATTCCAATTTGAGAACTTTTATTTTCTCTGAATTAATTATGACATCACCTGAGAGATAGTTATATCCTGAGGAACTTGGTTACACCATAAAAAACATGGAATAGCTATCACTAAGAATAGAAGATTTAGGACATATGAAAAAAAAATCACTGAGAACTGAGGGCCCATTCGATTCTGGAAGTAGAAAATTGTAGCACCGAGTCACCAAACCCACAGTGATGGTCTTTACCTTGGGGATGGGGTGGCTCATTCCGCCCACTAGAAGTCAATGCAAGGCTATGGATTTGGGGGGATGATGAAGAACAAAGGACAAAGGGGAAGAAAATTGAGGGTACAGATCTCCTCCCCAATCAATCACTTAAAGTGACAAAATCAAGAAAATCTGGAGGATTGCTTTAATACATCATATATCTAAAGGGATTTCCCATTTCTCCTTCCTCCCTGATAATGTCCAAGACTCCCCTTAACATGCATTTTAACCCAGTATTAGAAATTAAAAACTTAATATTAAAATACCTAGTTGGGAAAACACACTATCTAAAGATTAATTACCGAAACAGTCACCAAGTGCAGACTCTCTTCCCGAGTAGTAGGTGAACAGACTTTGGTGTCCCACAGATTGTAGGTTCAATTCCCACTATAACATTTAAACATTATTAAATATGTCTTAGCCTTTCTCAGTATGAACTTCCTCATTTATAATATGGGGGTTAAAATGTATGTTACTGAGTTTACATAAATAATACAAGTAAAATAGATGATGAGGATGGATAGATAGACAGACACAATAAAAAGTATCCATTAGGTATTACTGCCTGTTGTTTTGACAGAGAGAACTACTTCAAGAACAAAGAGATACCAAGAAAGGGAAGTAATACAAGTTGAAGATAGACTTCACTCAAGGCACAGTTTAGCCTAGGGCCAAACCTGTTTGCTGTCTGCTGTTCAAGATGAAAGAAAAATATTCCATGTGATATTGATGTGTGTTGCAACTGTGAGCATGTCAACCTAAAAGGGTCATTGTTTTGCTGAGCCTTATCATACATGTCAACACTGGTTCACCTGGTTCATATATATTTCTCACATTAGTATAGCCATGATCACTAAAAAAAGGCAGTGTATTTGCAGGCATTTTCTTGCCTGCATTAGCAAGGTTTTTAAAAAAATACAGAGCTGTCGTGTCACCTTACTGTTGTTGAACAGTGCATTTCAACTCTTGCCGCTTTTGAGAAAGCAGGGATGGCTCCCACATTCACAAAATATTGACTTTCCTTGCTGTCCTTTAAAGGTGCTAAAATCCACTTCTCAATAAGAGTTTTCCACAGAGTGGAAGAAAGCTGACTTTTTTTTCTAAGGGAGCCAAAGCACAACCTTGAGACCACCCTCCCAAGTAAGGGATAGAAAATGTCAAGGGCTGTTGAGCACCCAGCAAATTTCCACAGTGGATTGGTGAGAAGTTATTTAGCACAGGTGTTTCATTATGATGCATTAGGGAAATGGGTAGTGTTCAATGGTCCTCATACACGAACCTCCACCTGTGCAGAGGTCTAGTACTGGTTCATGGAGTGATAATATTGAGGGAAGCAACTGTGCTCCAATGCTGCTCAAGGGCTTTCCTTTTCTTGGTTGGTTCAAACAAGTTCACTGCCAGGAAGCTATAGGTTTTTCTCACATGAGCAGGTTCATCATGCAAGTTTATAATCTGCATCTAGGTTGTCTCTCCAGGAATTAGCCACTTCTGAAATCAAATAAAAAACCAGAGTAATTCAAGATGCCCTAAACAGGAAATCTCTCCAGGTACATTCCCAGAACTCTGACTTCATGACACGAGGAGGAAACCAATGTACTGGCCAAATGAACAAGCAAGGTTACTGTGATTCATCCTCAAGTACAGCCAATTCCCTTCAACTAGTATGGCTACCCTGCTATAGTCAGGGCTACCGAGAGGCTCATTTATTGAGCACTGTCTCAAGGGTTTTATATACATTATGCCATTTAAATACTACCAGGTAGATACTACTGTAATTCCTATTTTAGAGAGGAGAGAACTGATGTTAAGCTTTATTAGAATTATTATTACACTGTTAGGGATTATTACTTGCCAAAGTCAATGTGCATGCTTTTACTTGAGCTATTCGGCTTCCCAAGATCCTGCTGTACCAGGCACAAGACTCCAGAGCCTAGAGAGGATGTAGGTAAAACAGTAATGGAGGCAAGTGTGATGTCCACATTCCCAAGCCTATCATGTATTCTGCCAGCTCAACACTTACTTCGTCTTTCAGACAAATTCCTTCTTCCTCTCCTTAGTCTTTCTTCCAAAAGTACACAGTTCTCTGTAGCTATCTTTTTAAGGGCAGGGAAGCAAATCTAACAAGTGAGTCTCAAACAAAGCTGTTCATACCCAGTGTGAAATTAGTATAATATGGGCTTCTCTTTTAGGGACTGGCCAAAAAGAGACAGTGTGTGTGAACTACTGAGATTCAACAAGCAGCAATATAAGAGGGCAAAACTGGTGGTATTTGTGTTGTTGGGAAACTGTTGTTCTCCCCCAGATTAAACTGCTAAAGGAACAGGGTTATATATATTGACTTGTTCATCTGGCTCAGGGCCAGGTGCATAACAGAAACTACATATGTTTGTTGAACTAAATGGAACTAATCTGCACTTTCTTGTTTACTTTGATAAAATTCTACACAAGCCACTCTGTCTCACTACCCTTACCTACATGATGGGAGAGTTAGGCCAGATCAGTGGTCTTCAGACTTCTTGTTTATGAAAATCTGATTTCAAATGAAATAGTAAGCCTAAGTGCTAGGAACTGAATATTTGTGTACCCACATCTCCTCGCCCCCATTCACATGCTGAAACCTAATAACCGATTCCATAGTAGGAGCAGGCAGGGCTTTTGTAAGGTGCTTAGGTCATGAGAGTGGAGCTCTTGTAAATGGGATTAGTGATGACAACAACAACCCAAAAAAAACCCCCAGAGAACTAGCTTGCTCCTTCCACCATGTGAGGCTATAATGAAAAGCTAGTTGTCTATGAGAAAGAAGCCCTCACTAGGCACTAAATTGACCAGCACCATGATCTTGGACTTTCTAGCCCCTAGAACTGTGAGTAATACATATTTGTTGTTATAAAGCCATCTAGTTTACGGTATTCTGTTTTACCAGCCAAATGGACTAAAATAATGAGCATAAACAAACTAAAGAGATCAAAGTAGTCTTGGCTGAATTCATGGGCTGTCCCCTTCCTCTCTTCCCTAAGCAGGAACATAGACTAGAAACCACAGCATTGTTGACAAATAATTTTTATGGTGTTAAATATTTATTCAGTATGGGCTCTGAATACTCCAAAGAAAACTGCATTTTAATATAGTTTTTTAATGAATTAATTTAATTTAATTTTGACTCGCTGGACAATAGTGTCAACAAACACTACTTAAGAACTTTACCACTTCACAGAAGTTTCTTAATTTTTCTAAGCCTCAGATGCCTTACCCTGAAAATGGGAGTAGTATGGTAAGTGGATACAAAGATATAGGGATGTTGTCTACCTATCCAATACCTGCCACAAAACATGTGCATATTTAATGTTCCCGTTGGAATAAACAGCCTTTGAACCAGACTGCATGATTCCAGCAATGCATGCCAAGACCGACCAGCCGTGTATCTGGCTTCAGAACAGACATGATGAAGGCCCCGTAGGAGCCGGCAGTCCTGGGAGGATGGGCTTACACTGCCAATGGCTATTAGTGGCCCTGAGAGCAGTATGCTTTCTTCTAGGGGTGCTGTACTCTAGTATGTGGTAGTTGTGAAAATAATCAAACAAACTTACTGTTTTCTTGAGGATCCATTTTTCCCTAGCCACAATAAAATTTAATTTTTGTGAAATTAACCATATCAGTCAAGACTCACAGTTTTGATCATTAAGGTTTTTAAAGCCTATAGAAACAAAACATTTATAGTCAACTAGTCAGATGTTTTTCTTACTCAGGAAATGTATCAAATTGGACTTTAAGAAAGTTCATTATGATACACGATTTCAAGTGTGGTCATGAACTATTCAGGTTATTGCTTAGAGCAATATCCAGTACTGATTTCATACCACCGCTAATCAGCAGTGACAGACTTGAAAATATTTGGAGGTTTTGTCTCAAGTTAATAAGATCATAAATATTTTGGATAGCAGTTACAGTATCAAAATTCATCAAACTGAATAGGTAAGGTCTATTCATAGGATTAATTATGTCTCCATTTTAAAAGAAATATCACAAGCATTCAGTGTGGCTACATATGAGAAGTTCTTAAGACTTGGGATTGTTATGCACAACGATGCTTCATGTAATTAATACGTGAGAAGTGAGCACTCTTCCAGTAGGTCTTAATGGAGGTACCTAACCATCTCCTTTATCTTTAGGGATTCAAAGAATGTAAGATTCAGTACTGGGGTCAGTGACATGCTGAAACATTTGAATTTTCCCATTTGATGAAGCATCAGTTCTCTTCCCCCCTTAAATTCTTTTATGTGACTGACAGTTTCATCCATTTTTTTCCTGAGGCAACTATTGAAATTCCTTTGTACTTGTGGAAGCAAGTTTGCTGGTTCAAGAATTTTGTTTTACCTCTGCCTCTAAGACTTGTCAGCGGCAAATTAGGACAAGGAATTCTAATTTATGTTTCAAAGGCCTCAGTAGTAGGAAGAAGTATTTTTATTTACATCCCCACCAAAAAAAGTGTCAAGTCAAGATGATGAACCACAACACGCTACTGTACAATTATTAGAAAATTCCAAGAGGAGTTGTGAAATATGAGAAGCAAGAGCAAGTAGAGATAATGCCGGCTAATCCTAACAAAGCTCCTAAAGGGCTCAGGGCAGCAGCTGGGCCTGCTCAGGAGGGAGGCGGAGTGTGCATTTGGTCCTCACTTGTTCACATTCATATTCATACACTGCATATAAAATCTCCATGTAAATATGTGTATCTATAGTTAAAGTATTAAAACTATCCCTTAAATTTCTACTATTATATAGTAAACTTAATGCAAATATTAGTTGAAGTATTAGCATAAATAGTGGTTTTATCCTTTTGTTTTGTTGACATCTTCTAATGAATGTTTTCAAACAGGCAGAAAAAAATGAGAAATTTACAGTGAGAGCCTATAGATGCACCACTGACAAGCTACAGGTAACATTGTGCTATATTCACTTTATCATCTATCTGCCAATTTATCCATCCTGCTATCTACCCATCTTATTTTTCTGAAGCATTTCAAAGTAGACCCCAGAACTCAGTACCACTAAATCTCAAAAATGGTTTTTATTTTTTCTTTCATCCTCATGCTACTCTAGTCACTAAATCAGTGATTTTCAACTGGTGTGCTGCAAGAATTTTTAAAACATGCAACACCTGGCTATTCAGTTGGGGCACTGACCTCTTTTCCCTTAGACTGTCAAAAAAATTATAACAGCCAACACAACAATAGCCATCGGTGTGAATGAATCAAAATTATACCTATATTTTTGTCAGATTGGCAAAAATATATTTTTGGTATGCAGTAACTAGTTAACTTTTATTAACTAGTTTAGAATGTGTCATGATATGAAAAGTTTGAAAATTGATTTTATTTGGTACTGTTAGTCCTTATTCTAAAGACATATCTTTTTTCTATTGGATCTGTTTACTTTCAAATTTTATTTACTAGATCATTCTACTGGCAATATTTTGGGGAATATGCAAAGTGGGTATGAAAAGGATTAGATTTCTATTGCAAACTCTGTTCAGCACAGTGAAGAAAATATAACCTAATCACAGTAAGGTAAATTCAGTTACTTTTGTAATTATAATTTTTCTTAGACATTTCAGGTTTAAACTCAGTAAAATTCAAGAGTCACCCACCATCTTTCGCTTACAGCTAACACTATGGTATTGAGACATTGGTGGAGAGAAGTAGGTGGATCTACCTTGTAACACTGATCAATTTGTCCCCTGTGATGGAATTATCTCAGATGCATTATGTCCTGTCTGGTCCTCAGACATGGTCCCCTCTATGCATCCCCCTAGTTGAGATGTAACTGGGGGCTCTGGCATTCCCTAGAGGATGGCTATGCTCCACATCCTCCAATGTGGTATCCTCTGTGTGCCCGTTATCATCTTTCTTTTTCTACTTTTTATTAAATGTATTGGGGTGACATTGCTTAATAAGATTATATAGGTTTAAGTGTTCAGGTCTATGATACAAGATCTGTATATTGCATTGTGTGCCCAACACGCAGAGGCCAATCATCCTTCATCACCATGTATTTGACCTCCTTTACCCTTTACTACCTCTCCTCCCCTTCCTCTGGTAACTACCACACTGTTGTCTGTGGCATCTTTCTTGACTAGTTTCCCTCTACATTTGGCAAGAGGAAGGAAACAAAGCACAAGAACTTTGGGATATTCTCTCATCTGTCTTTGTGATTGAAGAAAACTCCGTAATTCTTGGTCCTCTCATGCCAACACACCAACACAGACAAACTGCCATTTCTACTCTCTGGCATCTAGTGCATGGTGGAACAGAATTGTTCTCTGACTTTTTTTTCTTGGCTTCACCAACAGGGAGAGGCAGGGTATCCTTTAATCTCAGATACTAAGATTTAAAGAAAGTTCTATTGTGCCCACTCACCATACACAAAGAATTTTCACACTTTACTAATCGTCTTGTTTCCTTCCCAAAATTCTAGGCTGTTCATTCCAGCCCAAGGGATTTTACATCCATTCTCTGTGCCAGTTAAAACAGGATAGTAATGTATTCTTCAAAATTTATTGTTTTATCTAAGATCTAGTTGTTGGGGGATCAGAAGCTTGGCATTATCTTATTTTGTTTATTTTTGTGGTTCAGCTGTAACCCCAATTTCCTTGGTGCATGGAGGCCAAAAGCATACCTTGAACAGAGAAAAGGTAATGAGACTTCAGATTTAAAAAAAAATAAATAAGTAACCAAAAAGCATCACTTAATACCCCTTAGCAATGTCTTCGATATGCACTAAGTGGGTCAGTCTGTTGTCTAGATGACTGGTTCTCTACCAGGGGTGATTTTAACTCCCAGGGAATATTCGTCAATGTCTGGAGACACTTTGGTTTTCAGAACTGTTACTGTGAATGTCACTGGCATCTAGTAGGTAGAGAGAGAGAGAGACCTAGGATGCTAACAACCTACAGTGCAAAGGACAGACCCATGAAGAAAAACTACCCAGCCCAAATGTAAATAGTGCCAAGGTCGAGAAACCCTGGTCTAAACCAACACTTCTAAACTTAAAGGGTACAAACTTTCAGCTGTAAAATGATTAAGGTCTGGGGATCTAATAGAAAACATGGTGAATGTAGTTAATAGCATGTATTATATACTTGAAATTAGCTATGGGAGTAGAACTTGTGTTCTTGCCCCTCAGAAAAAAAGTGTGGTGATGGATAAGTTAATTAATTGGATGGGAAGAATCCTTTCACAATGCATACATATATCAAATTACCAAGATGCACACTTTAAACATATTGCAATTTTGTATGTCAATTACATGTCAATAAAACTGAATTAAATTAATTAATTTTAAAGCTAGGTTCTGGGGATCCCAAGTATTCTATGAAAAGGCTATGTCATGAACTGAGGGGAAAGCTATGTAAGCCAGTCCTCACCTCATGATAATCAGAAAAATTCACTTTATAGGAAAGTTTCTATATAAGATTTCATTGTGTGGTGGAAGGAGAGATTGTTCAGGTGCATTTTTAAAAATCATTAAAAGAGATGGTCTCTTAATATTCTCATAGATTGTAATTTTTTAAATGGGGGATAGTGAGTTAGTATTTTGCCAATGAATGACATTAATGACATTTGAAAGGCTCCCATTCATTTTTCTCATTACTTCATAAAAGAAATAATCCTTTTTCAATAAAAAGGCAAGTAATTTTATAATTTCAAAATAAAGGAGAGAAGTTTGAATGGAAATATTTTAGTCCAAAGGAAAACATATTGTTATCTACATTTTCCTGACAGACCAGCCTCCATGACAGACATTGATGGGAACATTTGCTGCAGAACTCTTCAACTCGGAAATTTAATAAAATCTTTTTCAGCCTTTCTTCTTTCTTCTCAAAGTACTATCTCCTTAGTCCAGAGGAACCTGCAAAGGTTTCCACCAAAGTAACAATAGTAAAGAGGTCTGCATTGACTAGGACTTCTCAAGCAAGCCACAGCATTCAGAATCCTGATGTAGGGCCCTATCAAATTCAAACTAGGTTCACAGATTCCATTATGGGGCAAGAAACAAATACATTATAAGAAATCATAGTAACTTTTTATTCATAATAGATAGTTGTCTCTACTTAGTTCTCTCTTCCTTCATCCCCAGTGCCAACTCTCAGGAATTACTGCCATAACAATTACCAGTTGGGACTATACACAGTAACCCAGGTATGAGACTGATGGTCAAGTCAGTAGAAGAAGAAGTAAGGGTGGATGTACACAACATGGATCTGAATTTGTAACTGCTGACCCAATGATCCAAGTGAAAAATTTTCATTTGTATATTTATGTGCCATAAAATAATAGACGTATATATTTTCAAACATTGTTCTTTTCTGTCAGGGGAATACAACCAATTCCCATCAGTAATATCAATGAGGACTGCCAAGCACCCACAATCTATGGATGTAGGGGAATCTCCTATGGTTTGAGTACAGTTTACAAGACCAACTCTGCCTACCCCACTGCCCAAATGACTCTGTTCCATGTATACCGAGAATGATAGGACAGGTGAGAATCATTAGGTTGGTTTGTTTGTTTGTTTTAGTTGCATTGACTGGGAAAGTTTATCTATAGAAATCTCATTTTTAAATACTTAGATAATTTTATTTCTCCCTTATTAACTCTCAGCCCCATCTTCACCCTACTCTCTACCATGCAGATTATGAAATAATTTGATCAATGAATAGCTCTTAGAAGAGATAAATTGTAAAATAAAAACAATTTTCTCTACATGGATTTCAATGATGCCATATTTTATACTGCTAAAGTAATTTATATCATTATCGACCAATACTAAAGAATCACCTCAGGCACATGGCAATGTATATAAACTACAAAATTATAACAAAATTAAAATACACTTTTAATTACTAAGGGTTTAAAGTCTAAAAAAATTTCAATACATACAAAATTTCAACATAATTATGCATAACATAACCAGAGCTTATCTGGCAATGGAACACACAGGGTGAATTATATATATGAATAAACACAGAGATTCCCAATTTTACTTTGAGCTTTGATTCTATTATTAGAACTTTATTTCATCTTGCTTTGTTGTGCACAGATATAATGACAATGGAAGTAAAGTAAAAAAGGACAGAAAAGAAAACTAAAATGTATTAAACTTATATTCTGGGTCAGACATTATACTTATCTGGTTTTTATTTATTCTCATATAGTTTGCACAAGTTTTTGAAGTAGGAAATTAATTTTGTATTATTTCTCCAATTTACATATGATGCAAATGAGGCTTAGCAATATTAAGAAACATTCATTTCCTTTACAAGTCCATAACATTTAACCCAAGTTAAGTCCAACTCCAAAGTCCCTGATTTTACTACTCTACTAGGATAAAGAAAAGATGCATTTGACAGGCTTTTATATTATGCCTATCATACTCATGAAGTCACAGAACAGGAACTTGGAATGCAAAGAACTTTTATTTTAATTAATTCAGTCCACACATATTTACTGTGCTTATTCTGTGCCAGACAGAGGAGAGGCTCCTACCAGGAAATGTCGACATGGAATAAAAGACAAATGTTAGTCAGTTGCTGGCAATCACTGAATCTCACCCAATCCTGTAGGTCAGTGACCCAGAAGGGCTTCTACATTAGGGCTGGCAATGCCATTACTGGGGCCTTGCAATTCCCAAGATCTCTATGATTATCCTAAGAACCCTGATTTCTGGACTCATTCTGACCTCCATTGCTTGTTTTTGTCACAACTTACATAGGATCTACAACTTACTCATTTATTAAAATTCAGATAGTGCTGGCTGGGTGCCTCAGTTGGCTGGAGCGCCATCCCATGCACCAAAAGGTTGTGGTTTAATCCTGGTCAAAGCACATACCTAGGTTGCAGGTTTGGTCCCAAGTTAGCACACATATGAGAGGCCCTCTCACTCTCTCTCCCTTTCTCTCTCAAATCAGTAAACATACCCTTGGGTGAGGATTTTTAAAAATTCAAATAATTTAGTCTTTCTTTTAAAAACTTACAGGCATGATTTTGTATCTTTTGTAAGAGTTATATAGAACCTAGTTGAGAGTAGGCAGTCACAAAGGCAGCTTTTTTCCCCCTGGAACATTAGCCCAACCCGTTTAAAGACATTCAGGCACAGAGAACTGGCTAGTAACATGGCTAGTTACTAGTAGGACTAAGACAAAAACCAAGTTTCTTAACTCTTCATCAAGTACTATTTGCAATTCTGTGTCCCAGCTCATTTGGAACTGAGTCAATTCCTCACACAGGGAAGACTTTTCAATTTATAGCTTTAATTATGGGTGTGAGAGTCACAAAATTCTCTGCCTATTCCCATGCCCATTCTCTAATTAAAGAAGTGGTAAAAGATATGACTGATGTAATGAACATCAAAAAAGGAAAAATATGAAATAAACATATGAGGTTATAAGTTGGCTTGAGATCAATTCACTGGTCTTCATTATACTTATTTATACAAGCCTGAATTTTATCTAAATGAGCTCCAGCTCTACATTCTAATTCAGCAGGGTGGTAGCTTCACAGGTTTTATTCATCCAAAAAAGAGTAAGATATCAAATTTCAATCAAGAATGGTTAAGTTCTTATATGCATAAGACATTATCACAAGCAGTACAGGTGATGCAATATTTTTAGGACATGGTCCCTGATCCTAAAAGGTATTACAATCTTTCTGTATAAATAGTAGAATTTCCATTAGGAGAGAATCATGTCATCCACTCATTCATTTGTTCACTGGTCAAATTATTTATTGAGCCTCTATTACGTGCAATTACTATGTTAAGGAGACTATCAGCAAAAAACAAGCAAACAAAAGGAACCCAGTTGTGGATGCTTTAATTATTCATTTCTGTATAGTAAACCAGTCTAAAACTTAGCGACTTAAAACAACAAGACTGTGTTACAGTTAGTGTGGAGTTGGCGTCCAGGCAAGACTCAGAATCTCTCGTGAGTTCAACTGAACCTGTCAACTGGAGTTCCTGTCTCATCTGAGAGGAAGGAATGGGAAAGACCTGCTGCTCCCAAGCTCCCTCACATGGTTATTGATAGACCTTGGTCCCTTGCCATATGAGCCTCTCCATAGGGCTGCCTCATGACATGGCAGCGGGCTTCTTTCAGGGAAAACAATTGAAGATGGAACACCCCAAACAGAAGCTATCATCTTTTTTTATAACCTAATCTTAGAAGTGACACCACAGCATGCCACCACACATGCATTATCCTATTCATTAGAAGCAAGTCAATAAGTCTCACCTGCTCAAAAGGGGGCAGAATCACTAAGTGGTGGGGGGGTAAAGGGAGGAGTCACTGGGGCCACCTGAACTGCCTATCATAACAGATCTTGCCTATCACAACACATCTTGCCCATGGGAAGCTTAGAGCCTTTTTATATTTACTGGGTGGTGCATGACTTTAAAAAGTGACTGCCCTGTGGCAGGTTCTCAATAATTATTTGCTTAATAGCAGATAAATCAAAAAGGTGGATTGGTGCTAAATTGAGGAGAATGCCTGGCTGAGTACTTTATATTTAATTTAATAGACAAGGTTAAACCATTCATAGTTAGAGCATTAAGAGCATAATAGTGGGAGCCCTGACTGGTGTGGCTCAGTTGGTTGGGTGTTGTCATGCAAAGCCAAGGGTGGCTGGTTGATTCCTAGTCAAGGTACATGCCTGGGTTGTGGATTTGGGCTCCATTTGGTGCATGTGTGAGCCAATTGATGTTTCTCTCCCTTTCTTTCTTCCTCCCTTCCTCCCTCTCTAAAAATAAATAAATAAATTTTAAGAAAAAAAAAGAACATAATAGTTAGAAAGAAATTTTTTTCACTCTAACATTAACCTTTCCCAGAAATTCTCTTCTTTCACAGTGCTGAGAGAAGAGTTTCCTTGTTTCTACTTTTTGTTGACTAACTGTTCCAGTGTGTCTGGACTAAGGGGGTGTGTGGTACATGGGTCTGTCAAATGCTGAAATGAGGACTATTCTGAGCAACCTGGAGTCAGCTGATCATCCAACTATATGCCCATCATAGTCCTTTCTCCCATCAGAAGGAAGATGATCATTGTGATTGGTCCACATCTCCAGAGGGTGACACAAAAGCAAAGAGGCTCTCTCTCACCAGCCTGGGTCACCTGTGCTTAGGCATAGAGAGTTCATCTCACACTTTCACTGTCCACTGAAGAAATAGGTTCCTGCTCTGGTGGCATTTGCAGCTACTCACCTGTGCCTGGGAGAATTAGTTCAAAGAAGGCTGGGAGTTAGGTGGTTCGGCCAAGGTCTATCAACTGGTTTTGCCAACAAGGAAACAAATAGTGTAAACTGCTTTGTTGTGTCTTTTTCTCAATTAGGCAGAACTGAGAAGGAAAAGCAACATTTAGGATCTCCCATATATACAACAATGATTAAAGCTAAATGTTCAGGCCTAGCCTGGTAGCTCATTTGGTTCTAGTGTCATCCTGATAGGCCAAGGTTGTAGGTTCAATCTCCAGTCAGGCAATATTCAAGAGTCAACCAATGAATGCATAAATAAGTAAAACAATAAAATAAGTGTTTCCCCCCTCTCTTTCTCTTACTCTTCAATCAATTAGTTTAAAAAAAGCCAAAGTTTCAACAAATTATTTAGCAAGTGTTCATAAAATGCCCACTCTGAGCCATTGGTAGTAGTAGACAAATAAAAATAAATCTCAGATATTTCACACAGCAACATTTTCACTGATATGTCCCCTAGAGCAAGGATCATAAAGGAAAGAATAAACAAATGAGATCTCATCAAAATTAAAAGCTTCTGCATGGCTAAAGAAAACAGTATTAAGATAAAAAGAGAACCAACTGTTTGGGAAAACATATTTTCCAATGATACCTCAGACAAGGGTTTAATCTTCAAAATAGACAAAGAACTTACACGACTCTACCCTAAGAAGACAAGCAACCCAATTAAAAAATGGGGAAAGGACTTGAACAGATACTTCTCAAAGGAGGACATACAGAGAATCCAGAGACACATGAAAAGATGCTCAATATCACTAGCTATCAGAGAGATGCAAATTAAAACCACAATGAGATACCATTTTACACCAGTCAAAATGGCCATCATAAACAAAGCAACAAACATCAAATGTTGGAGAGGTTGTGGGGAAAAGGGGACCCTACTTCACTGTTGGTGGGATTGCAGACTGGTACAAACACTGTGGAAAACAGTATGGAATTTTCTAAGAAAATTAAAAATGAATATGCCTTCTGACCCAGCAATTCCACTGTTAGGAGTATATTGTAAGAACCCTGAAACACCAACCCAAAGGAACCTATGCACACCAGTGTTCATAGCAGCACAATTTACAATAGCCAAGAGTTGGAAGCAACCTAGGTGCCCATCAGTAAATGAATGGATCAAAAAAGTATGATACATTTACACAATGGAATTCTGTGCAGCAGAAAGGAAGAAGGAGCTCCTACCCTTTGCAACAGCATGGATGGAACTGGAAAGCATTATGCTGAGTGAAATAAGTCAGGCGGTGAAAGACAAATACCATATGATCTCACCTTTAACAGAACCTAAAAGACAAAATGAACAAGCAAACGCCCTCGCTGGTGTAGCTCAGTGGTTGAGCGCGGGCCTGCGAACCACACGATCGCGGTTCGATTCCCAGTCAGGGCACATGCCTGGGTTGCGGGCCAGTTCCCAGCGGGGGACTCACAAGAGGCAACCATACATTGATGTTTCTATCCCTCTCTCCTTCCCTTCCCCTCTAAAGATAAATAAATAAAAATCTTAAAAAAAAATGAACAAGCAAACAAAATATAACCAAAGACACTGAAATACAGAACAGGCTGACAGGGACCAGAGGGAGGAGGGGAAAGAATTTCAGGAGAAATGGGGAAGGATTCACAGGAACAAGTATAAAGGACACATGGACAAAAACTAAGGTGGGGGGGAATGGGAGGGAGCACAGGGGGGTGGGCTGGAATGGGTGTAAAAGACAGAAAACTGTACTTAAACAATAATTTAATAAATTAAAAATATATTTAAAATAAAGTAAAATAATTTTCAAATGATAAAAAAGATAAAATGGTCACCCCTCACTCTTGTGACACAGTTGCATGTGAAGACAGACATATAAACCAACATTTAAACACATTATATTAAATTATATCATAGCCATTTATTTATAATACAATGAAAGCAAGAGATAGAAAGTGAACTTTTTCCTTTAAAAATCTAATTATTGTTATATTGGTTACAACTTCCTTGAGAGGAGTAACAAAAGGCTTTTTATTTGTTTGTTTATAGAGAATGTTTGAATTGAGAAAAATAAATGTAAGGTTTTGAGGCAAATATGTTAGAAAGGCATTTCAGTCTAAGAGACCAGAACATGTGAACACATGAAAGTATAGGGAGATGATGAAAATAACAGAAAAGAATAACTTAAAATGTCTCCATCAATAGGAGAATATAGAGGAATGAAAGAAAATGAAAGTTAATGTTCCTGTGGGGGCCGGGTATTCTGGAATAACAGTTTATGTCAAAAGCCTGAGAGATGCAAGTTACAGATTGGGGTAGAGCCTATAGGTGGGAAGTATGGCCATTGACTCTGAAAATAGTGAGGGGAATGTGAAAACTAGAACTAAAGTAGTTGTCCTGGTGTGACATAGAAACAGCAAATTGAACAGACATAGGCAGGGAACAGAAGCTCCAGAACTTTACTGGTAAAAAAAGAATGGCAGAACAAGAATTGAATGTGATACCAAAGCCTTGAGGCTGGAAACCAGAAGAAGCCCCCTCAACAGGATGAGGAAGGTGAGAAGCATCTGGTCTTTGAAAACTGATTGAACTGAAAAATGTTCAATTTAAGGAGCTGGTAAGACACCTGATTCAGAATGTGAAACAAGCAATTGTTATTGGTTCAGAAAATGTGGCTTGGGTCATAAAAAGACAGCAGGGCCCCAGACAGGTGTGTCTAGAGATGATGGATGATAGGAGAGAAAGAAATAGAGAAAAAGGGAGAAAAGAAATTGAAAGAAAAGAGGAAGAGATTGAATATTTGGAAAAAATCAGTACTTTGGAAGGTGAAAGAAAAGTCCTTTGGAAGAAGCAGTGAGAAGAAATTCAGAGGACAGAAATGCAGGTCTTTCCTTCCTTTTCAAAGGAAGAAAAGAAAAATAAACAAACAGAAAAAGAGATCTGATTTGTAGTTACCAGGGGAAGGGTATGTAGGGAGAGGAAAATTGGATTAATACAATCAAAGATAACTTCTAGTTGTAAGATAAATACTAGCAATGGAGTATACAACATGATGACTATAGTTAATTAACACTTCTGTATGGTATGTATGAAAGTTGCTAAGAAAGTAAATCCTAACAGTTCTCATCATAAGGAAAAAACATTTTTTCTTTTTACTTTTTCTGTCTATATGAGATGACGGAATGTTAACTAAACTTACCGTGATAAGCTTTTCACAACATATGTAGGTCAAATAATTATGTGTAACCCTGGCTGGTGTGGGTCAGTGGATTGAGTGCCAATCTGCAAACCAAAGGGTTGCCAGTTTGATTCCCAGTCATGGCACATGCCTGGGTTGTGGTCCAGGTCCCCAGTAGGGGGCATGTGAGAGTTTCTCTCCCCCTCTTTCTCCTTCCTTTCCCTTCTCTCTAAAAATAAATACACAAATAAAATCTTTTTAAAAAAATCATTATGCTGTACATGCTGTATACCAATCGCATCTCAGTAAAACTGGGGTAGGTGGATAGCATTCTAACCTGACCATACAGCATCTGAGTCCTTGCCTTGACTACTGAATCTTCTCTGGAAGCTGGTGTCTTTCAGTGCATTGGTTATGGGAAGGCCTTTTTGTTGTTGTTGTTAAATACCATAGGATTTCACTCATATGTGGAATCTAATAAACAAACTGAACTAACAAGCAAAACAGAGACAGA
Organism: Sturnira hondurensis; assembly: GCF_014824575.4. Taxonomy (NCBI): domain Eukaryota; kingdom Metazoa; phylum Chordata; class Mammalia; order Chiroptera; family Phyllostomidae; genus Sturnira; species Sturnira hondurensis. The sequence goes on along the minus strand of NW_028073511.1, from coordinate 11,031,637 downwards.
CTTATAGGTGGAGAGCAGATGACAGCTAGTGGGCAGGGGAGCAGGGGCAGTTAGAGGATGGAGGGATCGAGCAAAGAGGAAAAGGACTCATGGACATGGACAACAGTGTGGTCATTGCTGGGGGAAGGGGGTAAAAGGGAACTAAATAGTTATGGGGAAAATACAATAAAGACTAAACCAAAAAGTACCTATAATAAGAAAACTAACCAAAACTGGAAAAAAGAAACTGTTATAAACATTTGAATTCAGATTTTGATGTGAACACAAACTTTCATTTTACTTAAACAAGTAGGAGTAGCATTGCTGGGTCATATGATGTCTATTTAAGGAAATGAGAAATTGCCACACTGTTGACTAAGAAGCTTCCCCATTTTACATTCTCCTTTTTGATAGACAGGGAAGTAGGAAGAAAAGCAGGAGTGATGTGGTGGGCTGATCCCAGAGCCTGGATTATCTGGGACCAAATTCCAGCTCTGCCCCTTGCTAAGTGAAGGATGTGGGCAATGCAGTGACCTTTTATTCCTTTCTTTACTGTCAAAAGGGAATGTTAATAACAATAGCAACTTCACAGAGAGTTTGTAAGGATTAAGTGAAGTAATAGGGAGCACAACCTTTTGAACAAAGTTTGAAGCCCCAAATCTTAGTTATTTCATTTAAAATGAAAAGAATTGCCCTTATCTATATGTTGCCATAAAATTTCCTGTATCAACACTTCTGAGATAACAGTACCTTGGGCACTGTAGCTTCATTTTTACATGTTTAATATAATAGATGTTGCAGGTAATTAGGCTGAACTGCAATAGAATCTATAGTACTTTCCTTTAATCTAGATGTCTTTCACCCTGTTTCGTAAGATGTCAGTTCCAGTGTTTTCTTGCCAGGAGTGCCAATTTATATCCATGATCACAATTCCAAATTTCTCTTTCTTCATAAATAGAAGTGTGGGCAAAAGTAGGTTTACAGAGACACTGTGACATTATTTTTTTTCTTTTTTTATTATATATATATTTATTTAAAATATATTTTATTGATTATGCCATTACAGTTGTCCCATTCCCCCCCTTCACTCCCCTCCACCCTGCACACCCCTCCCCCACCATTCCCCCTGTTTTGTTCATGTTCATGTGTCACAAGTTCTATAGATTCTGTATTTTCCATAGTATTCCTGCCCTCCCCCCTGTCTATTTTGTACCTACCATCTATGCTACTTATTCTCTGTACCTTCTTCCCCCTTCTCCTCCTCCCACTACCCTGTTGCTAACCCTCCGTATGATCTCCATTTCTATGTTTCTGCTCCTGATCTATCTCTCCTCTTAGTTCGCTTTTGTTTTAGGTGTGGTTGTTAATAACTGTGAGTTTGCTGTCCTTTCACTGTTCATATTTTTTATCTTATTTTTCTTAGATAAGTCCCTTTAACATTTCATGTAATAAGGGCTTGGTGATGATGAACTCCTTGTATTTGACCTTATCTGAGAAGCACTTTATCTGCCCTTCCATTCTAAATGAAAGCTTTGCTGGATAAAGCAATCTTGGATGTAGGTCCTTGCATTTCATGACTTGGAATACTTCTTTCTAGTCCCTTCTTGCCTGTAAGGTCTCTTTTGAGAAATCAGCTGACAGTCTGATGGGAACTCCTTTGTAGATGACTGTCCCCTTATCTCTTGTTGCTTCTAGAATTCTTTCCTTCATTTTAATCTTGGCTAATGTAATTATGATGTGTCCTGGTGTGTTCCTTCTTAGGTCCAACTTCTTTGGGACTCTCTGAGCTTCCTGGATTTCCTGGAAGTATTTCCTTTGCCAGATTGGGGAAGTTCTCATTTATTATTTGTTCAAATAAGTTTTCCACTCATAGCTGTTTCTCTTCCCCTTCTTGTACCCCTATAATTCGGATGTTGGAATGTTTAAAGATGTCCTGGAGGTTCCTGGGCCTCTCCTCATTTTTTTGAATTCTTGTTTCTTCCTTCTTTTCTGTTTAGTTGTTTCTTTCCTCCTTCTGGTCCACTCCCTTGATTTGAGTCCTAGTTTCCCTTCCATCACTATTGGTTTCCTGTGCATTTCCCTTCATTTCAATCAGTTTAGCCTTCATATGTTCCTCTAATTTGTGGCTAAAATCAACCAGTTCTATGAGCATCCTGATCACCAGTATTTTGAACTATGCATCTGAAAGGTTGGCTATTTCTTGGTCACTTAGAATTATAGGCTCTGGGGCTTTGAGCTGTTCTTGAGTCATAATGTTTGGTCTGTTCCCACCTGATATGTATGAGGGGTGGAGCCTTAGGTGTTCACCAGGGCCAGATGACCCAGTCTCTGGGTCGTGATGCTGTATGTGGGGGTGGGGTCAGACAGGGGAAAAAATGGTGCTCTGCTCTGCTCTGCTCTCTCTCTCAGATTTCCATCCCCTCTCTGGCTTCCCACAAGCAAATGGGCCCCTCTGGTGCTGGTTCCCAGGTGTGTGGGCCCATGTACTCTCCAGGACCCTCTAGGTCTCTCCAAGGAACTCTCTGTGAGCCTGGGAGCCTCTCCCAGCTCCTGGACCCTGAGAAAGTCTTTCCAATTGGTGCTTTCAGGCTCTAATTCCCCATCACTGGGGCCCTAACCTGCCAGGTCTGTCTCACTGTTCGCTCCTTCGCTTGGTTTATTTGTGTGTAAATGTGTGACCGCAGTCAGCCAGCTGCCCTGTGCCCTCACTGGGTCCGCCCATCGCCATCCCACACCTGGGATCCACCAACCACCTCTGCTCCTGGGTTGGTCCAACCAAACAATCTTTCCAGCATGACCCACTCCGCCACTGACTCCACCCCTCTTACCGGTCTGGCTGAGTGGTTCCTTGGTGTCAGACTTCGGTACAGTTCAATTTTCACTGTTTTGGCTGCGTTTTTGTTTCTAAAGCTTAGCTGTCTTTAAATTTAGTTGTGGGAGGGGGCACAGTGTTTCCACCTACGCCTCCATCTTGGCCAAAAGACATTGTGACATTCTTTTGAATTCATAAAACTATTGTAATAATCATAACCTGCTTATCTTTATCCATATGAATGACTGTAAACCTGCTTTTGCCCACCCCTTTACAATATAAATTAAGTGGAGCCAAGATTGTAGTTTTCTGGCTTTCTATGATGGAAAGGCCTGGGTTGTACTTCTATTTTGAGGTCAACTGTCACTTAATTATGACACAATTTGATATTTTGATATTGTTACGAATAGGCCTATGGCTTTTTAGCAAGATTTATGTCTTAAAATATTTCTTTAGAGGTAAATATAAACAGAGAGAGGGAGAGAAAACCCAACCATATTAACCATATTATTCAAAAGCAGTGATGTGCAAATAGTTATGAAATGAGCTCAGCAGATCTGTTCCTGAATTTAGGGAACAGTATATATGCTCTATTCTGCAGTAAACATGTTTTAAAAGAAACTGTCAAATAAGTTGGGATATCGGGACACAGTGCCTATCACTTGCCACAGGACATGTTCACGTCAAAAACTGCATTCAAAGAAGAATTTCCAGCCCTGGCTGGTATAGCTCAGTGGATTGAGCAAGGGCCTGCGAACCAGAGGATCGCGGTTCGATTCCCAGTCAGGGCACGTGCCTGGGTTGTAGTCCAGTTCCCTGCAGGCCAACTCCCAGCAGGGGACGCACAAAAGGCAACCATACATTGATGTTTCTCTCCCTCTCTCCTTCCCCTCTAAAGATAAATAAAAAAATTTTTAAAAAGACATCTGTTCAATGGAAGACTTGAAATGAACATGGAAGTAGATACTTTTATAAAAAAAAAAAGAATCGCCAGTTTCTAGACATTCATTCCAGTCCTCTGTTCTATAAAGAACTTTACACAATATATAAAATCAATAGAAAATATATACTCTCAAAAATCCTACCTAAATGTGCATTTACTAATTAGTCTATACAAGGTTACACACACACACACACACACACACACACACACACACCATATTTTTGGACTATAAGATGCAGTTTTTGACCACATTTTTTGCTTCAAATTTTTTCCTCTATTTTCTTCTTCTAAAACCTAGGTGTGTCTGGGGTCCACACCATAAGACACACCTAGGTTTTAAAAGAAGAAAATTAAAAAAAATTTCGAAGCAAAAAATGTGGTAAAAAGGTGCATCTTATAGTTTGAAAAATATGGTGTGTGCGTGAATAATATATACAATATGTATGTATATACATATATATTATATATGTATAAGATTATATATACACACCCACACACACCTACACACACACTCTTCAGGGATTCCCCCAATTAAAATGCCAAATAAAAACTACAAGTTTAGTTTGTATATTTTAAAAATTATTATTTTTAAGTAAATTTTATTGATTATGCTATTACAGTTGTCCTATTTTCCCTCTTTGCTTCCCTCCACCCAATATCCTCATTCTCTCCAGTAACCTTCCCCTTAGTTCATGTATTTGGGTTGTACATACGAGTTCTTTGGCTTCTCCACTTCCATACTATTTCCAGCACCTCCCTGTCTATTCTGTACCCATCAACTATACTACTTATTCCCTCTAGATTTTTTCCCACTCTCCCCCCATTCTACCCACTGACAACCCTACCCTCCTCCTACCCACTGACAACCCTCTGTGTGATCTTCATCTCTACAACTCTGCTCCTCTTCTAGATGCTTGTCCAGTTTGTTTTTATTTTTTGAGATTCTGTTGTTGATAGTTGTGTTTGTTATTTTACTGTTCACAGTTTTGATCTTCTTCTTTTTCTTAGATATATCTCTTCAACATTCCATACAACAAGGTTTGCTGATTATAAATTACTTTCGCTTTACCTTGTTTGGGAAGCATTTTATCCACCCTTCCATCCTAAATGATAGATTTCTCTGGATAAAGCAATCTTGGATGTAGGTCCTTCTTTTTCATCACTTTGTATGTACCTCTTGCCAGTCCATTCTTGCTGCAAGATTTCTTTTGAGAAATCAGCCCATAGTCTTATGGGATCTCCTTTGTGGGGAACTGTCTCCTTTTCTCTCTACTTTTAAGATTCTCTCCTTATCTTTAATCTTGACTGATTTAAGTGTGATGTGTCTTGGTGTGTTTCTTCTTGGATCCAACTTCTTTGGGACTCTGTAGGCTTCCTGGACTTTCTGGAAGTCTATTTTTTTCACCAGATTGGGTAAGTTCTCCTTCACTATTTTTTCAAATAACTTCAATTTCTTGTTCTTCCTTTTCTCCTTCTGTTTTCCCTATGATTTGGATGTTGGAACACATGAAGTTGTCTCAGAGGTTCCTGAGCCTCTTTTCATTTTTTTGAATTCTTGTTTCTTCATTTGTTCTGGTTGAATGTTTATTTCTTTTTTTTGTTCCAAATCATTGAGTTCCCATATTCTTCTTTTCACTCTCAGTTCTCTGTATATTTTAGTTTATTTCACTTTGTATAGCCTTGAGTTCTTCCTTTATTTTATGAATGTACACAGTCATTCTGTGAGCATCCTGATTGCCCATGTTTTGAACTCTGCATCTGATAGGCTGGCTATCTCCTTGTCATTTAGTTGTTTTTCTGGAGTTTTGATCTGTTCTTTAATTTGGGCCATGTTTCTTTGTCTCAGCACACCTGTTATGTTGTAAGGGGCAGAGCCTTAGGTATTTTCCAGGATGGGGCAACCCACTTCAGTGCCTTGTGTACTATATGTGGGGGATAGGTGAGAAAGGGAACAATGCCACTTGCTCAGCTCTTGCCCCATTTCCATTCACTTCCCCACTTCCCATAACATCTGGCACCCTTCTCACTGCTGCCCTACTGCTGGTCCCAGACTGGGTGGTTTTGCATACGTTCTAGGACCCTGTGGGCTCTTTAAATGAGCTCTCCTGAGAGACTGGCAGTTTCACTACCACACCAACCCCCACTTATTTTTACAACCAGAGCATTATTTCCTGGCCTGGAACCCTGAGCTGTTTGGCCAGGCCTGGGGCTAGGATCACTTGCTCCCCAGTTGTCCTTCCTGGTTTTTATCTGTCGCAAGTGAAAGTGGGACTGCCTATTCTGCCGGCTGCTGCCACAACTGCCTCTTGCTGCCCCTGCACATCACACTACACCTTCTCTGCTGCTCCTATATATCTGGATGAATATTCCTTCTTTAAATTCTTCATTGACGAACTTCCATATAGTTTGATATTCTGGCAGTTCTTGATTTTTGGTTTTAGATTGGTTGTTATCCTTATGGTTGTGCAAGGAGGCAAAGTGAGTCTAGCTATGCTCCCATCTTGGCTGAAAATCTATTTTAAACATTATTAAAAGGTCCTGGCTGGTGTGGCTCAGTGGATTGAGCACAGGTCTATGAACCAAAACATTGCTGGTTTGATTCCCAGTTAGGGCACATGCCTGGATTGCAGGCCAGGTCCCCAGTATGGGGTATGCTAAAGGCAACCATACACTGATGTTTCTCTCCCTCTCTTTCTCCTTCCCTTCCACTCTCTAAAACTAAATAAATAAAGTCTTTAAAAATATTATTAACAGAGGTCATTCATTTAGTTGCATTTTTCACAAAATAAACAAACATTAATTATTATATTTGACTGTTTTCTTAAAATTCAAATTGTTCAAAACCAGCTCCCCTTTATTCATTATAAGCCAACATCTTTGACTTATTATTGCTTTTTTATTTCATTCTAATAGTTTAAAAATACATAAAATCATCTTTTATAATTTAACATGCCAAAATTTTATGTCTTAAGAATACCAAATAAATTTAGAGATAAAAGTGAGCATTAATCTATTCTTCCACTTATGCAAATTAAATGTATATAGCTATTGCCTTAAATGACACACAGGAAAAATGCTAACACACGCAGAGTAGGTTTCTAGAACAGTTAAAGTATGAGAGATTAATCAAATCAGAAAGATTCATCACTGTAGATATTAGATACTAGAGGGTTTTTTCTCCTTTCCTTTTTGTGGATCTAAGAGTATCAATTTCTAAACTCCACTGGTTCTACTCCCATTGTTGGATCACAATTCTCTTGCGAATTCAAAGTTCTTGGCATGTGCCTTCACATCTGACAAGAAATACTCAGAGCTAGAAACGACCCCAGAGTGCTTCTAGAAAGATGACACTGGTCTCAGTGGGGATGCTGGAGCAGCAAGCCAGACAGCCCCAAAAGTGCTCTGGCTTCCAAGTGGAAGGACTTGTAAAATGAATACAATCTTGGCCACTTTCTAATTTCTCTCTTTCTCTCCTTCTATCCTTCTGTCTCTCTTTCTTTGACTGTATCAAGTCAGAAAAGAAAATAAGAAACTTCCAATTCAGTCAAGAAAACTTGAAAGGAAATATTTTCAGACTATGTGCTATAATGACAGATCTTAGCCACATTGTTTGATGATCAGTCACTTTGATGTTAGCAAAGCAAAAGCAAGAAAAGAGAAAAAATCTACAATTATGAACTATAATATGAAAATATATTTGGATTTCTTTTTCACCACTTCTTTGCCCTTGAATAATACCATCGCTGTGTGTTAGAATATACACGACTGAAATGTACCATGTTAACTGCTGTGAAGTGTCTGAGCATTAAGTACATCCACTGTGTCATGCGCCCACCACCACTATTCATCCTCAGAACCTTTTCATCTTGCAAAATCAAAACCATTCCCATTAAACAATAACTCCACATTTTAGTTTTAATTTTCTCAGTGGCTAACATGTGTCCATCAGCCAATCTTTATAGCAATTTTTATGTCCTTATCTAATAAGGAAGGGTATTGAAGATGATGTGTCTGCCCCCAGGGCAATGATGCATTTAGACAGAAGATGGACAAAGATGCTGCTTCACGAGGCCACTCACTGAACACACACCCAACACTTTGGCAGGTGTTGCATTTAAGTGAATTTTGAAGAAGAACAACAGATTATTTAGTTTCAATGTTCCCACTGATAATACACAATATGTAATGCTAATCCAGGAAAATATGCTATTCTCAAAAATAATAAATTACTTCAAAAAAGAAGGGACAGCGCTGTTATTTTAATTGCACTTTTCAGAATGGTATTTCTGAGTGTTCATCGCTCTTTATTTCGTAAATCTTCTGGGGTAATTTTAAGACAACTGAGGTAGGCATTGTCGACTTCAGAAAAGCCCAAGGCATACTAACATGTTCCTTGGGGCTGAAATTAAGAACCCCTGTGCCCTTGGGCCTGTGTGTGGGTCACAAACCCCCCTGCTTTCCAAATCTGTCATAGCAGGAGGTGACAAATAGCACCTCCAAATGTCCAAACCCAGCCTAAAAAGAGGTTAAAATGTAATTTGCCCTTTTTAACAAACACTGCAGTTCTCTGAAAATCAGTTGCATCACTCACAAACACCTTTAATTCACCTTTCTGTCTGAGGAGGTCAGCATTGCAAATCTACGGTCCAATGTTGTTGGTCCCCCTCCCCATGGGACCAGGTATTGCTGTTGTTGTTTTAATTGTTATTCTTATTCTCTGGCATCAAACAGAAAGATACATGCTGGTATTTCCAAATTGACTATTTGTATTCTCTTTGCTAGTGATCATTAATTTCAGTTGGACAGTTATTCATGTAAGCAATTTGCCACAACGATGACTGAGAAAAAATATTGAAGTGCTAGGCTTTTAAAATGGTAATGTGTGGAAAGAGATATAATTCTCTTACAAAATATATTCCTCAAGTTTTATATTTGGTCTCTGGTGATATGAACCATAAAATCATGCTAGCTGGTCCAAAGTGTTTTTATTGAAATCTTGGTTTGGGATAACAAGAATTGAATCTTTTAAAAGCTCATTTGGAATACAAATATTTGGATTCTAGCTATGGTACATCTATAAATATATCTAGAATTTAGGAAGATAAAACCAATGGAAAAGCATATTTCTTCAGCTCAATTTTCTCATGGAAAATGACATACATGCTGCTTTCAATAGCTGCTGTGGCTTCATGAAATTCTTCAAGAAATGATCTTTTTGAAAGGATTTTGTTCAGTGCACTGTTTCTACTAGTGCTTCAAGACTTTTATTGAGTTTATATGAAAATGAAAGATGGAGACAGCAATGCAAACCCAGTGTTTTACAAACTTGCCTTTGCTTAGTTTCACAGAAAACCATGCAACTGACCTTTTTAGATCTGTTACTGACTGGCTTATTTCTGGGCCTCCCTCTCCAGCCAAAAATAACTTCAGGACTATCTAGGTCTGAGTCCCCAGAAACCATTGTAACAGACCACAGGTCACTGAAAAAGGACTCCCTGGGCATCATGTTGTGAAGCAACACGGCAGAAGAGTCATGGTGACCCAAGGAGACCAAAGGGACATCTTCTAACAAGGTTAGACTTTCACATACTAACTCTTGTCTCCATCTACTCCATTTCTCAGTACTTTTGTTTACTGCAACTAATTCAGGCTTTAAAATAATCATTTGTCTATGTTAAACAAAATATAGAGTGGAAAGGCTTAAAGTTGCCCAAAAAAAATCTTGGACAAAAGATGCAGTCCAACATCTGATATCATAGGTAAAAAGACCGAGACCGAAAGTGTTTACTTACAGATATGAACCTAAACTAACCCTGATGTGCTGATTCTGTATCTATTACTATCTTTTCCTGTGAAAAGTCATTCACAGAATTATGCCATGTGTTTGGTACTTCTCCATGGGAGGCAAATTCTTTTAAAATATAACAGGGACTAGAAAATCCTTTCAAAGATAAAGGTATGAACTGCATCCTCAAAGAGTTCTTGTTTTCTTTAATCCTTTGAAACTATCTTTTACCCTCTGTACAACATTAGCTTCTCCCCAACAAGCAAATCTATAAAATGAAATCCCTCTATCTCATTCTGTCAAATTGAACCACACATTAACCGAAAGCTTAAAGAATTATTGTAATCACTTACCATTTTCCTTTAATGATTTTCAAATTTTGAGATGGAGCCAAATACCTTTCTGAGTACAAAAAAAACTGAGCAATTTACGAAAGTGATAGATATTTGGCAAGATTTGAAGGCAAAATAGATTTTGTTTGAGGAGGTTTTCTTATAGGATATATTTAAAGACAACATGCTTAAAACAAAGCTCAAAGCAATATTGTGTTCATAAAAATTAACTGCTCTCTTAGCTAATGTACAAGACCTGAATTCTTCTTTTAAAAGGCTTCTTGCATAGCTGGTGCTATCAGGTTTGGCCAAAATTTTGCAATAAATTTTAATAATAATCCAGTAAGATTAATAAGAAAATCTTAATACATAATATTTAAAGGGTCATGAAAAGGTCCAATCTTTATGTATTTACATAATTTCTCTATTCCAAAGGTGGCTCCTCAGTTAAGAGATAGCATTCTCTATAAAAGCAAGCCACTAGTCTTGTATAATCTCTGTGCCATTAAAAGGGCGCTGTTTTAAAAACAAACTTTTCCGGGATTTTTAGTGTCTGTTGTGGTGCAGACACCGTACTAGGCACTGAACGAATATGCACCAGCTCTGGCCTTAAACAACCCACACAGACTTATCTATTCACAAACTTATCCCACAGAACTTTCTTTCCCACTGAGCTTCTCACATTGTTGGTGGCCCACAGAACAAGAGAAACACCTACAAAAGAAACGAGTGTGAATGCTGCCCAGAACACTTGAAACTATTTTAAAATCACATGAGCCTCCTTAATTGCTATACATACAAAGATCTGTCACTTGTCAGAGAAAGTACAGATACACCTCTGACTTCCCATTGAAAAGCATCATTTGCTTGCACAGAAGAATTCTGAGGACATAGTGATGTGGTATTTGTTAATGAACACCTATCCAAGTCCTCATAACTAAATTGTATTAGACGAACTTCTCATCATTAAAGTTGACCAAAGCTTCTACCTGAATAGAAGCAGATTGCTGACTATTAAGCAAAGCTTTCTAAAGACACTGAACAAATTTAAATTTGCCAAGCATGTGCTATTTGCTATTGTGATATATGTACTTAACTAAAAAACTAAAAGCAGGCATTAGGATATATCATCAATTTGCATCTTTCTCCCCTCTCTCTCATAAATATTATTCAACTCTGGTTTTAAAGTTTGTGTAAGACTGAATACTGGCAACTGCCTTAGGTCTTGTCTTTGCCTTTCCTGGGGTATTTTCATGGAGCTACATCCTTCCTCTCACTGTGCTCAGAATTCTAAAGTGAATGAGTAAAAATATTGGCTCTACATTTTTTGTTCTTTGTTTTAAAATTACAGCAATTTTACAGTTACCCAGAAATCCAACATTTGAAATTCAATTCAAATGCAACCTAAGAAAAAACAAGAATAATAACAACCAAAAAATCTTTCTGAATGTCTTTGCAATAACCTGACATAAAATAAGCAATAATGAGAAAATATCTTTCTGGACTTCTCTCCAGTAATCTGACATGTTTAACTCCACAGGAGAAGTCTTCAAGGGACCCTATTATTTCTTTAGCAAGTAGGTTACCTGGTTTCCTAGCAAACAACATATTTATGGCAACAGTATAATGTAGTTACCAGAAGTTGAAGCTCTGGAGTCAGATCCACCTATTGTGTGATTCAGTCACTTCCCTCTCTGCGCCTCAGTTTTCTCCATACATTGGGGGCCTCTACAATGGCTCCCACTAGTCCCTGCCTCATTGGTACCCATGCCCTGGTAGAATCCCCATCCTCTTGAATGTGGGCTGGATTTAGTCACTTTTAAAAAATAGAATACGTCAGAGAAATGGGATGTGACCTCTGAGTTTAGGTTACAATCTATATCCTCTATCACATTCCTTCCATTCAAGTCCCTCCTTCAGGGAAAGCAAGCATCCCATGGAGAAGCCAAGATAGCAAAGAACTGATGTCTCCTGTCAACAGGCAGCAAGGAAATGAGGGTTTTGGCCGCACCACACCCAGCCCACTTTAAGGGTTGTATAACGCCATGTCCTGCATGTGACCGCTATCCCTTCTGTGACCTCGTTCACTCAGATACCCAGGACTGGAACTCGGGAACCCTTCTTGACTCCTCTTCTTCACATCTCACATTTAATCAGTTTGAGTCCTGCTAAGGACTGCAAACAGGATGAGAAAAATCAAGCGTCAATGATGTAATTTATGAGAACTAATATCATTATAGAAGTTTTAAAAGAGACGTGATGCCCCAGGACTGAAGAGAACAATTCAAGGACATCGTGATAAACAAAGGTGAATGCAATGAGACATTTGAGTGCACAAACACTAACATAAATTGAGCACCTTCTGTATGCCAGATGCCACATGAGTTCATTCTTTCATTGCTTCAACAAATATTTATTGAGGACCAACAATGCCCCCCATATAATGCAAGGTACTGGCCATACCACAGGATACACAGCAATGAAAAATGCAGACAATGTCCCACTCATACATTGTGTTATCTAAAATTAATGATCTTATTTGATATCTATAAAATTGCAAGGTTGGTATCATATGCTTATTTTTCAGATGAAAAAATTAAGGCTCCACTAACTTATATAATTTATCAAGGATGCCACAGCTATAAAATAATGAGATAAGCATTAAAGCACAGGTTACACTAATCCTAATGTTCTGTTCTCTCCACTACATGACCATGGAATCCACAGTGAAATTTGGGCATTGGAATTGTCACCTGTACACAAATAGGTTCAATTTCTGCAGGGCAATAGAGCAGAATACTTTATTCTCTTGTAACCCCCCCAAACTTGGACACTCCAAAAAGGCCCAAGCACATGAGCCAGTTTTCCCTCAGACTTGGTCACAAAAGAAAGATAGAAGGAGAGAAGGAGGGAAAGAGAGGGAGGGCGACACGGGGTGGGGAGAGGCAATACTGTAAATATGGTGTTCTAGCAACTCAGTCTGTTGTAATAAAGAGTTTAAGCTCTGTAGTTAAACAGATCGGACTTGAATCCCAGCTCTCCCACTATGTGACTGTGCTGCCTTGAGCGAGTTACTTAACCTCCTCAAGTCTCAGTTTTCTCATCAGTAAAATGGAGGTGATAATAGTATTTATTTCATCAAGCAGTTGTGAGGATTAAATAGTATAAAGCATGTAAAATGCTTCTCTTGCCATTTGGGATAAAATAATAGCCAAGACATTGTTACTAAGATCTTTCATTCCAATAAGGAAAGTTAGGCATGTAAAAATCAAACTGTAAATGCAGTAGGTAGCCTGAAATAATAAAACTATATGCAAAATACTTTTAGCGACTAGAGGAAGGAGCAATAACTTCTGTCATAGGGAAGCTTATTTCAGTGATTATATAATAATTTCAATGATTATATGCTTTGAGGAAAACATTTTATAATGCAGTTGCTTCATTAATACAATGAGTAGTTTTGGAAAACTTATTTTAGAAGCAGTGCCAGAAGCAGGACTATTTCATTTAAAAAAATCTCAGGAAGATGCCCCGTAGAATTTTCAAAAAAGGATAGTCTAAAATTGTCTCCTTCTTAATTCTCTTTCAGTGCTTGCCCATTCCAAGCAAACCAAAAAAAAAAAAAAAGGAGAAATTACCTTCTAGGTCTCAAACAGATGAACTGACAGCTCTCCAGAAGAAGGTACTATGCACCAGAGTGAAAGGAGGCTCTGGTGCATGCACAGAATTGCAGTCTCGCCCGCCTTCCCTTCACAGAGGCTGGTCTAGGTCCATGCTCTTACGTGGTCCTGGAAGTGTGAATATGCATGAGGGGTGATGAGCTTCCATTAGAGAGTCTCTATGTGATTTTCTGATTTCTGTGATTGCTTTCCCGGGGTAAAAAGATGATAAATAAATGATGCTAAATAAAGTTATCTGCAACATTCCTGTGTACTACCTGGTAGGGTGAAGTGGTTTGTGTTTTTTTTTTGGTGTTCTGGAATTATAAAGAAATAGCTGTTCAACACTCAAGGGAAGAAACATGCCTTTNAGACTAGAGGAAGGAGCGATAACTTCTGTCATAGGGAAGCTTATTTCAGTGATTATATAATAATTTCAATGATTATATGCTTTGAGGAAAACATTTTATAATGCAGTTGCTTCATTAATACAATGAGTAGTTTTGGAAAACTTATTTTAGAAGCAGTGCCAGAAGCAGGACTATTTCATTTAAAAAAATCTCAGGAAGATGCCCCGTAGAATTTTCAAAAAAGGATAGTCTAAAATTGTCTCCTTCTTAATTCTCTTTCAGTGCTTGCCCATTCCAAGCAAACCAAAAAAAAAAAAAAAAAAGGGAGGAATTACCTTCTAGATCTCAAACAAATGAACTGACAGCTCTCCAGAAGAAGGTACCATGCACCAGAGTGAAAGGAGGCTCTGGTGCATGCACAGAATTGCAGTCTCGCCCGCCTTCCCTTCACAGAGGCTGGTCTAGGTGCATGCTCTTACGTGGTCCTGGAAGTGTGAATATGCATGAGGGATGATGAGCTTCCATTAGAGAGCCTCTATGTGATTTTCTGATTTCTGTGATTGCTTTCCTGGGGTAAAAAGATGATAAATAAATGATGCTAAATAAAGTTATCTGCAACATTCCTGTGTACTACCTGGTAGGGTGAAGTGGTTTTTTTCTTGGTGTTCTGGAATTATAAAGAAATAGCTGTTCAACACTCAAGGGAAGAAACATGCCTTTAAAAGCATATAGCAAGTGCTCTTCAATGAAAGAAAAAGAATCCTTACTCCTACTTGGATAACAACTGAGTCAATACATCAATATTCAAACCTACTGTAAAAGCTTTCATGTTACTTAAAGGTCATTTTTTCTTTTTTACTTTGAATATATCATGTGAAATGTTTATCTCTGTTAACAATTACATAAGTACAAGTTTTAAAGGCATACAGCATTTTAAAAGCATATTTAACAGATGAGAAAAACACATAATGCCCAACACTCAGTACTTGGAGGGTAAAGCTGGATCTGGAATTCCCATTTTCTATCAGTGCCACGGTGCTACACTTTTGCAAAAGCAAAATAGCCAAATATAGCAAGTGACATAAGATTATCATATACTTTGGCTCTGACTCTATCTATCTTGGGAATTTATGCTCAGGAAATATTTCAACATAACCAAATATTTTAAGAAAGATAATA
This sequence comes from Sturnira hondurensis, assembly GCF_014824575.4. Taxonomy (NCBI): domain Eukaryota; kingdom Metazoa; phylum Chordata; class Mammalia; order Chiroptera; family Phyllostomidae; genus Sturnira; species Sturnira hondurensis. The sequence continues at coordinate 11,016,598 of NW_028073511.1, read as the reverse complement.
ACAGACTATTACAATAGGAAAAATTGGGAACAATGTAAAAGTTCATTATAGGAGAACAGTATTTGGAATTTGGAACTATTGTACTATCATGGGGTCATTAAACACATACTAAAACTATGTGGATACATGGAAAATATTTATTCAGTAAAAAAGCAGATAATAAAATGATATGCATATATTAGTGAAAGACATAGAATACAAAAACATGAGTTCAAAGGGCTAAGTTATATGCAAAAATAAATGTAAATTTTATGGTTATGAGATTATAAACATTTTCCTTTCATCAAAATATTGTTAGACTTGTGAATAAGATTTTTCAAAAATAAGAGATCCATGTGCAAACCAAAATAAAATTAATAGTTCTCCTTAAAATTTCTTATGTGTACATTATTTTGATACTATTTATTAATTTCTTATATAGATCTTACATTTATTTTATCTTATTTCCCAAACTTTATATGTGTGAGAAATGAATAGTAGCATTAATATGTCTCTATTAGTCTGGGTCCTGTGAGAAGCAGACTCCAAAATGAGATTAAATGGGCAAGAATTTTATTAGGGGAAGTGCTTGTGAAAGAAAATAGAGAGAGAGTCAGAAAAGGCCAGGGGAGCCATTGGACTATGAGGGATGGAAAGATCCTGGGGTGGCCGTGCCCTAGACAGCCCTGCAGTCAGAAAGGTGGGGCAAGCAAGTGGGCAAGTCCTTCAGGCAGAGTCAGCTGACAAGGAAGTCTGCTGGCCTCCAGGAACTGAGCATCCCACAAGCAGCATCAGCCTCTGGCCCAAGCAGCCCATGGGAAGTATAGTCTCAGGGCAAACATGACTCTGGACTTCAAAGCTCATCGTCTGGGCCCTTCCTCGCTCACAAGGCTACCTGACCTTTTGGTGTCTCCGGGCCACCCTGGAAGAAGAGTTGTCTCGGGCCACACATTAGATACATTGTGACACATAATCACACACAAAAAATCTCACAGTGTTTTAAGTGAATGTACAAGTTTGTGTCGAGCTGCATTCGTAGCCGTCTGAGATGCACACAGCCCGTGGGCCTCAGGATGAACACCCCTGCACACAGGTCTGCCAGGCGGCCCAAACATAATTTTTTAAAAAGTTATCTGTACAACAATACTTTAATATTAGCCTATCAGTCCTGAATATTTCATAATGAGTAGAAAGCATTAATGAAGCATTGAAGAAAATATTTCAAAATTGTTTAAAGTCAAAAAGTAATAGTCTAAATGAAATACTACTTGGAACTATTTAAAGAACAATGCTCCTTTTCTTGGTCTCACTTTAATCAACCATAGCTACATTAAAACTAAAAAGCAGATGTTAAGTGGCCCTTGATAAGCTATGTGTTAAATCAAATATCTGCTGAATATATTCTAACTGGAAGGTTGTACAAACTAGTGAGCCATAATATTTAGATGAGTCGCAAATTTCCCCGGGGGGGTCTCCCCAAGACCCTAGAGACCAGTGCCAACTAGTTTAAGATTCTGGTTCTGTAACTTAGTTGTTGAACAGCCTAAGAAAACAAATATGGCACTGGCTGGTGTGGCTCAGTGGACTGAACACCAGCTTGTGAACTCAAAGGTCTCTGGTTCCATTCCCAGTCAGGGCACAGGCCTGGGTTGTGGGCCAGGTCCCCAGTTGGGGGGGTGTGAGATGCAGCTGATCTATGTTCCTCTCACACATCCATGTTTCTTTCCCTCTCTCTCTCCTTCCCTTTCCCTGTCTCTAAAAATAAGAAATAAATTAAAATCTTAAAAAAGAAAGAGAAGAAACATGTCTTCTCTCAGCCTCAGTATCCAGGAAAAATCAGAAGTAATTATATTCACTCCAAATGCAGGGTGAGGCAAAAAGAGGTTTACAGTCATAAGTACGTGAAACACAGTTTATTCTTGTATTATTGTTTATTTATCATAGTATTAATTGCCATATGAATGGCTGGAAGCTTACTCTTGCCCCATCCTGTAATTATACCCAATTAATCTTCATCATTATGAGCTTTTATAAGAAAATAAATGTAAGATGCTTAGAAGTATACTTAGCAAATATTAATACTCAGCAAATATGACCCCATTCCTCTCCACAACAAACACTTTCCTCAGGGCAAGTGGCTCTTTGGTTCACTGTGGCCTCCAGGATAAGTCCAGCCTCCTCGTTGCCACCTTTCTACTCATGTTTCTTCAACAAGCACTTGAATAAATATATCTCCCCTTTATTCCAGCCCAGGTTTCCTGTTCCAATGAAGCTGATCTCCTTGGTGTCTTCCAAAGGTCCCACACTTAGCTTCAGCAACAAACACTGCATCTGCTGCACCCATACCCCTTCCACTCTTCTCCCTTCTTTTCTGCTTTTCCAAACTGTGCTCACATCTAACCTTCTCATGGAGCCATAAAATCTCCCACTTCTCTGAGCTTCTACAGTGCTTCCTAACATATTGTTCAATTCTGCAGTAGATAATGTATGCGTATCTTATCGCCATCTCCAATCTTTGATCCTTCTTGGCATCTAAGAAGAGATAATAAGCCCACAGTGGATTCTGAATTAATTCTCGTTTAATTATGGGCGCTTCCTGCATTCCAGCTGACCCTATTTGCATCCCATGGAGCTATAGGCTCTGACGCATCTATACGTGTGACCGTGATTTAAATGCATAGAAAGAATTTAATTTGTACTTGAAATATTAAACTTCTCTGGTTCAGAGGCATGTGTATATACAGGGGCAATCAGAAGTGGTCTCTAAAATAATACACTATAAGATTACTGTAAGGTTATTGCAAATTTAGAAGAAATTAATAGGACACTTATAAATGTTCAAATGAATAAATGTGCTTTCATTGGCTTCAGTGGGACATAAGAAATGCAGACCTTATCACCACTGACCTAATACAACTACTCACACTACAGTCTTATTCAAGATTCCAGTAAGAATCCACTCACCTTTAGATACTTTTAAAAATAAAGTAATATCTGCCCTGGCTGGTGTGGCTCAGTGGAGTGAGTGCTGGCTTACAAACCAAAGGGTCTCAGGTTCGATTCCTAGTCAGGGCACATGCCTGGGTTGCCGGCCAGGTCAGGTCCCCAATAGGAGGCGCACGAGAGACAACCACACATCAATTGTTTCTTTCCCTCTCTTCCTCCCTCCCTTCCCTTCTGTTTAAAATAAATAAATAACGTCTTTTAAAAATAAAATAAAAAATAAATATCTAAAAACTATTAAATACTTTTCGCATAAATTTATACCTAATTAGGACCCATCCAAGAAACTACACAAAACAAGACCTAGATCCAGCAATAGCTTATGTGCTTCTTAGTTTCAATGAGTACTATCTAAGGGTCCTATACACTTAGAAAAACATACCGTCCAAGTGAAGCTCTATTAATGTACAGAGAAGAGATGCTATTGCAGAAAGAATATCTGACGGTAAAATTTCAATTGATAAATTTTGTTGGTATGGGGGGTACGACATGATACAATGTGACGTGCTATGACAAGACATGGCATGACATTTTGTTACAGGGGTCCATTGCAAGGGTCCTAGAGCTGAGGCACAAGAGGCAAACCCTAGAGGGAAGAGACTTTACCATTTCAACCTGGGATTTACTCTATGCGCCTTACATTACTTGGTATGAGAAAGAAAATGTTATTTGCATCAATCAGAGAAGGCAGCACCGAAGGACGAGGAGCCTAATGACGGCACTGGGAAGCTATGAAGTCAGGAACGGAGTACGTTTGCCTAAGACAAGTACCTCTGAGGGGAAGGACCTTTGGAGGGAGGTGAGACTGGTTTCTCTGAAAAAGAAATGGACAAGAGAGGCCTGGAGCTACATGTTGGAAAATCTTCCAACTACGGGTAAAAAGGATACCACATTTACTGACAGGCTTTTATAACGACCATAAGCAGCATTTGGATAGTGTTTTAAATTCCTTGACAAAGGGATTTTATAGACACATTTCGGCAAATTATTTTGGGGGGACTTGTTTAAGCAGCAGCACTTTCTCTGCCCCATCAGTTTTCCTTCAGGATTAGCTTCACTCGCCCTAGAACTTCAAAAAGAGAACAGCCCGTGATATCGAACACCCTTGCAGGTTAGCTGTCTCTTCTCCAGCAGTCATTATGTGGCCAACTGAGGGAGAAGTCAAAAATGCAGGAGTTGTTCTATAAGGATGACTGCTTGGGAGTGGAGCCTCGAAAAGTAGCGGTCTTTCCTTTGGCCATTCTGTTTCACTTTCCACAGGGGAACTGTTTTCTTCATCATTTATCCCAACTGACAAGTACAAGCACTTTGGGCCCTAAGTGAATGTGAACAATGTCAAAAGGAATTGGGCTAACTGGAGGCATCTGCAGCTCCATTCCCAGTTCATTCTGGCGGGGGCCATGGTGGCCAATGTGACAGGGAGGCTGGTGGCCAGACACCCCTGTAGATGGAGCCTAACATTCTGTACGCATCACGACCAACCATAAAAACAGTCACAATGAATCAGTGGTGCTGCCGAGAGGCTCCTTGGAACCTTCCCATTTGATTTCACTTGGCTGACATACGCAGGTTGTAGTCAGCAGCTATATTAAGCAGAGATTCAGAACTAACCCACAAAGCCCAGGTCGCAGGGTCTAAGCCACTGGTTTGAGAGGTTTTATTGGCCCGAGAGAGCTCATGGTGGACTTGCTCGTGTTTGCAAATGGGTAAGGGCTTCATTTTTAAATACTCTATGTCTATCTGTGTGCATGCTTCTGACCCCTGGAGCAAACAGTTGCTAGAAGGGGTCTGAGAGCTTCAATAAGAGAAAAATCCAGTCAGCCAGGAATTCCAATACAAATACCAATTTAGAAAATGAGCTAATCCACCTTGACAACATGTTGTCACTGTGGAGTTGCAAAAAGGAATTACACATTAATACGACTTTAAAAATTAGAGGCCCTGCAATTTAACAGCTTAAGTTTGCTTCAAAGGGACAGCAGGGAGGCAGCAGTGGGTTTCGGGTGACAGCTTGAAATTCTCTGGTTCTTCGCTCCGTTCAGGTAAAAGGTCTGACGGTAACACGAGCTTTTCAACTTGTTTCAAACTGAAGTATTATGGAAAGGTAAATTATGTTTTGCATTCATGACTGAAAGCATTTTACTTTAAAGCCATTGCAGCTGATGCTGTCAAGGTAGAGATTCAAGTTTTATGTGCAGTGCCTCCAGCCCAGCTGATGTGAGTGAGGCAACATGACAGCTTGTAATAAGTAATTTTTATACAGTTACATTTATCACTCAAGTAGGCTTGGCAATATTAAACACAGACCTTAAAATATTGCCGAAGAGGAGGACAGGGGCTGGAGGCCATGGGGGTTTTTCTCCCCCCTTTAGTACAAGTGTGGGTGCCGATTTGGGTTCTTTTATATTTTTTCCAGTGTGTATTCCTGTTAATGTGGCACTTTTTAAGATATGCACCCAAATGCTTTTCTGCTGTTAATATGTCACTAAGAGGTTAAGAATGGAATGACCCCATTTGGCCCAAAGGATGTTATTTCAGGCTTTAATGAATTAGATATTGCTACCATTTTCGGGTGAAAATCAATTGCCTCAATTAACCGATTTCCACCAATCCAAATATTTACAAAATGGAAGGCCCTGAGTCTGCAATTTCTGCTGCATTATACTTTTGTTTCCCCTAAAGCTGTTCTCTTTACATTCTTCATTAGCATCTCATTTTGGCTAAAGCCACAAGGCCAGCCAAGTCCCTGCAGTGGCATGAGGCTTTCATCCACTCCAAAGCAGACAGTGTGTATGTGGACTTTCTATGGAGGGGGATTTTCCCTTTTACCTACTATTTAATATATTTAAACTTGCAGAAACATAGGAATTCATCGAATTCCTTTACCTGGGATATCTATCTATCTATCTATATACACACATGCATATACATATATATGTATGTATACACATGTATATCTGTATGATGGATCTGAAAAGAAAAAGTGCTACTTTACATAGTATGCCCTTTAGAAGTTTTAAGCATATTTATTCATTTTTACTCACTTAATTCTCCTATTATCTTTATGGGGTGAGTAGGAATTTTAAAGTCATGTACCTATTACTTAAGAGAATTAAAAGTACAGCAAGGTTAAGCAATTTTTGAAGGATCACACATCTAAAAACTACTGCACCCAGGATGCAATCTCAGGCAATTTGACTATAGCATCTGCATTCTTAAGCACTGCTTTCAAAAATAAACATATAGGATAAGCAAGACTGATAAAATAAAACAAAATTAGGGATTCATTCTTTTCAGCTTAATTAGATAGAAGAAGCTATGTTCCTCAGGAGAAAGCCTTCTTCGCACCAATTTGCACTCATCCGTCAGATGTTGGGTGCTTTCATGAGCATTTAATCGGGCTACTAACATCTTTCTTTGGGGTTGCCTATAAAAAAAGTAAATGTAAAAAGAGGCAAGTAGTTTTCCCCCAAACCCTAGCTGAAACAAGTTAAATTGAGTTAGTTTGAATTCATTTAAACTATAAAGCCAAAATTCCTTTGACCTGTGCACCAAGGATTCAACCAGTTTTGCAGTGTGACTCCCAATCATGCATTTGTTGCACAAATATGTGTTGAATACCCACTCTGTGCCATGCCTCGTGCTAGGAACCAGGGAAACACCGTGGTGAACACAGTCACGTGTAATTTCTCACCCGGGGACTTTAGAGTCTAGTGGCATTAGCCCAGCATGTTCCAGTGACTATAACAGATCATGAAGACACACGGGTAAAACAAACATGGTCCCTGCCATATGGAAGCAGATATCTAAAAGTGGGAGGCAGATATATAAATAAATAAGCCCCATGAGTGTTAAAATTGCTGTGCTGAGTGTTTGTCTAGTGGATCACAGGATTATAAAAACTTACAAATATAATATTGGAGTCAATTGTCTCTTACCCTTTAACCACAATACAATCTGCCGCTTAAGATAGCAAACCCATGTTTGAGAGGTATAATTATATTTTTCTTTGAGATCTTTCAAACATGATGACTGAAGCTAGAGAACATATGAATTATAATTACCAATCCCAAATATAAAAAGATCTTACTTCCATCCCTGGAAATCACACCTACTATCAACTGCATGGCTCAGAAAGTAAACAAGACCTGCACTCTTGAAACTTCTGCGTGACAGGGAGAAACCAAAGTTCCTGTGCCCACGGGGAAATCGGATCAGAGAAGTCAAGTCTCTGTGTGATTCAACCTAACTCAGAGAGAAATTGTAGAAAAGAGGTTAATGTCTGAATCAGTTGTTTTTGCTGGAAGTTGTGTAGAGACAGGGAAGAAATTCATCCAAATGATTGGATCTTAACATTGCCAGTGATCTCACTCCCATTTAGATATTTAATGTGGTTCCAACAGTCTCAACCAGGAGTGATTTTTGCCCCCAGAGACCTGTGGCAATGTCTGGAGACACATTCGGTTGTCAAAACCAGGCAGTGACTACTGGTCTTCAGTGGGCAGAGGCCAGGGCTACTGTTAAACGCTCTACAATGCATGGGGCAGCCCCCAAACCAAAGAATTTTCTGACCCCATGTATCAATGGTGCTAGGGTTGAGAAACCTTGTTTTACAGACGGCACAGATCTGGAAATAATTTGGATTCCTACTATCTCCAAACACAGCAGAGAGACAAGTCTTACTGACCACCAAGGGCTTTCACCTCAAATGCTGTCACGTGGCATCTTGTGGACCTCCGGGGAGGGCTGCTAGAAAGTGGTCAGAGAGCAGGAAATGGCTTCTAATTAGTAGTGTCCTCACAGGATACAACTGCAAAAGACAATTTCCTGCCCCCTTATTTGATGGGAGGATTAATCTCTTACTGAATTCCAGATGAGGAAGATTTTCAAAAGTTTCAAATAGCAAGAGTGTAGCCGTAGAGCAGGCAATTATATGCAATTTGTACAGTGTTCAACAATCAAAATGTAAATCCGATGAGTTTGTGGAGGTAAATGCATACAGCATGTTTACCTTAAAGAGCATCGAGCTGTAGAGATTCTAATGGGTTCTGACAGTTGGGAAGAATTATCTTTTCATATTGCAATTTTTATCTGTGAGATGAAAAGGGAAAATAAGACAAGAAATTTACTCCTAGGACAGTATTATCTATGAGGTTTTTCTTTTTCTTTTCTTTTTCCTGATAAGGAGCAATATAGGTATGGGGCATTGAAGAGATAGAGATTTGATAAATCCAGTGTTCTAGGCAGATTTATCTGCACAGAGACAGTTAATTTTGTTGCATTCACGGTGTTTTGTACAACATCTAAAACACCATCAGCTCCTCGGGAAACGTTCTCTCCCTGTCATATAATAATGTATGCATGTATACCTAATGCAGTGTTTGATTTTGGTCCTCATTTCCCCTGTGTGAAAGGCTACCCAGAACTTTGAGAACAATAAGCCTTTGCTAATTTCCATGGGAAAGCAAAAGCCTAGCTTCTGTCTTTGCTTACGTGTGAAGCAGCCAGCTCAGTCTGGCAGAGTCTGGCTTTCAACAAATAGTTACATTCTTACATCCCTCTCCCCCTTTTCTCATAAGCCACAAAAGGTTTTCCATCTTTTCTCCTGCTAAAACTTCCAGAGCCAAAATAAAAAGAAATATGTATGTAATGGAATAGCCTACGTAAATATATTCTGATTCAAATACCAGTCTCCGGGGAGTATGCTAGGTGGCTGTGGTTTCACAATAAGATGGCAGAATAGAAGCTTCAGAATAGCAATCAATACCGGACTTTTTGATGCCTTCTCTCTAAAATCTTAGTGCCTCCTCACCCAGACCCAAACAAGAACAAACAGAAACATTCAGCCTATTCCTGATATAATCAACCCTCCTCTTACAATTGCCAACTTGATGCCTTTTAGCATCCTTGCTGGAGAGCCCACCACAGCGCATGCATGCAAGACAGAAGGGTTCTTCATGGCTGGCTGACAATGCCCACCCTTTGAAACAGTGTGCTGGGAGCACCTGACACAGGTTGGTTCACTGTCACATAGTCATTCAACTGATGAAGGCTTACAGACGCTACCCACGCGTATAGCTTCCAGCTCACACTGCAGCTGCACTGAAATGTGATGCTTATGAGCTGGTCAAACCACCTGGTAGCTGAATTCTACTCTAGGGAGCACCTAAAGTTCACTTTATGCCATTTAAGTGACCAAAAGTAGTTACTATTCTTAGAAAGCTTGCTCTGAGTAAAACAGGTGTTAATAGGCTTGGCTTTGCTTTTGGATATCAGAAAAGATCACAGGATTAGGCAAATGCTAAAGTGTTCGTAATGATGGAAAATATAAAGTGTTATTATTTTTAAAAGCAGAGGGAAACTTGTAAGTATTACATCCTATTCCTTCTCATTATGGGTAAAGGAAGAGAAGCCCAGAGTGGTCCAGCAACCTAGCGCAATTTCCTTGGTTTAAAATTCTTTTCGCTTTGCAACATGCCATTTCACATAATATAATATGGTGAATGCTTCTAAACAAAACAGAGGGTTTATCCATAGAGTTTACTACATTAACTTTATGGGTTATACTATAATATAATGGATTTAGCTATATTATATTATAACTCATAGAAGAAAATTTGACAATATCTATGAAAATTACAAATACATTTACCCTTTATCATAGCAATCTGATTTTTTATACACTTGCTTACTTGTGAAATGACATTTTACAGGTTATTTGTTGGTAAAATTGGAACGAATTCAAATGTCCACTAGTAGTGAACCAATTAGAGAAACTATAGTACCGCACATGACTATATAAAAGAAAAATAAGGCATTCTGTATTAATATGAAAATATCTCTAGATTTATAGGATTAAAAAACAAGATATAGACAAAATATACATTGTATGTTAGCTTTGTGTTAAAAGGGGGTTAATAAGAATATATATATATTTGTATTTTCTTTAATGTACTCGGAGTATACAGGAGAACCTAACATAAGTGATCATGTATAAAAAGTAGTAGGGGCAAGAACAGTTATGTGCACAAACTTCCCCCATGTATACATGACATATTTATTTCTTAGACCACATGACTATAGTATTCAGTTAAGAAATGAATACATTTTGAAAAATAACAAATATAAAATGAATTCCATGATGGAAATTGATGCATTACTTGCTTTTTGAAAATTTGTTTGTTACTCTTTTAAAAATCATTCACAGAAAATAGAATCTGCGACTTCAGTTTTCCAGTTTACCATGTAAGAAGCTTAGAAGTTGCAACTCCATTATAATAACAAGCAAAAGGCTGAAAAACTAAAAATATCAAGCACCTCTTCTTAGTTTCCTAAGAGAACAAGGTCACAGGGAAAACCACTGCCCTGCAAAATTGGAGGGACTCACGGGTAAATACAGAGGATCACAGCCCACAGGGGTGGAAAGCTCCAGAACAGCCAGTGCAGGGGTAGGAAAATCTGAAGTATAATTGACAAATAGCTATAGACTTAGTAGGGGCAACTCTGAGGGTTAAAAACTCCAAAGGAACCAGTTGTTAGGGGGTGGGGGAGCACGCTTTTGTGAATTTTACCTCGTGAGATCCTACCAGGTTTTCACAGTGAATAGCCAAGAAAAATCTCCCCTGGCAGGGACAAAGAAAAAGAAACCATTTTGAGATATGTCAGAACATTCTGTCCTTAACACAGCCTGCCCCCGGGAGAAACTATTTAACCAGAGTCTAACCTGCTGGGGTTTTATAAGAGCCTAATTGACCTGGGGGAAGGGAAATACTCAGTTCTGGCACATTTAGCCTTTCATATAGATGGAAAATATCCAATTCCACCCCACTATAGCCAGCCTGTTCCACCTAAGGAAAAGAAACTGAGAAACACATGTAAAGTTCATAGTCCAGAGGCAAACATTCACTAAACTACCGAGACATACTCATATAACTATAGAAGACTTTCCCTCCCCTACCACCTCACTACCACATTACTAGAGGCCTATTTGCAACAGGTCCTTTTACCCAGTATATCACACTCAGCTGTCAAGGAAAAATTGCAAGACATACTAAAAGACAAAAATAAAAACAAACAAAAAACCCCATGGTTTGAAGAGAGAAAAGGCATCAGAACTAGGTGCAGATATAGCAGAGATATTGAAAATATAAAACCAGAAATTTAAAACAACTCTGAATAAGATGCTAAGGATTCTAATGGATAAAGTAGATAACATGCAAAAATAGATGGGTAATGTAAGCAGACAGATCAAAATTCTAAACACTGCAAGAGAAATGAAAAATGCCTTTCATAGACTTACCAGTAGACTGGACAAACCTGCAGAAATAATCTCAGAGTTTAAGAATATATCAATACAACCCTCAAAAATCAAAAAGCAAAGAGAAAAAAGACTGAAAAAAAAACCCAGAATCTCTAAGAACTGTGGACAACTAAAAAAGGCATGACTCACATGTAAGGAAAACATTAAAAGAAGAAAGGAACAGAAGAAATAATTGAAAAAATAATGTCTGAGAATTTCTCCTAAATCAATGTCAGACACCAAGCTACAGATCCAGAAAGCTCAGAGAACACTAACGAAGATAAATGCTCCCCCGGCATCTAAACATTTCATTTTCATAGAGTAGACAGCTAGGTGTTAACAAAAAGGAAGAAAGCTAAACTGGCTGGGCCTAATTGAGTCTGGAAATTGAACTTAATCAGGCTTAAATCTGCAAGTTACAGTTTGAGGATCCCCGGGGGACTTAATCCCTGAAGCAGACTCCCTCAGGGATAACTGGCCATTATCTAAGATTATGGTGAAAGATATAAAACAATAAGCAAAATTCCTTTGCTAGGCATGTGCACAGTAGAAGCCAAGATGCGGCAGGGGAGGTCTTTCTACTTTGAAGCATGCACAGTAGGAGCCAAGACGGCAACCATAAAGGGGTCTACTCTAGCTTGAGAAAAGAATTGGATTGGATGAGGGCATGAAGCCCTAGAAGATTTAGGAAAGAAATTGGATAGAGAGATAATCCAACATAAACCCATGAAGAGCCAGGAAAAAGATTCTGATAGAGAATGTTGGTTAGTTTGAAACAAAACCTACCGCTTTACAAGCCCAAGGAAATATAATCAAAGCTTAACAAGAGCCAAACTTGGTAGCAAGCATTCCTCTGTGCATTCACATACTTTCCTGCTCTCTCTCTCTATAGCAGCCATGCAGGCCTGGTAGCCACACAGCTCCAAGCATGGGCCTAAGCATGGGCCTGGGTGTGGCAGTGTAGCACCAGCCAAAATGCAGCTGAGAACTTAGTCTATGAGAACGTAGACTAAGGTAGTCACATGGGGACAGACTGAGATGGACTAAGCTTTGTCATGGACTGAACTGAACCATACATACCCTGCTCATGCCAAGCCAATGGCACAGAATTTCTGGACCCTGGCCCTTCTTCTGGGCTTGGTGAAGATGAGCCTGGACCTCTTTCACAGTGGGATGGAGCTGAGCCATCTGGTAGTGAATGAGACACTGGACACCTGGAGACAGTTCTTTGTGTTTGCTGCAGATTCAATAAATCTTACTATCATACTCAACCTCCCATGCATTGGGTCTCCAAAATGCTCTTCTCATGGCTCTTGAAAGAACCCTACTGGCAATAGTTTCAGACCACAAAAAATCAAAGGTAAAGAAAAATTTCTGAAAGATGCCAGAGGTAAAAGGAGAAATACCTACAGAAGGGCAAAGGCAAGAATTACACTTGACTTCTCAGAAATCAGCCCACAGGAAGAAAATGGAGTGAAATATTTACTACTAAGAGAAAAAAAACACCAAACTAGAATTATTCAAAATTATCCTTCAAAGGAGAAGAAGAAATACTTTCTCAGACAAACAAAAATTGAAGAAATTTGTCACCAGTAGACTTGCCTAATAAGAAGTGCTAAAAAGGAAAATGATATAGGTGAGAAACTTTATCTAAATATGAAAGAAAAAGGAGTGGAGAAAAATAAGTAAAAATAAAAATTAATAAACTTTAAATTTTTTATTCTTAATTGATCTAATAGATAAGTGTGTTTAAAATAGTAGCAACAATGAGTTCAATTATATATAGAGAGATTTACATATACACGTGTGTGCTTATGTATTCTCAGGTGTAAGCAAAATGAATAAAGCAATGGTACAAGAGACAAAAGAGAAGAATTAAGATTATTCTGTTATTATAAAGTATTCATACTACATGTGGAACAATATAGTGTTTTTTTAAAGTGGACTAAAGTCCATTGTAAATCTGTATTGCAGAGATTATCAGAGTGGATCAAAAACACAACAATGATATATCATCTGCAAAAAATCAACTTTAAGTATAAAGACATATATAGATTAAAAGTAAGAGGTGGAGAAAGATATACCATACCAACACTAATCAAAAGAAAACAGGAATAGCTATGTTAATTTCAGACAGAGCACATGTCAGAGTCAAGAAAGTTATGTGGGATAAAGAAGAGGCATTATGTAATGATAAAGAGGTTGATTTTCCAAGAAGACCTAATAATCCTTAACATGTATGTTTCTAATGATAGAGTATAAAAATATGTGAGGCAACGATTGTAGAACTTCAAGAAAAAAACAGATGAATCTGACATTATAGTTAGAGACTTCAACATTCTCTATCAGAAATGATCTACCAGACATAATATAAGTAAGAACATAATTTGACTCAACAACATCATCAGTCAACTGGGTATAATGGACATCTCTACACTACTTTATCCAACAGCAGGAGAATATACAATCTTTTCAAGTTCACATGGAATAGTAATCAGGATAGACCACATCTTAAATCATAAAACATACCTTAACAAATTTGAAAGAACAAAAATAACACAATGTCTGCTTTCAGACTACAATGGAATAAAACTAGAAATTAGTAACAGAAAGATGCCCAGAAAATTCCAAAATATCTAGGGAATTAAACAATACATGGATCAATACAGAAATATCAAAAAATTAAAAATATTTGAACTAAATAAAAATAAAAGAACAAAATCTGTGGGATGTAATGAAAGCAGTGTTTACAGGGAAATGTATAACATTGAATATATTCATTAGAAAAGAAGAAAAACTTTAAATCGATCATCTAAACTTCAACCCTAGGAAACTAAACAAAAAAGGAAAACAAATCAAATCTAAAGTTAAAATAGGAAAAGAGTAATAAAATTTTGAACAGAAGTCAGTGAAATAGTAAACAGAAAATCAACTTTAAAATGCAGACAACTGTAATTGAACAACAATGAAATATTTTTTTAAAAAATGAGCAACACCAAAAGTGAATTCTTTGAAAATATTAATGTAATCAGTAAGCATCTCATCAAACTACCTTAAAAAAAAAGAGGTCACAATTCAATAATATTAGAAAATAGAGGGAACACCACACCGATCCCATGGACATGAAAAAAATAATCATAGAATATTATGAACAATACTATGCCCATCAATTTAATAACCTAGATAAAATGGCACTAAGTTCTTTAAAGGTACAATCCAGAACTGAAGAAGGCAGCCATGTAGGTAAAAGATGAGTCCACTTGCTCTTGTCCCCAATTTAGATTTTCAGCTGATCTTCTGACAAGTAATCTGAGCAATCAATAGAACCTTAGCTGATATGAAGTTTTGGAGCCAAGGAATACAGAGTTTGCTTTATACCACCTGGTTAGGAGATTTTGTAAGTTAAAGGGGAAATACCTTATGTAGGGCACATGCAGCAGTGAAAGGAACAGTCAGAAATTGCAGCATTGTAGCACCCTCTCCTACCAGGGCAGGGGTCCCTAGTCCTTCTCAGCGACCTCCCAACCCTAATCCAGAGTTACTTGGGAGGATTCACAGTCTGGGAGATCCAGGCTACACATACACAGTGAGCAGCATAGCAGCACATAGCTGCAGTGCAAACCAAGAGAGATCAATTTATCAGATATAGAGTTCAAGGTAATGATTACAAAGATGCTCTAGGACCTCAATGAGAACTACAAGAAACTTTATGAGAACTATAAGAAACTGAGTGGGAAGTAAATCACAATATAAAAGGACATCAAGACTATGAATAAGAATCAGGTGGAAATGAAAAATACACTAGAAGAAATTAAAAGCAAGCTAGATGAAACAGAGGACCAAATTAGCAAGCTGGAAGAGATGGTAGATCGAAACACCCAGTCAGAGCAACAAAACAAAACAAAAAAAAAGACTGAAAAAGAATGAAGATAGTTTAAGGGAGTTTCATGACAACATGAAATGTAACATTCACATCATAAGAATACAAGAAGAAGAAGAAAGAAAAGCAAGGGATAAAAAGCCTGTATGAAAAAATAATGACAGAAAACTTCACTAATTTGATGAAAGAAAAAAGCCATGCAAGTTCAGGAAGCAAAGGGGTCCTGATTGAGATGTACACAGAGACCCACTCCAAGACACATCATAATTAAAATAGGAAAATTTAAAGACAAAGAGAGAATCTTAAAGGCAGAAAGGGAGAAACAGCTAGTACCATACAAGGAAGCTCCAATAAAGCTGTCAGCTGATTTCTCAATAGAAACACTACAAGCCAGAAAGGACTGGCATGTAGTGTTATGTAGTAATGAAGAGCAAAGATCTGTAAGGCTCTCATTTAAAATGGAAGGTGGAATAAAGAGCTTCCCAGACAAAAAAAAAGGCTAAAAGAGTACACCTCCACCAAGCTGGTGGAGGTAGATGGTAAAGGGACTGCTTTAAGAAGGAGAGAGACAAAGAGAGAAGAACACATGTAGAAAGTGAAAAATGGCAATAAATAAGTACCTATCAATAGTAACCTTAAATGTAAATGGATTAAGTGCTCCAATCAAAAGCCAAAGGTAGCTGAATGAATTGAAAGACAAGACCCACATATATACTGTCTACAAGAGACTGACCTCAGAAGAAAAGATCTACACTGGCTGAAAGTGAAGGGATGGAAAAATATTCCAAGCAAATGGACATGAAAAAAAAGCTGGGAGAGCAACACTCATATTAGACAACATAGACTTTAAAACAAAGGTCATAATAACAGACAAAGAATGTCACTACACAACACTTAAGGGACCAGTCCAACAAGAGGATATGATATAACCATTGTAAACATATATGCACCTAAGATAGGAGCACCTAAATATATGAGGAAATCCTGGAGGATTTTAAGAAAAACATCAATAGCAATACATTTATTTTATAGGATTTTAATACCCACTGTCAACAATGGACAGATCTTCCAAACAAAGAATCAACAAGGATATTGTGACATTGAACAAGACTCTGCATCAAATGGACATAATTGATATTGACAGAATGTTTCATCCAAAAGAAGCAAAATATACACTTTTTTCAAACACTTATTGATTATTTTCAGAGGCAGAACATATGGTAGGACACAAAACAAGTGTTAACAAATTCAAGAAAATTGAAATCATATCAAGCACCTTCTCAGATCATAATAAATCTCGGGAAAAACTCAAAAACATTCAAATACATAAAGACTGAATAAGGTCATTAAATACTGAATGGGTGGACAATGAGATCAAGGAAGAAGTAAAAAAGTATACGGAAACAATTGAAAATGAACACAAAACAACCCAAAACATATGGGACACAACAAGGACAGTCCTGAGAAGGAAGTTTATAGTAACACAGGCCTACCTGAAGAAGATATAAAATTCTCAAATAAACAACCTAACCCTACATAGAAGAGAACTAGAGTGACAACAACAAAAATCAGAGAGAGTAAAGGAAAAAAATAATCAAGATCAGAGCAGAGTTAAATTATATAGAAACTAAAAAAAGAGTCCAAAGTATCAATGAATCCAGGAGATGGTTCTTTGGAAAGATAAACAAAGAAAGAACCAATAAGCTGGACTTCACTAAAATTAATAATTTCTTCTCTGTGAAAGATACTGTCAAGAGAATAAAAGACAAGTCATACTAGTAGAACATATTTGCAAAAGGCTCCTCTAATAAAGAAATAATCTAAATTACACAAAGAATTATTAAAATTCAATAATTAGGGTTGGGGGTAAAAGGCAGAAAACTGTGCTTGAATAACAATTTTAAGAAATTCAATAATAAGAAACAACTTGATTTTAAAGTGACTTTAAAATAGACTTTAACAGTCACCTTACCAAATAAGATATAGAGATGGCCAACAAGCATATACATAGATATTGTACGTCATATGTCATCAATAAATTTCAAATTAGCCCTGGCTGATGTAACTCAGTGAATTGAGCATGGGCTGTGAACCAAGGTGTTGCCAGTTCGATCCCCAGTTGGGACACATGCCTGGGTTGCAGGCCAGGTACCCCGTGAGGGCCACATGAGAGGCAACCATATATTCATGTTTCTCTCCCTCTCTTTCTCCCTCCCTTCCCTTCTCTCTAAAAATAAATAAACATTTTAAAAACCTTTAAAAAAGTTGCACCCATCTAAAAAAAATTTAAAAAGAGAAATAAATGTCAAATTAAAATAACAATGAAAGATCATTGCACACCTATCAGAATAGCCAGAATGCTGGCAAGACATTGAACAACAGGGACTCTCATTTATTGCTGGTGGGAATGTAAAATGAAACAGCCACTTGGAAAACAGTTTGACAAATCTAAACATACTTTTAATAAACAATCCAGCAATCATACTCCTCGGTATTTACCAAAAGGATTTGGAACTATATGTCTATATCAAAGCCTGCACATCATTATTTATAGCAGTTTTATTTATCACGACCAAAACCAGGAAGCAACCAAGATGTCCTTCAGTAGCTGATTGTATAAACAAACCTCCAGACTATGGAATACTGTTCAGCACTAAAAATAAACTATCAAGCCAGAAGAAAATATGGAGGAAACTTAAATACAAACTGTTCAGTTAAAGGATAGTCTGTAAAGGCTACATACCATACAACACTGTGGAAATGGCAAACTGGAAACAATAAAAGATCTCTGGTCACCAGAGACCGGCAGGGAGGGTGAAGGGATGAATAGTCAGAACACACAAGTTTTTAGGACAGTGGAAATACTCTGTATGATACTGTAGTGATAAACACATCATCATGCCATTTGTCCAAATCCACAGTAACACCAAGAGTAAGCTCAATGTAAATTATAGAGTGATAATGATATGTCAATGTGGATTCATCACTTAAAACAAATATACTACTCTGGTGGAGGATGGGAAAGCTATGCATGTGTGGGAGCTGGAGTTATAGGGGAAATCAATGCATCCTTCACTCAATTTTGCTGTGAACCTAAAACTGCTCTAAAAATAAAGTCTACTCACACTAACGCTCAATATTTATTTAATTGCATCACTACACTCAATACTATTTACAATTTAAAACCTCCTTCTTTGCTCCCTAGCTCCCTCAGCCCAGCACCTATACACACGTTAATATTCCTACTAGTACAATGTTATCATACTGGTAAGGTGGCTCTGCATTTGTCGGGTGGCTAACCTACTCCACATCCCTGTACTCTTAACTCTCATACATAACCCTAAAAGATAATAGGGAAATCACGGGGAAACATTTAAGTTCCAGAGAGTCAGATTACCTACAAATCTTGATTCTATGTTTGTAATAATTTTCTCTGCTTTTGTGTCCTCTCTTTGCTTTCCTCTGACCTAAATGGAAGTTGTAAGGTATAAGATACAACTAGGTTTGAAAAACACTGTGTGCCTTCAACCTTGAACATAAATTTCATTACCCTGCTGCTTTAAGAACAGTTTCCTCATCTGTAAAATGGGAATAATAGCAGTGTCTACTTCACAGGATGCTTATGAGGACTGAATGAGATAATTCAGTTAAAGGCTAGAGGAAGACATGGCACATAATTAGGACAAAGTTATTTGACCCATTCTCTGCTCCTTTTCATCTCTTCCCTCATAAACATTTGACCAGTTATTACATACCCCCAAATTAGTATCTATTAAAATATATTGCTGCTGTTCTAATTTTAAACCAACTTTCATTATATAGGAGGTCCCACCTAGCCTGTGCTCAGCTTAGTGCCCTTAAAATGAGACCATTTGTTCTCAACCCTTTCACTGTGCCCCACTGTTACCTGTATCCATGCATCTCACCTCCTTTCAAGCTCTGAAGTTCTAAGGCATCTCCAGGAAATCCACTTGGGTTTAAACTCATAGGGAAGGTTACATCACCTCAGGGAATTCTGCTTGAATTCAAGAAAACCACAAGGAGTGAAGTTGCATCTATTAATGGGTCCCATTGAGCCAGAGACGGTGTTCAAGATTATTTAAGTTAAGGCCAGAGATGCTATCCTGCCCCAACCCAATTCTGAATTCACCAAAGCAAGTGATTTCCAGGCCTACCTCACCCCTTCTTCTCTTACAGACCTATTGTCAGCCCCACCTCTTCTGAATGTCCTGGGATCTCGCAAAGTCATTCTCACCCTCAAAGAGCAGACAAGGCTACGTAATCACAAAATGGCCACTAACTACTCAAGCCACTATGAGAAATAATTTGGAGACATTTTCTGTTGTCAGACCAACCAGTCACCAGGCAATCGGTACATTTCTCCTGTGCCAAAGCACCTCAGTCAGAAACATAGCCAAAGTAACTGCACCTACAATTTTAATCCAGTTACTTCAGTCATTCGAACAATCAAATTATCTCAGTTGCGGTGAAATCTGGTTGATGTTATGGCAATTAAGTCTTATGCCCCCTTCCAAATCAGTCACAGAAACTGGGACTCCGTATTTCCCTCAGTAGTTAAACTTTTCAAATCTAATTGTTTGCTTTAAACCTCACTAGAATAAGGGACCAGTAATAGACGTGCCTTTTTCCTGGGTCAGCACCAACTACATGCCTAACTAGGTAAATTGCTTGGCGCTAATATTCCCTACTTTGAAAAAAAGTTATTAAAACATTAAGAACAGAGTAATTAAGATAATTGAGATAATAACAATGAACCTGACTCTCTCTCTGCTTTGAGGAGTAGCGATACATCAACGCTTGCTTTCCACCCCCTGGGCAATGGCTAACTTGGCCAGAGCAGCTTCAGTTATCAGACCTCAATTTCTGCTTTAAGACTAGACAAAAATCAGGTCCAATAATAAGTACAAGTGTTATGGGAGAAATCAATGTTTGCTAATGCTTTCAGATCTTGATTGAAAACTGCCCGGGGAAGAACATTTTTTAATAATTATGTTTGCATTCTGTTCACATAAATTCACTCAATTTTCAGTGTGGTTCAGGTTTGGCTCACCCTCGATTTGTCTATTACATTCTACCTTGAGAAATATCTTGTGAAAGCATGTTTAGAGTGTTGTTTTGTTATTATTACCATTTTTTTGCAAATTAGGTTTTAAGAATTTTTTACCTAAAAGATAAAAGTTCATAATTGAACAGTAGCTGACAGCATCCTGTTAAAACTGTATAGCCTGTCTCCAGACAAGGTAGTTTAAGGCAGCTACAGCTGACGACCCTGAAAACGGGTAGACAACCTAATGAAAGCACCAATAAATGTGGACAAGGACTGCTATGATAAACTCAGCCAAGTGTGCAATTAACACATTTTTTAAGAGAGCCAATTTTTACTAAATGCCAATGGAGCTTTCATTTTAAATCATTTGTTTAATTTCATGTGCAAATTATGGAGATGCACTTGTTTCCAAACTAGTGAAACAGATTTTGGAGCCTTGTTGTTTGAAGTGACTATAGTTCAGAAACATCTCTTTTCAATTAGCTCTGAAACCTCTTTCAACAGCCTTTCATAAATAGGCCAACATCAATGGCGTGCTCGGATTCAGTGCGAATCTCTAATGGAAATGCACAATGGGCCTTGCGCCATGCCTGCAGGGGCAAACATCTTCCATTTCAGACAGATTCAATGAGAAGTTTTGCCAGCTATTCTAGGTCTCACTTTTTGGTCTCAGGTTTAGCTCATCGCTAATCAATGCCTGTGCTTTTTAATTACATTGTACAGTCAGTAATAATTTGTCACTTGTGGAACCTGGACTGTCTTCTGAGCTATCACTGATGTAAACAACTGCAAAGGCACAGTAACCTTAACTGTCAGGACCCCACACTGAAAAAGGGAGACATTTCCCTGATAAAAGGCAACGCTTAGTTTAGAAGAAAGTAAAGAAAAGCAATGTCCTTATATTTAAGTTGCCCTAAATACTAGAGGCCTATCTTTTCACTGTCCAAAATCCTGGACTAGAAACTGTTGCCCACCAAAGAGTTTATACAACTTTTGTATCTCCTACAGCACTTACTCATTTGGGTGATATTGGACACTCAGTAAATAGCTATCGATTGATAGGAACAAGCTTTATTATTCTTTATATTGACATTTCCCTCTGGTAGATAAAAGAGAAATTCTGAAATTGACTTTATGTTCCAATAACTAGGAATGCAATGCATCTAGAGAATACAAATCTTATTTTTAATACATAAAAACTATACAATCTTGGTAGACATCAATATATTTACCATTTAATACGGTATAGGTAATAATAAATAAGAACAAATACTTAACCAACTAGAATGGGCAACAATTAGTATGGCATATCAGTACTTATATCAACCCTGTCCAGAAAAACAGGTCACTGATGCTAACCCCCACCAAAAAAAAATCTTTGGAAATACAAAGAAATAAAAAGCTAAATTCTAAAGTCTCTGACTGTCAACTGTTTTCATTTTTATCTCTATTCTAAAGTACTTCTGTCAATCTGTACTGTGATATAGATAATAAACTATAGCTGCAAAAGTAACTGAGAAATGAAAGTTTTCCATTCATTTAGATTCTGTACCTCAACTAGATTTAACCCCATTGCTCCTAAAGATAGAAATAAGAGGATTCCCTACTTACATATAAATATAATGGGCAAAAGAAGCAAGATATTGGTGTATCGACACCAAAAATAAAATTAATTAGTAAAGGTATGGTCTGTTCTATAGAAGAGAAAGTAATAGATACTTTTTGCACTTGCAAAATATACATTAGTGTGCTCATAGAATCCTTTAAGCAGAAAGAATGCGTGGTGCCTCTAAAATATGCTGTGTCAGTACAACACTAGAGCACAGGCGGCAAACACAAGGCCCACGGGCTGAATCTGGCCCTCCTTGTTTCACCAGGCCTGGCATCTTGTCTCTACCCAGCAGCAGCACCAAGCTCCTTGCCCCTAGCTAAGGAGTAGTTGCATTTATACAGTCCTAAAATTACATTCTGCCCTTTGAAGGCAACCTCGAGGCTGATGTGGCCCCTGGTGAAAATGAGTTTAATACTCCTGCTCTAGAGGCATTCTCATTAAAGTTCAGAAGAAAGACAAAGAAGTCTATTAGCTCACCTGAAAATTGCAGCCAATAAAATAAAGAAAAAGAAGAGGTGTAAAATCCAGAAAAGAGAAATCAACATTTCATTATTTGAATGTGACATAATTGCCTGACAAAAATACGCATGATTATACAGGGTGGGGCAAAAGTAGTTTGTATGAAAAATAATGTAATGATTAATAAATAATAATAATACCTGAATAAGCTCTATTTTGCATACTCATAATCATAAACCTCCTTTTCTCCCACCCTATATAAGAGAGACCACTTTAAGATCCAATAAAAGGCATAGGAAGTTATTAGAATGCAAATATTAATTGCTTTCATACATAAAGTAAATTATAATTTCAAAAATTAATCTGAAATTTACAATGAATATTGAAAATTCACAGCACTAAGAATATAAAATATTTAGAAGTCAACTTAATAATGTATTTTTACTAGTCCAAAATTGGGAAAATTGAATCAAAGAGAAGATTGAGTTAATAAAATGGTACATCATACCTCAGTAAAAGATACACAATATTGAAAAAATATAAATTTTGCCCTGGCTGGTGTAGCTCAGTGGATTGAGCATGGGCCTGTGAACCACACGATCGCGGTTTGATTCCCAGTCACGGTACATGACTGGGTTGCAGACCAGTTCCCAGCAGGGGACTTACCAGAGGCAACCATACATTGATATTTCTCTCCTTCTCTCCTTCCCTTCCCCTCTAAAGATAAATAAATAAAATCTTTAAAATATATATATTTTTTCTTAAGTTAGCCTATGAAATTAATTCCACTTGACATTATAATGTGTCTTTATAATAAAGAAAATACATTTAAATTTCATTTAAAAGAAAAACCTAGGGGAAATTGTCAAGAATTTTTATGAAGAAAAATAATTAAAGAGGATTTGTACTAAATATTAAAAGCATACCAAAGTATACTATTTCTAATACTTTGGCAGTAATGTATAAAATAACATAAGAGTTTCTATAAAAAACAGATCATTAGCTACATATAAATTTAGTTATATATAAGCATTTCAAATCAATGAAGAAAAAAATTTCCAAAAACCAATATTCACAAAATCAGTTAACTATTTGGAGGAAAACTTAGAGCTCAATCCTAAACCATATACAAAAATAAATTCCAAATTGACTAAAAAATTAAATGTAAAAACTGAAATTATAAAAAAATAGGTAAATAACAAGTGAATCAAAAGGAACAGTTAATAAATCCAAACAACACCAATACATTTTAAAAGCATATTGCTAAGTAAAAAAATTCGGTCATAAAGACTATGTAATGTATGATTCCCCTTATATGACATTCTAAAACTATAGATATGGCAAACAGATAAGTGGTCACCAGGGGGTTGGAAATGAGAGGGAATTGGAAAGGTAAAATACAGGAAAGTCTTATGACTATAAAGTTATTCCATATGCCACTGTGCGTTTGCCAAATCCACATATCACCTTACTGTGTGCAAATGAAAGATAAAGGAAGAAGGTGAGGCATCCAAGAATGAAATGGAGGTGTGACAAAACAATCCAGCCGTATCACAGATGCATGACATAACACCAGTGTAGAGCTGAGGAATAGAAGTACTGACCTGAGTAACTTTGAGAGGACTGCAAACATAAAGCTAAAGAAAAATGGAACTATCTGTAAGGGCTGTATTATGGCTGGAAAGTTGTTTCCTACAGGTAATGGGTTAAAAACTCTGCAACCACTATACATATACACTGATATTGCACAAATAAGAAAATGGATAGTGGATGGGGGAATCCAGGGTTTTTACTGAAAGAGTGTGAATGTACAGATAACAAGAAACAGGCTAGAGTGAACCACGTGTTACTGGATTAGAACTGAAAGCATTAGTATGACCTCACGTTTAGCTTAATGAAACTTGTACATGTACCTAAAAATAATGATAAAAATAAAAAGTGTAGTTATATAATTAGTAATTATGTATTTTAAATATATGTGTGTATATATATATATATATATATATATATATATATATATATATATACACAGGTTAATATATACATGCACACATATATTTTTTTTGTTCTGCCAGCTGAGAGGATCTAGAAACAATGACTCCCCAATAGCACTGAGCATACCCAGCACTCAAATCTTGGCTTCTAATACCACTTTCCAATACAAGAAAGCAGTGCTCCTAAGAAAAATGACTGATTCTATGATTGGGGAAAGGAATATATAAGATGAGCCTGGAGTATTTTATAGTATCAGAAAGTAAGGAAGGCCCAACAAACAAAATGAGTGGGGAATGTCAAAAGGAAACAGGAGCCAATTGAAAGAGCTCCTAAAAGCCAAAATTGGAAAAATCTGAGCAATGAATAAATAACATTGTATTGGATTATAATCCATGGATATATGATATGCACTAATCCATACAGATATGAATAAATCATTGTATACATAAATACATGGAAAGAAATATCCAAAGAGAAAAATTCCAAATCATTTATGTAAATATTTTCTCCCTCAAGGAGTTAGAACATAACTCCCCAAAACTTAAGTATTAGCTGTACATAGTGACTTCCTTCCAAAGATGATAGTATGGAAACGAAGCGTGGAGAGTAAGTTCAGACTGCAGGAATCTGATAAACATCACCTTATAGGTGATCGAGACTGGCATAAAAATTGTTACCACACTGTTAGTATGTATCCTTGATAAACAATAAAATAGGCCATTACCACTGTGCTCTTTCTTTCCCAAACCCATAACCTCAGTCTAATCATGACCCCCCCAAATCAGATAAACTTCAATTGATGAACATTCTGCAAAATATCTGACCAGTACTTCTAAAAACTGTCAAGGATATCAAAAACAGAATATGAAAAACTATCACACCCAGAGGAGCCTAAGGAGACATGATGGACAAATGTGATGTAGTACTCTAGACAAAATCCAAGAAGAGAAAAAGGACAGTAGGTAAAAACTAACAAAATTGAATAAAGCATAGTCTTTAGCTAGTAATAATGTATAACTATTGGTTTATTAGTTGTAACAAATGTACCCTCATCAATTAAGGAATTAAACTGAGTTCAGAATCTATGGAAAATCCTTGTACTATCTTTGCAACTTTTATGTAAAACTATTCTAAAAGTTTGTTTTTTAAAAAGTGGATGAATATTTAGCTAATCTCCAAGTGGAGATGTCCTTTCTAAGGAGAATGACAGATTAATAGATTTGACCGCACAAAAACTAATATCTCATAACACAATGAAAAAGGAAGTTAACTGGGAAGAAATTGCTTCCAACAAAAAATGTTAGAAAAAATGCTTAGAAAAAGCATTTCTTTAGAAAAAAATGCTTTTAAATCAATAAAATCAATTTTAAAAGCAACTCCATGACCTAGTAGTTCTCAAAAGAAATGCAAAAGTCCATAAAGTACACAAAAAATGTTCAAGCTTACTTAATAAAGATACGTAAATAAAACCAAAATGAGCTAGTGTGAACAATGATTTATAAAAATAACAATATCCATATAGTGCAAAAAATAGGTACAATTGTAAGCACAATTCTAGGTGAGCATTAAATTTCATGTTTCTACAAAAAAAATTGGCCACATGTGTATAGAGGCTTTGACATAGAAAATCTACTCAAGAAATTCATCATAAGGCCCTGGCTGGTGTAGCTCAGTGGATTGAGCACAGGCCTGCGAACCACACGATCGCAGTTCAATTCCCAGTCAGGGCACATGCCTGAGTTGC
The DNA here is from genome assembly GCF_014824575.4 of Sturnira hondurensis. Lineage (NCBI taxonomy): Eukaryota > Metazoa > Chordata > Mammalia > Chiroptera > Phyllostomidae > Sturnira > Sturnira hondurensis. Next base: position 10,990,559 of record NW_028073511.1, on the reverse strand, counting down.
AGGCCAGTTCCCAGCAGCGGACTCATGAGAGGCAACCATACATTGATATTTCTCTCCCTCTCTCTTTCCCTTCCTCTCTAAAGATAAGTAAATAAAATATTAAAAAAATAAAAAATAAGAAAAAGAAATTCATCATAAGGAGGAAATATAGGATACAAAAGAATATTTATCAGTGAAGATGTCTAATAATAGGGATTTAATAAAGACAATTATAATATGTGAACATGAAACTGGGCAACTAATAAAAGTCAATTACAGACAATTCTTTTTAAATTATAGAATGATTTATAATGTATAAGAAATAAAAGCAGTTAACTTATTTTTTTAATATGCACATGTAAGCAAAAGCAAACAAAAAAACCACACTAAACCACTAAATGGTTTCTTAAGGGAAGTAGAATTGAACATGGGGCAGAACAGGGAGATTTTTATTTTCCTAATGTTTATAAAAGCACCCATGTGTCACTTTATGATTTGAACTAATAAAAGTGTTACTTTTATAAGTTTAGTTCCAAAAAGTACTATCTGAGAAATCCCAATGTGTACGCGTGTGTGTGTGTATAAATATATATATATATACTTATATATGTTTAAATACATATACATATATTCATATATGTATATATATATATAAATAGCTAGAAAANGGGCAGAACAGGGAGATTTTTATTTTCCTAATGTTTATAAAAGCACCCATGTGTTACTTTAGGATTTGAACTAATAAAAGTGTTACTTTTATAAGTTTAGTTCCAAAAAGTACTATCTGAGAAATCCCAATGTGTATGTGTGTGTGTGTGTATAAATATATATATATACTTATATATGTTTAAATACATATACATATATTCATATATGTATATATATATATAAATAGCTAGAAAAATCTACACCAAAATTGTTAACAATATTCATTTGTAGGATTACTAAATTCTAGAGCTACTGAAGATTTTGGTTTTTTGTTGCTTTCTGAAATATCCAAGTTTTAAGGCAATAAACAGATTTCATAAAAAGTTTTTTTAAAAAGTAGAAAACATAAGATAATATAAAAATATTTTAAAAATTCAAAAATAATTTATAAGTACAGTGACTTTAATGAGATCGAGTACTAAAATTATATCTAGAAAATTAGCCCTGGCTGGTGTAGCTCAGTGGATTGAGCGCGGGCCTGGGAACCAGAGGATCGCGGCTCGATTCCCAGTCAGGGCACATGTCTGGGTTGCAGGCCGGTTCCCTGCAGGTCAACTCCCAGCAGGGGATGCACGAAAGGCAACCATACATTAGTGTTTCTCTCCCTCTCCTTCCCCTCTAAAGATAAATAAATAAATAAAATCTTTAAAAAAAAAAGTTAAAAAAAAAAAGAAAATTAAATTTTATTTTGCTGCATACATTCACTTATTCAATTATTTATTAATCAACCTCTAAATAAAAGATAATATTTAAAAGCAGATCAAGACACTTGAGATAAAAAGAAATACATAATTAAAGTTTAAAAATCTCGAAAAAGCCAAGAGTAGAAAAACTTTTCTTTACAAGTTATAAATTTTGGGGGGTTTTTAAGAGGCATAAACCTGAACCATAGCTATCTAAGTGTAACATAAGTAGCCATCATAATGTTTTTAAATTATTCTCCATTCATGGACCAAAATAGGAAAGGCAGAGTGAACTGAACTGACTAAATCTAATGTCATAAAAGTAAAACCCTTAGAGACCAGTGAACTCAAGGGCCAGGTATCTGAATCACCTGCACGACTCTATAAACAAGCAAACGCAGAGCACAGTGCTGAGGAGCCCGAGTCCTGATTGCGGGTCCCAACACATGCATTTTTTAAGGCGTCATAGATTAGTCTGATATCCACCCCAACGTTGTGAACCTGGCTCCAAGTAATAGATGTGATGTGCTTGAGCCTGAATTACTCATTGAGAGAACTACAGAAACACGAGTTTATTAATGGTTACTTATCTAGCTCCCAACTGCATCCTCTTAGATATGAAGTAACTATGAATTTTTTGAGGGTTGCTTACTTTGTACTGCATGTTAAATTGGCTCTTTGTCCAAAATTCACAATCTTCCAAAAGAACCTGTATGCTGTAATATGTTTGCTTTCTTTAAAAAAGAACTTAGATGTATTTAATCATTTCAATATAGTATACCTGGACTTGAATTACTACAATTAGAGAACCTACAGAATTTCTAAGGCTATCACACGTGATCTTTGGTCAAGATGCCCACCAGGTTAAAATGGAAAGAGTAAGGGGGCTGAGGGCAGAGGAAGGGAGTAGTCAAAGAACATGTATGAAAGACCCAGGGACACGGACAACTGGGTGGGGATGGACTGTGGGAGCAGGAGTGGGGAGGGTCAGAGGAGGCCACAAGGGGGGAAAACTGGGACAACTGTAGTTAAATAAACAAGAATAAATTTTTTAAAAAATGATACAGGAACCTCTGGAAGTTACAATCCTATAATGTCTTAATATAATAGTATTAGTTTTTTTAAGTGGAACCAATTTATAATCTACAGGAGTTTTCTGAGTCCAGTGGCCTCTCCCAAACTCAAAATTCCAGGGAAATATAGCAATCCTTATCTAAGTTGAGTAGCCCCTAAAAAGTGCCTAATGTGATTTTCTTTAAGGAAAGTGCTGCTGTGCTTATAAAACAGGCAGTAGTGGAAGCCACTTGGAATTAACTGCTCTACCCAAGTTTCACATGAGGAAATTTTCCTATTGAATGTGACCTATTCTTTTAATGGGATAAAAATTTAGGACCTGCCTGTCAGTGGAGATCCAAACATAAGGCTGTGTCTAATCAGCATATCAGTGGTGGCTGAAATTACACCTCTGATGGTAGCTAATAGGAGCACAGGGCAGTTTGCTCCCAAAGAACATTAAAAAAATACATCATGCTTTTTCCCCAAAGCCATTGTTGCCCTTTTTTTTTTCAGCTTCTTGCTCTTGGCATATTTCAAAGAAAGTTACAAAATGAACTGATCTCCACATACAATTTGGTCTCCTTATCATCAAATTTTCCCATTAGGGCCTTTGAGGCCTGGCTGTAGGAGTTCTGTTCTTTAGTCCTCTCTCTACAGTGAGTTAATTATACGAGCTTGGACACACCTGGACATCCATTTCCTTATCTGCAAAATGAAAGTTGCAGACTGAATGATTTCTAATTTTTCTTCCAGTTTTATATCTCTTCAGTTTCAAAATGAGTGCGCTTAATGTATTTAACTGACAAAATCAGTTTTTAAAGAACCTCATTAAATCGCTGAACTGAGGCACGTTATTTCATAGACTTAAGAGTGTTACAGCCTTAGAAAAGTGTACTAGTCAACTATTGCTTTTCTAATCACTGCATAACAAACCAACCCCAAAATCAGTGGCTTGAACAATTATGTATTATCTCACTCATATGCAGTTGACTGGGAGAGCTCTGTTTCTCCCTGCAGAATGTGAGTGATTGGGGCAACTCTGCTCTGTATGTCTCATTCTGAGGTCCAAGTTGGAAAGGTGGCAAATACTAGAGCATGTTCTATTAATGCAAAAGTCTGGAGCTCCCAGAGGGGGCAGGTGGACAGACCAAAGACTCTTAGGGCCATCTGTTCAAAACTAGCAGATTGCCACTTGTGTCGACCCCCACTAGTCAAAGCCAGTTCATGGCCAAGATTAGTGTGAATAAGGCAGGCAAGCAGACTTCTTCCACTGAGGTTAGGAGTGAGGAAAGGAGCAAGTACTTATGAAAAAAATCTAATTTACCACAATGACAGATATTTCAAAGAGGAAGGACTTCATGGATGCAACTTTCTAGGTGATTTAATTCAGGGGACAATTATCATTCACGCAAATATTGTGGAGGACCTTCTATGTGCCAGGCAATATTCTGGGAGTACAAGGACTTGCTGATACATTTGGAGGGTAAAGGAAAAACATAAATAGAGAAGATAACTTCCATGTATTAGGCTTGGATGATGATAGTACCTTTTGCTAAAATGAAGACTCAGAAAGCAGCAGATGTGAGGTAGGAAATCACTGGATCTGATCTGGACTTTGACAAACATACCAGTGTTCACATTTTACAAAGTACTACCACGCACATCCCGTCTTAATTCATTTTCATCTTAACAAGGTAGGATGGGTAATAAGGTGTTTTAGTTTTCACCTATAACAAGAAGAACACCTGAGAATGTTGAATGTTGACTTTAATTAGAACAAAATCAGCAGCTTAAAGCAATACAAATTTATTACCCACAATTTACTTGAGTCAAAACTCCAGATATAAGTTAGCCAGGTCCTCTGAAATCAAGATTTCAGGCAGCTGCACATCTTCATCTGAGGTTTCAGTCCTGTTCCAAGCCCAACGATTGTTGGCAAAATTCATTTCCTTCCAAGTGGGGGATTGGTCCCACTTATTTTCTTGATTGGTCAGGATCACTCTCAGCTTTTAGAAGCCATGTGCCCCCATTAAGAGATCATAACATAACTGTTTGCTTTCTTCCACCAAGCCAGCAGAAACTCTCTCATCTATTCTCACTGGCTAAGAAAACTCTCTGTGTTTAAAGGGCTAGTGTGATTCTATTAGGTCCACCTATGTAATCACTATATTTTAAGGTCAACTGACAGGACTTTCATTCTATCTGCAAAAGGCCTTCCTAGCAGGCATGTTCAGTACCTAGATTCATGTTTGATTGAATAAGCAGACGGTAGGAATCTTGGAGGTGCCATCTTTAGAATTCTGTCTCCTATATAAGCCCATTTTGCAGGTGATAAAAATGAACCTTGGTTAAATTGACCGACATCATAAAGCCTGTCTACTGAGAAGGCATCTATCTGACTTGGGTCTTGTGATTCAGTGCAGGGCTACTTGTACCACATCGGGTCTCCTCTCTTCCTCCTGCAATAATTCTTGCCACATAATAACCACCTCCACCCTTGAAGTATAAATAGTATTGCACCCTTCAAAATTGTAATTGCTTTATTGTTTACATCTACATGTGTCATGTCTCACACAGTACTCAATAAGCACTTGCTATAGGAATTAACCAAAGCAGGAAGATTTTTTTCATATATTTAGAGAATCATGACTGTATACATCTTATGTTTGCATTTACTATCGAAAGTTTGCATGGCCTAAAAAAAAAAAAGGCCAGCATGCTGAGAGACCAGCGTGTGAAAGTGGTGATGATTTTAATAACATTACCTTAAAAAAAAGATTTTCATTATCAAATACTCTTGAGAAACACTGAATTAAACAAAATTAATCTAGTAATGCAAGGCCTTTTAAAGCCTTTAATATACTAATATGTGTTTCAAGTGTTATATTGTGATTTATAAGAAATATATATTATATACACATGCATATGTAATATATATATACTAGGTTATTCAGATAATTGAAATATGAGGTCTGTCCAAAAAAAGTCCAGTCATTGTCAACATAATGAAAGTGGTTTGTGCAGCATTGATGTAACATAGCAGCCAAAGAGTGTGGACTGGAATACATATGCATGAACAATCACAGCTTCACTGTACTAGTCAGTGGGGGTGGTAGATGCCATTGAGTAAGCACGTGTACTGTGTGGCTGTCGCATTCAAAATTACAGAGTGAGTAGAGCAATGAATCTGCATCAAATTTTGCATTAAACTTGAACATCCCTCTGGAAACTATTAAGATGATTCAGAACACTTTCGGGGACAATGCAATAAGTGCAGTGCAAATAAAGATGTGACACGAAAGCTTCAAAAATCATTGAGAATCTGTTGACAATGATCCACATTCTGGAAGGCCTACAACAAGGAGAACACCTGAGAATGTTGACTGTGTATGGGTTGCAATCAACAAAGGTCAGTGACTGACAGTGCAAGAACTAGAAACTGATTTGGGGATTCCAAAAATTACTGGCTTTTCCCCAAACTAGACTCACCTTTGAAAGGGAAGAGATTTCAGACCATTGATGAGATTCGTGAAAACATGATGGGGAAGCTGATGGGGAAGGGAGACCTGTGTGGTGTCCCCGGCTGCCTACAAGGGGACTGAGGCATTATTGTCTTATGTACAATGTTTCTTGCATCTTGTACCTTCTTCAAAAAATGTCTCTATTTTACATATTCTGTGGCTGTATACTTTATGGACAGGCCTCATGTATTTCTCAAATATATTTGGTCTTCACCGACAGTTCTTTGGTTCACAGCTCCTAAACCCCTTAGAATGTCCTAAGTGACAAGAGCTACAATGATATCTCTTGTCATGTTAAGGATGACTTTTGGTCCCCACCCAAGAGTGTTGCTTACAATAGGAGACAACTATGTAGTTAGAGAATTGGAACTTTCAGTCTCACTCTCTGATTTCTGGAGAGGGGAGGAAGACTCCAGATAGAAACAATCCCTGGTGGCCAATAAGTTAGTCAATCATGACTACGTATGGAAATCTGCATAAAACCCCAAAAGGACAGTTTATTGGCAGTTTTTCCCCAGGAACTTCCAGGCTGAGGAACTAGAATGTTTCCACCTGATACCTTGACAGCCCCAATCACCACAAGGATCTCACTTTGTGTATCTCTTTATCTGGCTGTTGGTTTGTGTCCTTTAATACCCTTTGTAACGAACCAGTAACCTAGTGAGTCCGTGGATTTTCAGAGTTCTGTGAGCTGTTCTAGCAAATTATTTGAACCCTAGGAAGGGGTTATGGGAACTTCTGATTTTGAGTAGGTTGGTCACAAGTACAGGTAACAACCTGGGCTTGCCAAGTGGAGGGTGGTTCTGCTGTATGAGCACCATGGAATCTGATTCAATCTCTGTGTAGCCAGTATCAGAATTGCATTGAACCCCCCTCCACGCTCAGAAAAAAAACACACACACACATTAAAATTGACTCTCAGAACACTTTTATGGAGCTAAAGAAGGGAGATAAAATGTATTAAATTTGATAGAGAGCCTCTTTTCTATCAAGCCTCTCAAGGTGCCAATGCTCCACAAAACACTAACTTAACTAAAACCTTGCCATGTCTCTCCCGCTTCTTAGTCGAGAAATGCCCCTCACATCACTAGATTTTGTTGTGATGGTTATAAGTAGAAATGGTAAGCCCATTCTACCCCGAGGAACTTTCTGTGCCCTTAATATGACCAGGGGCAGTGTAATAGCCAACCTGATGATATCTAATAATAGGTGTGCCTTAAATAACCAGAAAGAGAATTCATTAAAACTGAGACTCATTGTTTCAGGTCTTATAGAATATATTCTAGAAGTGAACCTAGACAGAACACAAGGTCTAAAACATGTCCTTTACATGAATGATGAAAGAATATATTGGGGGGGGAGAAGAAAAAGGCCTCTAGCACAAACATAAATTTTCACGTTAGAGAACCTTAGAAGAATATCAAAGTGAATATTAAATTCATCCAAGATAACTAACCTAAAAGACCTAAAAATTAAATTGACATCAATTCCCAGCACTTGGTGATAAATCTATAGCTGGACATAAAAAGATGACACAGCTGACTTATACCAGGTGTGTCAGTTTCCGAAGTACTTATAGAAAACCTGGGGATCTATCACAGGTGACCCCAAACATACACAAAATGCTGGGCAGCTATTTTCACTCAGATTTTCATATTAACAGGTATGATCATAACATTATTTTTCCTTGATCCAAACACAAATGAACCAAGCAACAACAACAAATAAGAAAAATTTTCTTTCAATGACTAATATTTTTTCAAGTATCTGCATCTTTCTCTGGTGCTCTAGTCTTCTCTTTCTTATCACCAGGAAATATTGCACATGGCTTGTTGTTAGGTTCTGCAGAGAAGAAACCCAACAGACTCACATAAGTCTTGCTGGAGCTCATGGCAAGAGCTCAACAAATAAATCACTGGAAAATCATCACCAAATGGCCAGCTCACTGGGCTGCCAGTGAACAGAGCGGCACGCCTTATCATTTATACACCTGTCCTGGGAGCTTCACTAAGACCAACACCAAAACTGTAAGCCTTTTAATTACTATCTAACAATTAGAAACTTCGTAGTAGGGGACATGGGGAGATACTAGGTTTTCTTTTAGGTAAAAACACCTTACCTTGTACTTGCCCATTTCTTTTTCCACTTTCTCCTCTGACCTCCAGTGCCTGATCAAAGAAGCTATCATCTTCCTCCTGGGAACTAAGTTATTTTTCTGTTCAGGGGAAATTTTAAACACCAACAAACTAAACAAACATTTCTTGTGTTCTTGGCACTCTTTTCCCAAACACACTGTGACTGATCTATAAATAGTTACCTTGAAAATATCAGCTCTAGAAATGAGCACAGAAAAGCTTTCCTCCCATATTTTCAAAGAAATAATCAAGGAAGTAGTATATTAATGTTCAGGAATATAACCATATTCTCAAATAGGTTCCCAGTAGGAAAGTTGACCTGATCAGAAGTTCTATATTCTTTAAAAAACTGTTCAACTTAAAAAAGTTATATGTTTAGTTTGTACAATTACTTATCCATTTATTCAGTGAATACTTTATCACATGCTTAACATGTGCAAACACTGCCCTACAAGCTGGAGACACAGTAATAAATAAAAACATGCCAAAGGAAAGCAATGACGGGCCCCCTCTGCTGCCTCCCGCCGCCACCCTGGGCCACGCGGTCTGTCCCACCATGGGCCGTGTGGTCTGTCCCACTGGGTTTGCCCGCTGGGGCCTGTGCAGTCTGTCTCACTGCTCACTCCTTTGCTGGTTTATCTGCACGCGAATGTGTGACTGCAGCCAGCCCCCCGGCCCCGAGCCCTCACTGGGTCAGCCCAATAGGGAGCTCCCTGGGCGCCTGGGGTCAGGGGATCTTTCTTGCCTGTCCCTGCTTCACTGCTGGCTCCACCCCTCTTACCAGTCCTGGTTGAATGGTTCTTTGTTGTCAGACTTCCGTATAGTTCAATTTTCTGTTCTTTGGCTGTATCTCTGTTCACCAAACCTTTGTTGTATTCAAACTTGGTTGTGAGAGAAGGCACAGTGTTTCCACCTACGCCTCCATCTTGGCCCCACCCCCACATACAGCCTCACAACCCAGCGACTGAGTGGCCTGGCCCTGGTGAGCCCCTAGGGCTCTGCTCCTCATACATAACAGGCATGAACAGTCCAAAACATGGTTCAAGAAGAACTCAAAACTCCAGAGCCTATAACTCTAAATGACCAGGAAATAGCCAACCTCTCAGATGCACAATTCAAGACACTGGTGATCAGGATGCTCGCAGAACTGGTTGATTTTAGCCACAAATTAGAGGAACATATGAAGGCTAAACTAATTGAAATGAAGAGAAATGCACAAGAAACCAATAGTGATGGAAAGGAAACTGGGACTCAAATCAAGGGGGTGGACCAGAAGGAAGGAAGAAATGCCCAAATAGGAAAAAGTGAAGTTACAAGAATTCAAAAAAATGAGGAAAGGCCTAGGAACCTCCAGGACATCTTTAAATATTCCAACATCCGAATTATAGGAGTACCAGAAGGGGGAAAGAAACAGCCATGAGTGGAAAACTTATTTGAACAAATAACAAAGGAGAACGTCCCCAGTTTGGAAAAGGAAATACACGTCTAGGAAATCCAGGAAGCTCAGAGAGTCCCAAAGAAGTTGGACCCAAGAAGGAACACACCAAAGCACATCATAATTACATTAGCCAAGATTAAAATGAAGGAGAGAATCCTAGAAGCAGCAAGAGATAAGGGAACAGTCACCTACAAAGGAGTACCCATCAGACTGTCAGTGGATTTCTCAAAAGAGACCTTCCAGGCAAGAAGGGGCTGGAAAGAAGTATACCAAGTCATGAAATCCAAAGACCTACATCCAAGACTGCTCTATCCAGCAAAGCTTTCATTTAGAATGGAAGGGCAGATAAAGCACTTCTCAGATAAGATCAAATTCAAGGAGTTCATCATCACCAAGCCCTGATTTTATGAAATGTTAGAAAAAGAAAAAGAAGATAAAAAATATGAACAGTGAAAGGACAGCAAACTCACAGTTACTAACAACCACACCTAAAACAAAAGCAAACTAAGAGGACAGCTAGATCAGGAGTGGAACCATAGAAATGAAGAACACATGGAAGGTTAGCAACAGGGGAGTGGGAGGAGGAGAAGAGGGGAAAAGATACAGAAAATAAGTAGCATAGACAGTAGGTAAAAAAAAAGATAGGGGGGAGGGCAAGAATAGTAGGGGAAATATAGAATCTAAAGAACATGAGACATGTGGTCATAAACTAAAGGGGGGGAATGGTGGGGGAGGGGGTGTGCAGGGTGGAAGGGAATGAAGAGGGGAATAGAACAACTGTAATGGTATAATCAATAAAATATATTTTAATAAATAAATAAATAAATAAAAACATGCCCACACAGAAAAGTTCAGTTTGGTGTAGAAACAAACAAACATTTTTAATACAGACTTATTAGACTTACAATAGTAACTCAAAGTGATATGGGATCATAGAGGAGAGAGAGTTAAACCAGAAGGAAGGAAGGCATGGTCCAAAAAGACAAAGGAAGAAATATGTAGACTGGGTTTGGAAGGAAATGTAGGAGCCAATATTTAAATAAGTAAAATATTTATTTATTTTTAGTTAGTTGGTTACTGCCTACCTTGCTCCAGAAAGGATTTAAGGAAACTTTCAAAGACACATTAGGCATAAGTAGATGAGTGGATAAAACAACTCTGGAACATTTATACAATGGAATACTACTCAGGCATAACAAAAAAGAGAGGTTTATGATTTGCAACAATATGGATGGACATGGAGAACATTATGCTAAGTGAAATAAGCAGTCAGAAAAAGACAAATACAATATGATTTCATTCATATGTGGAATCTAATGGACAAACTGAACTAACAAGCAAAATAGAGACAAGCTCATAGATGGAGAAGAGGATGACAGTTAAGGGGGGTGGGTAGGGGCTGAAGGGATTGAGCAAAAAGAAAAAAGAACACATGGACATGGACAACAGTGTGGTAATTGTGGGGGTGAGGTGGTATAAGGAGACTAAATGGCAATGGAAAAATATAATAAAAGTCATTAAATAAAGAAAAAAGATGGCGATGTTATGTTAATAAATAAAAGTGTACTTTGCATATTAAAAAAGATACATAAGAGATCAAAAGTAACTGAAATGCAAAATAAGATTTTTTATTTTTTATTTTTAAATTAAATGCTGCTAGTTTTTTTATTTATTTAATTCTTGTTCAAGTACAGTTTTCTGTCTTATATTCCCAGCCCTGCCCCCCTCAGTGCTCCCCACCTCTCTCCATTTCCACCCCCCACCTTAGTTATTGTCCATGTGTCCTTTATACTTGTTCATGTGAGTCCTTTCCCTTTTCCCCTATGATTCTCTCCACTCTCCCCTCTGGACCCTGTCAGCCTGTTCTGTATTTCAGTATATTTTTGTTTTGCTTGCTTGTTTGTTTTGTTGTTTAGGTTCCTGTTAATGGTGATATCATATGGTATTTGTCTTTCACCGCCTGGCTTATTTCACTCAGCATAATGCTTTCCAGTTCCATCCATGATGTTGCAAAGGGTAGGAACTCCTTTTTCCTTTCTGCAGCATAGAATTCCATGTTGTAAATGTACCATAACTTTTTGATCCAGTCATTTACCGATGGGCATCTAGGTTGCTTCCAACTCTTGGCTATTGTAAATTGTGCTGCTATGAACATCGGGGTGCATAGGTTCTTTTGGATTGGTGCTTCAGGGTTCTTGGGATATACTCCTAACAGTGGAATTGCTGGGTCAAAAGGCACATTCATTTTTAGTTTTCTTAGGAAATTCCATACTGTTTTCCATAGTGATTGTACCAGTCTGCAATCCCACCAACAGTGAACTAGGGTCCCCCTTTCCCCACAACCTCTCCAGCACTTGTTTGTTTCTTTGTTTGCACCAAAATAAGTTTTTTAAAACAGTCAGGCGGGAAGGAGTAAATGGAAATGAGCAGGGAAAACAAGTGGATCTAAAAGTGAAATAAAAGGCAAGCTATTAACGTCTATGTATTTGTAAGATGAGGACAACAAATTTGGTTCCAAGCTTGTAGCAATGAAGTCAAACAGGAGAAGTTATGAAGTAATCATCAGAGATAAGAAATAAACATAAAAGCTAACATTTATCAGGTTAAACACTTATAAAACAAAGAAGTATGGAGGTGAGTGAGCAATCCAGAGGTCTTAAGTACAGACTGAGAGTGGGACATGAGAAAGTGTAAAGTTACAGGGGGAGGGGGATGCGTGAACATGAAGATGCTTTTATGCCGCATCACATGGAGCTATCAGAAGATTTTAAGAGGCGTGGCCAGATTTTTTATTTTAGGAGGCTGGGGAAGTTTTCCAGGTAACAGTTGACAGGACTTTAAGGTTATGGCCGTGGACCTGTATAAAAGGGGATGAATTCAAATGACATTAAGAAGGTAAAATAGGACTATAGATGGAGAGGGGGGGATCTATACAGATGTACAGTATTTCTACTCATTTGGATTTTGTATTTTCCATCTTGTACAATGGGAATTAGAAGTAGCCTAACCACCTACTTTTCATAAAGATAGATAAAAGTAAAAGTCTAATGTGAACAAATTTATGTTACTTTCCTCCAATAAGAAAAGAAGGGAGAAGAAAATATTTGTATAAACTGCATTGCTTGGGGTAAAACATTGTGGTGTGGGGAGGGAATCATAGCTGTGAGCAGCTGGGAAAGCGAGATGAGCACCCCTACAACAGATTTAAATGAAGAGATAGAGAGAGGATGAAAAAATGGAATAAATCCCCAGACATATTTTACATGGTTTGAAATTTTGCCTAAGAGTTGGTCAAAGGAGATGATAGTCACACTCGGCACATGCAGTAATTGAGTAGCTTACACATTGGGCAAAACAGTTTCACTGATGTGATTTGCTTTGCAAATGATATTTCTAGTTACTGGGTTTCTTTATTCTTAATTTTGGTTCATTGTGCAGCCATTACTTTTTATGAATTTTTAACATTTTGAACTATATTTTTCCTAGGAGTTTCTCAATTTTTAAATTTTGAATTAATGATTCATTTTACAACCTTAAACTCAAAGAATAGAAAAGTAAAGTGGTATAATGATGACGATGTCTAATATTTATCCAGTACTATTAGGTGCTAGGAATTCATCTAAGAGTTTTATATTATTAATTAATTTAATCTTCACAAAAAGTCTAGGAGGTAGTAACTATTAATAGCATCATTTTACAGATGAGGAAACTAGGGTATATAAAAATGAGATAATTATTCTAGGGCCAAACCTCTTATTCTTCACCAAAATTGTATATTTTTTAATCCTCACCCAAGGACATTTTTTCATTGCTTTTAGAGAGAAAGGAAAAGAGAGAAGAAGAGAGTGAAACATTGACACAAGACAGAAGCATAGATTGGTCGCCTCCCACAGGTGTCTGGACAGGGGATAACAGGCATTCAACCAAGGATGGAACCTGCAACCCTTTGATCACAGGACAACGCTCCAACCAACTAAGTCATGCCAGACAGGGCCCCAAAATTATATCTTTAATGGAGCAAGTTCACCAGAAAAGTCAGTATGTTCGTTCTCCATAAATATATATTGAATGAATAAATGTCACTGATATCTGATACTCCCAAGTGACATCTTACCCTTATTAATAATTAATTGATCATATTAATAATGTATTCCATTTGCTTTTATATTCTGTCCTGACAAGAACCCTGTGAATTAAGTGGCTAGAGCAAATCGAGGTGCCGTAGAAGAAAAGACAAAACAGTGGGGAGCACTGGGGGGGTGCTGGGAATGGAGTAAAAGACAGAAAACTGTACTTGAACAGCAATTAAATAAATTAATATATATATAAAGAGAAGAAAAAAAACAGGAACAGAACAGGTCTTCTGATTTCTATTTTGGTTTCTTCCTCATACATAAATCATTTTTCCTATAGATATAAACTCCTACTTCCTGTGTCTTTCTAATTTATTCTAATTCCTTAAGTGACCTCTATTAACATGACAGTTATTGTTTCCTGCTAATGATAACTTATATCCAAAATTTTTAACTTACAAAAATAATATTAACTTTCTTTACTGTACACAAAAGCTTCACCAAAAAAAAAAAAATTCAGAAAAAACGATCATGACAAACCTCTAAAGAAGAGCTTGAGGATATTTAAAGACAAACCTCTAAAGAAGAGCTTGAGGATACTACTTCAATTCTAAAATGTCTATTTTGAGATTATAAGAGATACTATAGCTGCCGTATATGCCCGGGAATTGAAATCAGTGCATCCACCACAGGGAATTTGATAATATGTATCAAAATCACAATAGGCATACCCACTAACCCAGCAATAAAACATCTGGGATTTGTTTCCAAAGATACACTCTCACATGTAAAAATATTTAGATACAGCTTTTCATAGCAGCACTTTGAAAAGAAAATGTTGGAAATAAGCCAATAGTAGAGGATAGGTTAAATTAATTATAATATATCCAAAACCTGAAATCTACACAGGCAAAAGATAATGAAATTTATGTACTAATATGGTGAGATCTACCTCCATATTAAATATTGGCTCCTACATTTCCTTCCAAACCCAGCCTACATATTTCTTCCTTCGTCTTCTTGGACCATGCCTTCCTTCCTTCTGGTTTAGCTCTCTGTCCTCTATGATTCCATATCACTTTGAGTTACTATTATAACTCCAATCAATCTGTATTATAAATGTTTGTTTGTTTCTACACCAAACTGAACTTTTCTGTGTGGGCATGTTTTTGTTTATTACTGTGTCTCCAGCTTGTAGGGCAATGTTTGCACATGTTAAGCATATGATAAAGTATTCACTGAATAAATGGATAAGTAATTGTACAAACTAAACATATATAACTTTTTTAAGTTGAACAGTTTTTTAAAGAATATAGAACTTCCGATCAGGTCAACTTTCCGACTGGGAACCTATTTGAGATATGTTAAGTGAAAAAAATAAAAGCAGGACTGTACGCACTCTACGCATTGTTAAGAAAGAGAAGGAAGACGTGGAGAAGTACTTTGGCCTTTGGGAGTTATTCCTCAAGACTCCATACTTCTGTTTAGTAAAATGGGTGGATGGAGCAACAAAGACTCTTTCATGCCCCAGAACAAACCACCCTCCAATCCCTGACATGACACAAACTGGGAAAGATGAAAGCACTCAGTAATCAGCAGGATTGAGGAGAGACAAGCCCCCTTTCTTTGCCTGCTCATAGTTCATAAGACACGTTACCAAAGGGGGAAGAAAGGGCTGTTGAAGGATCTACTTACCAAGTTCAAAGGTAACATTGCCTGCTGCTTGTTTCTTTTTGCCGATGAGCTTCCTGCATAGTAGGTACTAGACCAGGAGTGACACTAAAGACTACAATACACAGGACGTCCCCCACAATGAGTTATCTGGCCCCAAATGTCAATGTTGCTGAGACTGAGAAACCCCAGTTTACAGATACAGTTTTCAACAGAATGTGATCTGGCATCTCCTAAGTCATTATTGTTATTTTATCTGACTCTAGTGGGCACTTCTATGTGATTGTTCAACAGCACTGCAAACTCAGCCTGAGCCAAACTAAACTCATTATTCTCCCCACTCACACCTAATGCACCTCATGCTGCCGCCCACCCTTCTCAGAGCCTGACACAAGTGTCCAGCCTTCTGAAAATCATCCTCGATTCTTTCTTTTTTCTTAGCCTGATTCAAATTTATCACAGAGTCCAGTGGATTTTACCACCTCTACAATAGGTCTCAAATCCATCCCTTCTTTGTCATTTCCCAAAACCACTGCTTTGGCTCACAGACATTTGTTGTTTTCAACTGTGTACAGCTGCATCTTTTTCCCTTCTCACAGGGCAGGCTATATTTCCCTCCAGTCCATTCTTCACACAGCAGACAGAATTATTTTGAAAGCAAAGATTCCTAAAGAGCCTCACCCCTAACATTTGTGGACTAGAGCAAGAACAAGTGGACACACCTAGTCCATGGCTATCCAGTTCTGTTTTCACCCCCCACACTAGAAACTCTATGTATACATGTACACACACACACAACTACACAGCTCCAGAACCACCCCTCTTGTCCTTGAGAATAGATACATGAAAGAGAAAGCCATCTCTGGAGTGGCTAGAACCTACCCTTTTAACCAATATATTCGTGTATTATATTGCTTCTCATGAAATGCTAAAATTCTGGACAAGTAGAAATCCATCGATTTGAATAGTACCAGGAGACCAAAACTCTAGACCAAGTGTAGGCCTGGTTTAATGAGTGTTTGGGACAACTCATCTTAAGTCAGTGAACCTTGTAGGAATAAGGAAGGAAGGAAGAAGCCTTTTTTTACTTCCTTTGAGAAGGAATCCAAGCTTTCCTTCATATGGTCAGTTGGCTTGGCCATGCACCATCAGGGTGGACAGCTATGTGGCAGGGCCTGGCAGATGGGAGGATGTCTTGCTCCCAAAATGTAGAAGGCATCAAGAACACAGTCGTCTTTTCCCAACAAAGCAACAGCACCATCAGGTAACTATAAGAAGCCTTCAGACCAAACAAGAATCAACCAAACACCATGGAGGAAATGTTGTCTAAAGCCTGGTAGACTGGGACCCAGTGCCAGGACGTAACTTCATAAGCAGGGGGATGTTTAAATACAGGGCTCCAAGGATGGAATGGATAACCCAGGTTAACCTTTCCCTCACAAGAATTGGAGAGGGCCAGAAAGAGAAAAGGGAGCCAAAAATGATAAACTGCACTTGCTTTGCCATTCTGTTTAAGGCCTTGAAGACAGAAGCCATCTGTGCACCTCTGAGAAAAGGGCTAGTACAGAAGCAGCAAGTTAGGAGACTAGAACCCAGCCCCTTAGAGGGCACAGGGTGGCTCCCATCCTGTGTCTGGGAACTGTGCTCAGGGACTTCGTTTTCTTCCCTCCCAGTGGCCATCAGCAGCAGAAGATCTACTCCGACTTGTGTTTTCAATAGAAATGATGACTAATGGTTACCTTATTAGTTCCCACCTTCTCTTCCCCCTATCTCAGCAGTCAATAGAAATAAGGAAGAGCACTGTGCCAGGCACTGTTCCCCAGTATATATGCATATGCTGGCCTTGTCAACTCCATCTGGGGCTTCCTAAAAAAACCACAGATACCTTGTCTACACGCAGAGGTAAAACCTACATGCAGCTTCAGAAACAATGACCAAATAGAAACTAATCAAACTTATCTATCTTGGGAAACTGCCCCAGGGTACCACCCCATACACCCTCCTTCCTCACTCCTAGGTTTTTTTCCTTTTTTTTTTGCCTTAGTCCCACAAATAAATAACATAAGACTTATACTTAAGCACCTGTGGTGACTGGGTGAACTGTTAATTATGAAATTTGGATATACCATCTGGGTTAACATTTGGCTGAGGACAGCTAAAGCTCTCAGTGCTTCTGAGAAAAACCCTGAGTATTTTTCTATTAATTATTATACAATTTCCCCCAGCTGGCGTTTCTTTCTCTCTCTTCTCTGTCTATTCAAATCCTAATACCCCTCCAAGTCTCTCCTTGCTCACTATGCTTGCTCTGACCTCCCAGCCCACATTATGAATCCCAGCTGTATTTATAGTCAGCATCCAAAGTTTATCCCTTAATTGTTCTCTAATTGCTTCACATGTATAACTTCAGTCTCCTGAATTCAAGAGGCCATATAGTACCTTATTTTCCTTTTCATTTCTCATCATGCACAGCACAGTTAATAAATATCCCTTTAGTACTGAATTTCATATATATTTCCGGACATTAACACCACTAAATTATCAGTCTCCTAAGGGCTGGAACCGGAACTTGTTATTCTTTGCAAGTGCCCCACTACTAATCAAATTGACCCTCTAGTAGGTACTCGACCATTTGAAGAATGAAAAAAAGATTACTACATAAATACTCCAAAGATCTAGAATGTGTTATTTAACTGGATTATGCAGCATTATAGCTGGGAGGACCTTTGAAATCATCTAATCAAAACTTTTAGTTTTACCAGAAATGAATCTGAGATTCAAGTAGGCTAGGTGGCATTTCAAGAGTAAGCAGCCAGTGAACGGTACAGACAACATTATGTGTTTCTACATAGTACCTAGAAATGAGGCCTTTCTTTTCTATCCTGTGCTCTGTCCAAGCACCCACGCCTCAGTTCCATTGCTATACTTGGTCAAGGCATTGTTGGCTTCCTGATTTCCAAGTGCCCTCCCTTGACCAGCTAATCACAATTACATACACAGGCTTAACCACAGGTTATTGGATGCTTTGAATGCCCTCTCATGATTATGATTTTCCTACAGAATCTATAACCATTATGTCTCCCCAAGACCCAAGGGCATCCTTTCAGAAATTACCCCAAAGTTGGGTTTGGTAGTATATTTGTTTCGACCAAACTGTAATCGTTCCTTTGGTCTTTGATTTTCTCAGACATCATTATGCAGTTACCATTACACTTCTAGCCTGAAGAGCTGGCCACACAACTCTCCTCAGAACAGCTGCCAAGTTTGCCAGTGGTGCTATTTCCTAGGCTGAAGCGAGCAGGGTAGCATTTCTCTCTTTCAGGAACCAGAATTGCTCTTTTTTTAATGCTTGAGGTAAAAGGCTTTCTTCACGTTAAACAACTACTAAACCCAGACCCCTCCAGCCAGAATGCTATCACGTTCACAGGATGTGCCATGGTCCCCTGGAGTGCCATTTATTAGAATCAGAGAGGTTTTGATGTAGGAGACAGTTGGACAGAAGTGAGCCGAGTAGGAACAATAGGCCCGGTACAGAAGGTCACCAGGGCAGAAAGCTCCAAGTGCCTAGCAGTGGGAATTTTTATAGTGGGATCTTTGGATGGTCTTTCTTCCCTTAGCACATCACTGGCCATGTGGTTGGACCTTCCCCTGACCTTCCCTCCCCGGGCATGTAGACCCCCTTAGTGGAGAAACAAGGGAACCTGAGAATAGCCTCATATGACTCCCATGCAAGCCTTTCACAACCACTCCATTAAGCATTACGATTTGGGGACAATGAGGTTCTGATGCACATAAAGTCACCTTAGGAGCAAAGCCTTGGATCTATTGACTGCAGAGGCAGAGTTTTGGTCAAACTAGAGGTAACATCCAGTCCTGGGTTGTGTTTCAGCTGCAGGCCCAGAGAAGCAGCAAGGCCAGGCAGGGCGATGCCATGGCTGACATCAGGACCAGCTGTGATGACTAATGACCCCTGCCCCAGCACTGACCAAACAGTGAAGACCACAACCCTCAGGAGACACACCTGGAAAGCTGAGGGATATCCTGTTAAGATCCTTCCCTGAGATTTCCGGATAAAAACCCTCAAAATAAAGGGCTAAGCGCAGCTCTGTCTCTCTTGAACATGACTGAGCCTTTCTCCTCTTATTTCCTCAGGGGAGGGTACATTTACTTTCTTTTTCCTAAGCTCCAAGGTCCTTCTTTTCCTCTGTAACTTATTTCCTGAGGCCATTTCTTCTACTGCTGACTTCTACCTCTGTGACTTTCTAAATAAACTTTTGAGTGTATTTGAGTCTTGGCTCTGAATTCTTTCTCAGCCAAAACTCTAGGACAGAGGTCTAACATCTGGTGCTGTTTTGCCATTAGCAGTTAAGTGGAAGCCCTCTGTGTGGCTGTCCCCTAAAGTCAGCCTGATATGTCAAAGAGCTGATGGGGATCACAGTTTTGACCTATTGTTTTTTGATGTTCCACTTTCAGGTGCCAAACACTGTTGGAGCTTTGGCCTACAAATTGCGCACAAACTGCATACACTGTTCTCAAAGAGAATTGTTTGTTTGACTTTAAGTCTTTCATCAACTAGGAATTGACCAAATACAGAGAGGAGAGATTGAAAGTATCCTTAAGAAAGAACAACAATAGTAAATGCCTTCCTGAACATTTCTAATGATCCAAGCTTTCTAACAGGACTGGTCCTTGGCAAAATTGCAATGCTCACCTCCCTAAGATAGGCATTTCCCTGCTTTGGGGCCTCCTTCTGCCTCAGGTCCTCAAGGCAATATACTCATGGGTGTCTGTGCTTCCTCACTGTGCTATTTGTATACTTTTCACTAGAAGCACTCCAAACATTGAACCTGTCTGTCCCATCCTCACTCCCTAAATCAAATTTCATCTGTGTCATCCCCTAGGGCCCTAATTTCTGATATAACTAATCACACAAGTTACATAATTTTGAGAAGTTTACTCAGCTTCTCTGCATCTCAGTTTCATAATTTATGAAAAGAAGTGGGAGGGCTGAATCCTCCCAAAGCCCCTTTCTGCTGAAATATTGAGTCTATCATTAAAGTATGGTAAGGGGCTGGGGCAGAGGGTAGGGTTGATTAATAAGGACTCCCACACTGTACTTGTTCTGGGTGGCACAATTACATTTTAATAAGTACCTGCTAGAAATGATGTCTTTCAGTGACTTCGGTGAGGACAATTTCAGGCCCAGTGGCAGATAAGTGGCAGAGTTATTTTTGACAAGACAGACTTTTCAGCATTATTTTCAGAGACACCATGGGGCAAGAGAAAAAGCCTAGATTTGACGTCACAAAAAATCTGCATTTGAATGTAGCTCAACTGTTTACAAGCTGAGTGACCTTGGGCAATTTACTTCAGCTCAGTGAAAGTGAATTTGTTTAACTATAAAATATCTTAAAGATACTTTTTGTTAAAGAAGTATTATTTTTGCTGTTACAGTGAAGAATTAAATAAGAAAATGTATAAAGTACCTAAACAATACCTGCATATAAAACATATTCAGTAAACATTAATCCCTTTTCATTCTTACTCCACCTACATTTACTCTGCATATGCAACAACTCCAAATTACTTCTTTTGACCAAGCCCAAATGTGAATCTTTTCATTTTCTAGAATAAGGCATGAATTATTAATGTAGTAAAAATAATACCACCCCACTGATTACAAAAAGCTAACTGAAAATGGCTGCTAAGAGACATATAACTCAATCCTTTCATAGCTATTTGTGGTATATTATTTCAGGGCTCTGGCTCCAAATTTCTCCTGCTTCGGGAGGCCAAATTAGCTAGCCTGACCCAGGAACGTGCTCACTTTGCAACTATCTAAACACATAAAACTCGAAAATATCCCCTTCCTTTATTTTAAGAGGGGAAAAAAAGCTATGTTTCTTAAACAAGGATGTAGAGTCTGCCTACCCCAGCTAGTATCAAACTGAGGCCTGGAAGATAAATATTGCCTCATATTTTCAGAAAGAGTCCAAAACCAACTCTATCCTCCTTCCCCCACAGGCATTTCCTTTTCTCATTATCTTTCTTACGGGGAAATTGGAGTGCACAGTCCAGTGAGTCATCACTTGATCCAATGTGACTCCAGCTGGGAGGAAACTGAGGAGAGAATTCTCAGCATGGACATGGTTGGACTGCACTGGCCCTAAGAGGCCAGGATACTTTGGAAATTGGTTACAGGTCCTCAGACCCAGAGTGGTGAAATTTGGGGAAAAAAAGAGTGTGTTGCTTTGTCATCACGACAAAAGAGAAGGCTGCCAGAAATTGACTACAGGGGTAGAAGCATTCTGTTGCTCTCAGAGGCCGAGATGCTTTCATCCTGGGACCTGACCCTGACAATGGGCCATGCTGTCTTAGGCACCCTCTTCCTTAGTTTCAGCCAGCTCACCCCTATTGCATACTCCTTAGAACCTCCTTTCACATTGATCTCTCCCTCTTCCTATCCCCAAACTTAAACTTTTTAACTATCCTAAGGTAGATGAAAGGATAAAAATTAGACATTTAAATATGAATGATTTTTATTAACCCAACTAAGGGAATTTAAGACAATGAGAAAGAGCAAAGATTTAGTGAGGGATGAACTATTCTGAGAAAATGGTCTCTTCTCTTAGTGGCCTTGGTTCACGTAAGTCAATAGCCATATTGACCTACATATTTTCAGAAAATTCCCTAAAACACTTTTAGGGAAAGCAGATGAAAGTGGATGGTTTGTAGCTAAAGGCACTCTGGCCTCAAATGATAGTATGCTCAGCCTGAAGATCTACATGATAAAATCAACTTTACAAGGTATTATTTGTTTTTTAGGACACCCTGAAGTTTGGAGGGTAGGAAGACTAAGTGGCAAAATGGACACAATTTGTCAGAAAAGATTTTAATATTTCCAAGAGTTAAAGGATCCAGAGAAACTGGTTGCGCCAAAGTTCACATGGGCAGATGCCCTAAATTTTTCTGTAAGTGGTACTTGCCAAGACTTACATTACCCAAATACCCAGACATTGTGTTATGAAGTTTAGGAAATAAGAAAGTATGCCTGAAATGAAACCAGTTAAGCCTCAATATAGTAATATATTTATATTTATATATCTATTAATTTTAAAGTGAGAAGGGATGAGGTAGAGAGAGAAACATCAATTTGTTGTTTTACTTATCTACGTTACACATTCATTGGTTGCTTCTCGTATGCATCCTTACTGGAGAGCAAACTTGCAACCTTGGCGTATTAGAATGACACTCTAACCAACTAAGCCACCTGGCCAGGACCTACAGATGCATATGTTTCAATATACAGTTATATGTGTATATATAAGTATATGTAAATATATGCCTATGTGTGTATATGTGCATATATTTATATGTGAACATATAAGTATATGTGTATATGTGTGTGTAAATATATGACACATAGCTCTAGCTATATCTATATAGATAGATCTAATATACATAGATGTATTTGCAACACTGCTGACAAAAGAAGTCAGTAGCGACTTGTAAGCAGGATTTACAGCACTGAAGTAATTCTCCTTGAGCTAGGATTAAATCTTACTCACCACCATCATTAGCCTTTAAGTTTCAAATAAACTGTTATTCACTTTCCAGTTCTTCTGAAGACTTCTTTATACATCTTCGTACAGCTCTGACTCACCAGTCTCTCAAGCTGTTCAGAATAATTCAGTTATTGGAATGCACATGATAAGATTAGCTTCCTCCTTCATCCTTGCCCCAAGGGTATTTGCACTTTTACAGGTGAAAGCTGAGATTTTGTTTGTTTTATTTTGTTTTTCCAAGATGATGAACTGAGCACAAGTGAAACGTAGAAGTTAGTCTCTTCT
This sequence comes from Sturnira hondurensis, assembly GCF_014824575.4. NCBI lineage: Eukaryota > Metazoa > Chordata > Mammalia > Chiroptera > Phyllostomidae > Sturnira > Sturnira hondurensis. The sequence goes on along the minus strand of NW_028073511.1, from coordinate 10,967,448 downwards.
CTTTTCAGGGTTGCAGTTAATAGTTAAATTTATAACAAAAGATAACAATTTTCTTTTAAAGAAAATAAGCTCCTAACAACAACAAAAAAAGATAGAGCAAGAGTGGGAGAGACAGATCTCCACAAATCCCTTGAAGAGGGATAGTATATAGAAGCATTTTGCAGAAAACTAGGAGGATCTAGTCATGGTCTAGTATGCATGCAGAAAGAGGCAGTAGAGGCCTGGTCCTTTCAGAGTTTCAGGACAAGTTATTGTGAAACTATCATTTTCAATTTCTTTAAATTATCAGTCAATTATAATAGAAAAATAAAGACATATTTTAAATAGTCTGTTTGAGGAAGTAAATTGAAGACACACTTCAACAACGTAAGAGTGACATCCAATATAGAAACGAAAGCCTTGAGGAGACTTCTGACCAAGATGGAGACGTAGGTAGATATACTTTGCCTCCTTGTACAACCAAAAAAAGGACAACAATAAATTAAAAAAACAGAAAACAACCAGAGCTACCATAAAATCAAACTGTATGGAAGTCTGACAACTAAGGAGTTAAAGAAGAAACACTCATCCAGACTACACCACATAAGTTGCCCTGCCCTAGTGAATACCTAAGGCTTCACCCCTTATAATGTAAGAGGTTCACCGAGACAAAAAATAAGGCCTAAGTGAAAGATCAGATCAAAACTCCAGAAAAACAACTCAGATGCAGAGCTCAAAATACTGGTAATCAGGGATGCTCACAGAAATGATTGTGCATGGTCACAAAATAGAGAAAAAAGTGAAGTCTATGCAAAGTGAAATAAAGAAGAATATACAAGGAACCAACAGCGAAGGGAAAGAAATTGGACATAAATCGATGATTCAGAGTAGAAGGAAAAATTAAACAATCAACCAGAACAGAATGAAGAAGCAAGAATTAAAAAAAAAATTAGGAGAGCTTTGGGAAACTTTAAGACAACTTTAAATATTCTAACATCTGAATAATAGGGATGCCAGAAGGAGAAGAAGAAGAGCAAGAAACTGAAAACTTATTTCAAAACATAATGAAGGAGAAATTTCCCAATCTGGCAAAGGAAATAGACTCCCAGGAAGACCAGGAAGCCCGGACAGTCCCAAAGAATTTGGGTCCCAGGAAGCACATATCAAGGTACATCTTAATTATGTAAGTCATGAAAGTCAAGAACCTACATCCAAGATGACTCTATGCAGCAAAGCTATCATTTAGAATGGAAGAGCAGATAAAGTGCTTCCCAGATAAGGTCAGGTTAAAGGAATTCATCATCACCATGCCCTTATTATATGAAATGTTAAAGGTACTTAACTAGAAAAAAGAAGATGATAAAAATGTGAACACTAAAATGACAGCAAACTTAAAACTATCAACAACTGAACCTGAGCAAAACAAAAGCAAAAGCAAACTAAGCAAACAATGAGAACAGGAACACAATCACAGAAATAGAGATCACATGGAGAGTTATCAGCAAGGAGGGGGAGAATGGGGAAAATGTACAGGGAATAAGAAACACAGATGGTAGGTACAAAATAGGGGGAGGTTAAGAATAGTGTAGGAAATGGAGAAGCCAAAGAAATTATACGTGTGACCCGTTGTCATGAACTAAAGGGGGGAGGATGGGAACGCTGTGGGTGGGGGGTAGGCAAAGGGTGGAGGGGAATACAAGGGAGAAAAAAATGATACAATTATAATAGCATAATCAATAAAATATACTTAAAAAAGAACTCTAAAAACAGTGAATAAACTTAGACCTTAAAAAAGGAACAAAAGCCTTAAGCTATAACAATCTCTAAGAATGACTCAAAAGTCCAATAAAAATGAATCAGACATTAACAGCAGTACAGACAACCCATAAAGCAATTGCTCCAAATGAGAACAGACATTCAGTGGGCTCTACGGCCAACTTTATAAGCAATGAAAAGATAGGGATCCTTTTCAATAGATGGAATGAGCAAAAAGTTGCAAGGTTATAATATAGGGTGCAGAAGGCTACATTTCTCCTTCTAGTAACTCCAGGGTGGGGGAGAGTTCAGAAAAGCTACAGTGTAAATATGAAACAGACTAAAATGTGACATGATTAGAGTATTTGAAAGAGTATAAATAAAAAGAATTCCTTTGATCTAACTCTAGGATCCTGACTAGTCAAAGGGCAAAGGGGGAAGGGGGGTATGGCATTAATGTATAGTGAACAGTGTTTACATAAGCATACTATTATAAGTGCTTTTTAAAGTTTTCTTTTAGAGCGAGGGGGAGGGAGCAAGAGATGGAGAGAAACGTCAGCCTGTTGCCTCTTGCACGTGCCCCAAATGGGACCAAACTCATAACCCAGGCATGTGCCCTGACTGGGACTCAAACCCATAACTTTTCAGTTTACAGGATAATACCCCACTGACTGAGCCACACTAGCCAGGGCTATAAATGTCCCCATAATGGACTTCAACTTTGGAATGAACCCATAGACAAAATAAGGGTTTCTAGAAAAAACTCCACTTTGTATAGAATGAGCCTTCCATGCAAATCTCATCTATTAAGCATCAGACTTTCCTTTAAATTAGTTGCCCTCTTTAGATCTTAAGTAGAAAGAAACAGGAAGCAAGTTTTTTATTATTAGTGCAGTAATTTGACATTAGGTATAAATGAGTACTTGTTTTTTCAGTGTCATTATTTGAAAGAATGGCAAGGTTACTTGTGAACAGGTACCTTAGTCGGTGAAAGACTAGTCACTCCTGTGAGACTCCCAAATTGTCCCATTATGCAGAAAGCCTATTTTCATTCTCTGTTTAGGGTAGCTTGATGTCACAGGTTAAGCCTTTCTGACTGTGCCACAGCAAATCCAACTTCTCAATCCTGCTGACAGAATTGCAGTCACGTTTCTGTGGTCCCAGCAGCTACCGGAACCACCCTCAGCCAGCCCTTCTGCACATCTGGAATGTACCGTGCTCTACCAGGAGTAGTGATGGGTGACACTTCTCCCTCTCCAGCTCTCCTGCTGGCTGTAAAGCCAACAGCAGTGGCATATTTCTGTCATACCAGTCTATTTGTTTAAAAAAGAAGACTCTAACTTCATCTCTGGAATTTTAAAATTAGTTTTTGACTTGTCCTGGCTGGCATAGCTCAGTGGATTGAGCGCGGGCCTGCGAACCACACGATTGAGGTTCGATTCCCAGTCAGGGCACATGCCTGGGTTGCAGGCCAGTTCCCAGCAGGAGACACATGAGAGGCAACCATACATTGATAATTCTCTTTATTTATCTTTAGAGGCGAAGGGAAGGAGAGAGGTCTCCTTCCCTTCGCCTCTAAAGATAAATAAACAAAATCTTTTAAAAAAATTAGTTTTTGACTTGACAAACAAAGCTCGGCAGAATTAAAGCAGAATTGGCCCTGGCTTAGGAGGCTCAGTTGGTTGGGCATTGTCCCGCAAAACAAAAGGCCACTGGTTTGATTCCTAGTCAGGGAAAGTGCTTGGGGTGCAGTTTCAGTCCCCCATTGGGGCATGAGAGAGAAGCAGCAGATTGAGGTTTCTCTCTTAAACCCATGTTTTTCTCCCTTTTTTTCTCCCTCCCTTCCCTTCTCTCTAAAAAAGAAATCGTTTTTTCGAAAGCACTAAAGCAGCAGCATTCATTATAATTGTTCAGTAGAGTATAAGTGGCATCATCCTGACTGATGTATATTTAAGCAGTAATTGACAGAGGCTTGAGAGGGCTGCGGGGGTCAGTAAGAAGCCAGGTGGATGATAGCAGAGCTGCTGATCCTCTCACCAACTAGTGGAGAGTGCAGAGATGTTGTGCTAACTCCCCGAACTGTAAATGAGGAGTTGTTTGCCAACACACTCTAGGAGGATGGCACCTGCAAATCTGAGAGCACTATGGGGGTCCGGAGGGAAGGGAGGTGAGGAGGAAGGGCAGCCTGACGTGGTGGAAGTAGCATGTGAGCTACTACTAGGAGTAGCTCAGTTGAATCTTGAGCCCACAATTTATTGGATGTGTGATTAGGGCAATAAGTTAAGCCTTCAGAGCTTCGCTTTCCTTTTCTATCAAATGAGCATAGGCTGTCTGCTCCTCGTGTTCAACAGCCATAGGAAGTCACATCTTCCTGCACAGTGCCAGCCACAACCCTGAGATGTGATGGTGAAGGTCCAAGTGAATGGATGTGGCTGTACAGGGTGCCTGGTCATCGGGGCTGCTTTTAAGTCTGGCAAAGTGAATATCATTGCTATCAACCCCTTCATTGATCTTAGCTACATGGTCTATACATTCTAGTATGATTCTATTCATGGCAAGTCCAAGGCATAATCATGGATGAGAAAGGGGACCTTGTCATCAGTGGAAAGTCCATCTCCATCTTCTAGGAGTGAGGTCCCACCAACATGAAATGGGATGATGCTGATGCTGAATATGGTTTGCAATCCACTGGTGTCTTCACTACTATGGAGAAGGCTAAGGCTCAGTTGAAGGGTGGAGCCAACAGGCTCATCTCTCCCCATCTCTGCAGATGCACCCATGTTTGTGATGGGTGTGAACCATGACAAGTATGGCAACGCCCTCAAGATTGTCAGTAATGCCTCCTTCACCACCAACTGCTTGGCCCCCAAGTCAAGGTCATCCATGACAACTCTGGCATCATGGAGGGATTCATGGCCACAGGACATACCATTACTGCCACCCAGAAGACTGTGGACGGCCCCACTGGCTGTGTTGGTGGGGGGTGCCCAGAACATCATCCCTGCTTCTACTGGTGCTGCCAAGGCTGTGGGCAAGGTCATCCCTAAGTTGAATCGGCGGCTCACTGGCATGGCCTTTTGTATCCCCACCCTCAATGTATTATTATTGGTCATAGATCTGACCTACTTCCTGGAGAAAGTTGCCAAATATGATGACATCAAGAATGTGGTGAAGCAGGCATCAGAGGACCCCTTAAGGGTATCCTGGGCTATAGTGAAGACCAGGTGGTCTTCTGCGACTTTAACAGTGACCCCACTCCCCCACATTCAACATAGGGGCTGGCATTGCCCTCAATGAGCACTTTATCTAGCTCATTTCCCAGTATGACAATGAATTTGGCTAGAGCAACAGGATGGTTAACCTTATGGTCCACCTGGCCTCCAAGGAGTAAGAAACCCTGGACCAACTTCCCCAGCAAGGGGAAGAGAGGCCCTCAGCTGCTACAGAGTCCCAACAGTGGGACCATCAATGCCCCAACAGACCGAGAGTCTCCCGACCTCAACAGTTCCCATCCCAGACCCCCTGAAGAAGGGGAGGGGCTTAGCAAGCCCTACCTTGTCATGCACCATCAATAAACTTCACTATACCTAGAAAAAAATGGGCATAATTATACCCACATTACATGAGATAATACAAAGGTCTTGGCATTTAGAGGCTTCTCACATATGTTAGCTGGTCTCCTTCACTGCAAATGTTTCATGTGTCACACTTTTCCCTCAAAAATCCATTCCATAGGAACAAGTTCTTCATAAACCTTCTTTCTAGTTCTACCCAGGAATAGCATATGGGGTACCAGGCCAGTTTCTTCCTCTTTTCTTTTATGAGTTACCTCACATTTCCACCCTAACCAAAAAGAAAAGAAAAGAAAAAAGAAAGAGAAAGGACTTCCCTTCCTTCTGAGGACCTTATAGGAATGCTTGGGATAAAATGGGCAGGTACATCATGGCGGACATTGTGTGATTGAGTAATGGTGAGACAGGTGAATTCATAATGAGTGAAAATGCAGTCAGGTCCCCTTGGCCTAGGTCAGCTTTGTGCCTCCACCATTTCATGAGCTCATTGCCACGCCCCTCTGCTTGGACTCCAGAGATGACAGCAGCAGGACTTGCATTTTTGTCAGTTTCTACCAAGTGCTATAGCCATGGGGCCTTTCAGACACTGACATCTCTGTGGACTTAGGAATTCCACCTTTCAGAATGCTTCTTACAAATGTCTCCCACCACGTGCATCCAGTTACAATTAAGTTCAAAGGAAAATAATTTTCCCCTGACCAGTCTCTTCCTCTGTGTGTGTACTTTTTAGTAAAAATTCTGAGTTTTTTTCCCTCTAGTGAAGGTTTCTTTAAAATCATCATTTTCTTTTTTTCCTCTTTCTTTAAATGTCATGGCCAAGAATTATTTCCTGGTGGTTTATCGTGCAGAACTCAGCTCACCGGTCCATGTAATGTCACTTCACTTTACTCTTTGTGCCAGTTAACAAGGTGCAGAGAGAACACACTACGGCAGTGACAGCCAGGCTGCGTGCTCCTTCATCACGGGACAGCATGTGGACATTGAACAAGCAGCAGCCCTTCTCCCATTAACAGTGGGTTTAAGTCCATAAAGAAAAACATAGGACCCAACCATAAATGTGAAGTCTGAAAATAAATGAACAATATTTGTTTGCAAAAATAATCCAAACCAATTTCAGGGTCCTACAACCCGGGCTACAAAATCAGGCTGCGCTAACACACCCAGTTCTCTTAATGTCCACAGACACAGGCAGTTCCTCCACCACCTTTCAAGATTTCCTCTCATCCCTAGTATTTCTGAAAGCTCCCAGGAGCGTAGCATAGAACTCAAGAGTTTGCACAGGCCAGCACTCGAATGTAGGCCCTTGTCCACACCAGCCCATCCTGAAGGGCCAGCCCTTTGCATGTGCTACCATAGCTGCCCCATTTCAGACCGCTAAAGCTCCTTGGGATGCTGCTGTCTCTACTGCTTCAACCAGTGTAGACTCTTGACAGAGCAAACAAGTACAGCCATGAAGGTCATATATGCATATTGTAGTCCATGTGAAACATGGTCCCTGAAACTGTGCAGTATACAACCTACACGACCATACATCATTGCCCTGGGGCTAACCTAAACCCTCACTCACCAATTCCAACTCTGCTACTACATTTACACACAGCTGGTAAAACCGAGGATGATGATTACTTTAGTTTGTATACATATTATTTTTAAAAAGGGACATAGGGGACAGTCGTGCTGTCAGAGGGACTGGGGCAGGACACATTCAGATAACAGTCATACACTGCACCCCAATTAGCTTCTCTTTCCTCACTCTCCTCCACACCCTGTTGCTCAGCCTAGTTCAGTATGTTGTGTTTGCCCTCCACTACACCCTTCCAATCCTTTCTAAGACCTCAATACATCTTTGGACTGCAGTCACTAATCCTGTCCCCAGTCTTTACTCAGTATGCTCCTCAGCTCCACAGGTCAGACTAAACAAACGAAGCCTAATTGAGGGTAAGGCTTCCGAGCCTATCAGAGAGCCTTTCTTTCCTTTCCGTTAGACCCACGTGGGACACCCTGTTACATGAATATAGAGACTCACCAGAGTTATATAAGTCTCCTTGTATGTCAGAGGTGGGACACCGGATCAAAACCAAGCCAATTACCTCACTCACAAAACAAGGGTTTGATCTGAAGTGGCATGAGGCAAGAACATAAGAAAATAGCGCATGTTCATCTCTCCTGCTTCAATTCCCAGACAAGACTACCAAGCTCTCCCTGCCAGGGCTGCCCTGCTTTCTGCCTTTTTCTAAGCTTAGTTCTCCAACCTTTTAGAATTTTTATGAACTACCAATGTTCTCTGAATAAATTCCTTTTCTGCTGAAATTAACTAGACTCCATTTCTGTCATTGACAACTGACAAATTCTAACTCATATATTATGTGTAAAGAGAACAGAATATTGCTGGAAAACTCTACAAAAAATTGAATTACTAAAAGCCGCATTTTGTTCCTTGTGTAATTAGAAGCAAAAATAGAAAATATCATGTTTCCTTAAATTAAGTGTAAACTTAATATTAATTTAATTTCCCTAAATTAAACTGTAAATTAACTCTTATAGCCAATATGATCCACATTAAAAATTCAAAAAAGAATTATTTTTGAGCCTTGACAAAACAGTGTGAGATTTTCAAAATGGCCTGGTGCTGGCATAAAAACAGACAGATAGACCAATGGAACAGAACAGAGAGCCCAGAAATAAACCCAAGTCTCTACAGTCAATTAATATTTGACAAAGGGAATAGCAACATAAAATGAAGTAAAAATAGCCTCTTCAACAAATGGTGGTAGGAGAGCTGGACAGCTACATGCAAAAAAATGAAGCTCAAGCACCAACTTACACCATACACATAAATAAATTCAAGGTGGATAAAAGATTTAAATATGTCGTGACACCTACAGTCCTTGAGGAGAACATAAGCAGGAAAATGTCAGATATTTCACGCAGCAACATTTTCATTGATATGTCCCCTAGAGGAAGGGACATAAAGAAAAGAATAAACAAATGGGATCTCATCAAAATAAAAAGCTTCTGCATGGCTAAAGGAAACAGTATTAAAACAAAAAGAGAACCAACTGTATGGAAAAACATATTTGCTAATGATACCTCAGGTAAAGGTTTAATCTCCAAAATATATAAAGAACTCACACCACTCCACTCTAAGAAGACAAGCAACCCAATTAAAACATGGGCAAAGGACTTGAATAAACACTTCTCCAAGGAGGACATACAGAGGGTCCAGAGACACATGAAAAGATGCTCTCAGTATTGCTAGTTATCAGAGAGATACAAATTAAAACCACAATGAGATACCACTTCACACTAGTCAGAATGGCCATCATAAACAAAGCAACAAACAAAAAGTGTTGGAGAGGTTGTGGAGAAAAGGGAACCTTAGTACACTGTTGGTGGGATTGCAGACTGGTACAATCACTATGGAAAACAGTATGGAATTTTCTCAGAAAACTAAAAATGGATGTGCCTTTTGACCCCGTAATTCTACTGCTAGGATTATATCCTAAGAACCCTGAAACACCAATCCAAAAGAACCTATGCACCCCAATGTTTATAGCCGCACAATTTACAATTGCCAAGAGTTGGAAGCAACCTAGGTGCCCATTGGTAAATGAATGGATAAAAAAACTACGGTACATTTACACAATGGAATTCTATGCAGCAGAAAGAAAGGAGCTCCTACCCTTTGCAGCAGCATGGATGGAACTGTAAAACATTATGCTGAGTGAAATAAGCCAGGTGTTGAAAGGCAAATACCATGTGATCTCACCTTTAACAGGAACCTAATCGACAAAACAAACAAACAAGCAAAACACAACTACAGACACTGAAATAGAGAACAGGCTGTCAGTGACCAGAGGGGAGAGAGAGGAAATGTCAGGGGAAAAGGGGAAGGGTTTACAGGAACAAGTATAAGGGACACATGGACAAAACCAAGGGGGATGGGTGGAAATGGGAGGGAGGTGGGGAGAGCTGAGGGGGAGGGCCAGAAAACTGTAAGATGGGGGGAAAAGGCAGAAAACTGTACTTGAACAACAATTAAAATAAAAAAATTACTATTTAAGCATGAATAGCACAAAAAATAAAATAAAAGTCTGAAAAAGAAAGCCAAAAAATAATAACAATGTAAGATTTTATCTTTAAAGATGAATATGTTAATAACAGCCAAGGAAAATCTGGGGGAAAAAGTACTTGTCTTGTCACAAGTTAAGTTAGTAGGAACTATTTAACCACTGTAAGAAACAGTGTGCTGGTTGTACAAGAGCAGAATAAAGATATCAGAATAAGTAGAAATTCAGAAATATATCCAAGAGGCTTTAAGGGTTTAGAACATTATACAATGCATATTTCAAAGTCAGGGATAAGCAAGAACTAGAAATTATAAGTAGTATTTGGAAAATTAATTAGCATTTAATACAAAGCTGTATTTCTACCTCACTGCATATTCCAAAATAAACTCTAAATGATTCAGATAAAAAGGATGAATATTTTATAATTAACCACAAAACTATTGAATGTAATTCAAATGCTTAAAGGTTACCACTTAAAGTTTAAAAAAATAAACCATAAAATGACTAGAGTAAAATATAAGGTAATAAAAATATTTTAAAAAATCAGAGTAGTGTTGTAAAAAAACATAAATATTTTTATAATCTTGGAGTGGGAAAGATTCATATAGAAAATACGGAGTCTGAAAGAAGTAATGCTTGCTTGAGTGTGGTTGATAGGGTAATAATATGAGCATAATAATTTATAGTTTTAATATGAACATTTCACCTCAAATGTCATATGGTGTGCTTGAATGTGATATTGTTATCTTACAGAATTACATGCTTATAATTTTGTAATAGAAAAGGAACATTATTTGTGCCAGGCTATGGATATCCCTGTAACCAAGGGAATGTGGAGGGACTCAGGGCCTTCTACTAAGTATTTAATAACTATACTATGGTATCCCACTCAATGCAATATCATGCTCTTCAAGATCTATGTGAGGATGTCCATGTTCAAGCTCTATTTTGAGCTTAGGGCTTTTCCCAGTCATTTATTCCCAGGTAGGAAGAGCTCTGAAAGGATCCAGGACTAAATAGAATCCTAAGGAGCATTTTCACATGGAGATAAGTGGATATAATAAATCGATCTGTGTAGGGGACTGGTTTGTTTTCGTCAGGCAAATGTGACTCAGCTCTGTATGGAACACCTACAGAAGCGAAGTGGTGGGCAGGAGCCAGACCTTCAAACCAAGTTTTCCCGTGGGAATCAGGTCTAGAAAATGCATACAGACTGTAATGGCTTCCTCTTGCTAAAACTCCATCACCCTGGTCTAAAACAACAAATATGTATTGTCTATCTTCAAGGTAATATCCAAAGCTTGTGTGAATTTTCCCAGGACAGAACTAATCGGCTCATCGCCATTCCCCTCTGCGTGTTATTTTTATTTCCTTGATTGTACCTAAAATGTAGACAGTAATATTCTATGTAATAGGTAATAAATCTTTCTCTGATGTAAGACCCCAGGAAAACAATAAAAGCCTGTCTAGGCAAGGGACGACACACTTCCCTCTTGAGGGAGTGGCCAAGGCGTCCATAGGCATCCATAGGCACTCTCCCCTTGAGAGAGTAGTCCTGCTGTTCCTTTTTTCTCTACAGGATTGTTGTGGCCTGCGCATTTATTCTCGCCATCAGCCACAACAGGCGTACTCTGCTGGATGGAGTCTGCCACAGATCTGGGCCAAGACAAGTTATCATTTCACTTTTTTTTCTCACGAACCTATAAAAAGCTGAGGTCAGTAGTGGGCCTAGCAGAAGAGGCCAATGAGCCAGGCACTCGAGTGACTGGGATGTAGAGGCTAGAGGGATAAAAGGCTTTCGTTCTCAAGCCCTCCTTACCTGAATATGAGAACAAACAGGGAATTGGGCCAAAGTCCTTACCACTAATAGAGAACATATTAACTAGAATGCCCTCTGTGTGGCATGAGCCTTTAAAGTACTCAAGCATAATGGCCAGCACAATGAGGGAATTCAGATTCCAAATTCTAGTTATGTTTCCTCTCCTAAAGGCCTGGGAAAATGGCAGCGGGATAAATTCCACCAAACTACTGGCAGTCTTGGGGCAAAGCTTCTTTGTAGATTTACCTAGGAAATTGATATCTATTGGGAATCTCACACATCTACACTACCCGCTCCTGAGGTTTGGTGAAACCGAATTCTGATCATTCCAATAAGAGGTGGCTTCTCTCCTCTTACCAACTTTCCCAGCCCTTCCTCCCCAGCCAACCTACTGATTTACTTATGAGTTCCTTAAGGGACATGACAGACTTATCTTGAACTGGAAGTGAAATTTGTTTAATTCTCCTAATGTAAATTCATTCATAGAAATAATCAGACTTTCTTCACCAATTACCAATTGAATAGAAAAAGCACCTCCCTCAAGTCTTTCCTCAAATGGCAATTTCTCTTTTTTAGAATTCACGAAAAAAGTGAATTCTATTCCCTTTCTTACTGTTCACATAATAAGGTGATGTATAAAATAATATAGTGTTAAACTTCCGGCCAAGATGGAGGCATAGGTGGAAACACTGTGCCTCCTCCCACAACCAAAATTAAGGACAACAAAGATTTACAAACAAAAACACAACCAGAACAGACAGAAAATTGAACTGTACAGAAGTCCAACAACTATTCAACCAGACTAGTAAGAGGGGTGGAGTAGGCCGTCAGTGGAGAGGGGTCGCAGCAGGAAAGGGTGGTGGCTGCCAGACCTGGGACCACAGGCAGCGCAGGGCTGACCAAGGTCATACATTCAAGTGCGGATAAACCAGGCAAAAAGGGGCAGCCAGACAGACCCCACAACCCAGGGCTCCAGCACCAGGAAATAAAACCTAAAAGCTCCAATTGAAAAGGTGCCGGGAGAGACTCCTAGCCTCACAGGAGAATTCACTGGAGAAAACCACAGGGTTCTAGAATGTACACAAGCCCACCCACCCAGGAAGCAGCACTAGAAGGGCCCAATTTGCTTGTGGGAAGTGGCAGAGGGGATTGAAATCTGAGAGAGAGCCATTGTTCCCTCTCTGACCCCACCCCCACATACAGCATCACAACTCAGCCATGTGGGTTGCCCCACCCTGGTGAACACCTAAGGCTCCACCACTTAGATGTAACAGGCATGAACTGACCAAAAAATTATGGCTCAAATAGAAGAACAAATCAAAGCCCCAGAACCAATACTTTTAAGCAACCAAGAGATAACCAACCTATCAGATGCACAGTTCAAAGCACTGGTGATCAGGATGCTCACAGAACTGGTTGATTTTGGTCACAAATTAGATGAAAAAATGAAGGCTACACTTAGTGAAATGAAGGAAGATGAACAGGGAACCAATAGTGATGGGAAGGAAACTGGGAATAAAATCAATTGAGTAGACCAGAAGAAAGAAAAAAATGACCAAACAGAAAAATATGAAGAACAAGAATTTAAAAAAATGAGGAGAGGCTTAGGAACCTCCAGGACATTTTTAAATGTTCCAACATCCAAATTATAGAGGTACCAGAAGGGGAAGAGGAACAGCAACAAGTGGAAAACTTATCTGAACAAATAATAAAGGAGAACTTCCCCAGTCTGGCAAAGGAAATAGACTTCCAGGAAGTCCAGGAAGCTCAGAGAGTGCCAAAGAGGACTGACCCAAAGAGGAACACACCAAGGCACATCATAATTACATTAGCCAAGATTAAAATGAAGGAGAGAGTTCTAGAAGCAGCAAGATATAAGGAGACAGTCACCTACAAAGGAGTTCCCATCAGACTGCCAGCTGTTTTCTCAAAAGAGACCTTAGAGGCAAGAAGGGGCTGGAAAGAAGTATTCCAAGTCATGAAATCCAAGGACCTCCATCCAAGATTGCTCTATCCAGCAAACCTATCATTTAGAATGGAAGGGCAGATAAAGCACTTCTCAGATAAGGTCAAATTCAAGGAGTTCATCATCACCAAGCCCTGATTATACGAAATGTTAAAGGGACTTATCTAAGAAAAAGAAGATAAAAAATATGAACAGTGAAAGGACAGCAAACTCACAGTTATTAACAACCACACCTAAAACAAAAGCAAACTAAGAGGACAGCTAGATCAGGAATGGAACCATAGAAATGGAGATCACATGGAGGGTTATCAACAGGGGAGTGGGAGGAGGAGGGAGGGGAAAAAGGTACAGAGAATAAGTAGCATAGATGGTTGGGAGAAAATGGACAGGGGGAGGGCAAGAGTAGTGTGGGAAATGTAGAAGCTAAAGAACTTATGACAAATGGACATGAACTACAGGGGTGGGGGAGAATGTGGGTGGGAGGGGCTGTGCAGGGTGGAGGGGAATGAAGGGTGGGGAAATGGGACAACTGTAATGGCATAATCAATAAAACACACTATAAAAATAAAAAAATTAAATCTTTAAAATAATATAGTGTTTAATATGGTTGTATATCATATTTGCCATTCCCTCACATACACACAAGCATGATGAGAATGGGGGTTTGTCTGCTTTATTCACTGTTTCCTTAAAATCCAAATTAGCATCCATCACATAATAGGTGATCAACATCATTGTTTGAATACCTGGTCACCTTGAAAAATGGCTCAAGAGAGGATCAAAAAACAATCCCAGGCCCTTACTAGCCAGTGTTGTTATCTGAAGAAATAATCATCTGGCAGCTATTACAGGATCCTTCCTTTATCCCAAATTCACATTGCCTCCTGCTTACATGGCTGATTCTGTGGGACAGAAAAATGGTAGGTGGGCCATGGACCTCCCTATCATTGCCAGAATTTATAAATGGTAAGAGGATACTTTTCAGTACTATGCTCACTACCAAATGCTGGGAGGTACACACAAATAAGTTCACAAACACAGGAGGAACACAAACGCCTCCCCAGAGTTAAGAGCCAGTGGTGATGGTCCTTCCATCCTCTGGGCAAACAAGAAGGGGTTCATGTGTATTAGTTGGTGTGGTATCTACCTACCTTTGAAAACAGAAAGATCATTGGCTGGTCAACTCTGCAAAGATGTATATAAAGGACCTTTAGGTATACCTTTTATTTAGGGTAACACTTTGAAGTTCTTTTAAAACTTTCTACATTCATTCTCAGACCTTTGCACACAGTTTAAGAAACTAAACCCCATCAATCTAGTGTCCAATGCAAATTTTAGCAACATACTGAAATGCAAGTAGCTTTCTGGAAAATGTATGAGTTTATAAAACAAAGAATGTCTCCAAAGTTTGAAAGTAAAATAAAGCTCCCGATTTGTCCATCAATTTCCAATTTCAGTGTAGTATGTTATCAAAAAATTATAAGAACTTCAGAAATAATCAGAAGGCAAAAAAGGCCCACCCATGTAGAAAACTCATTTTAAAGAGCAAGGAGAGGAATCTGAACCACTGTGATGCTGCTTTCCTATAGCACAAATATTTGATCACGGCTGTTAATTAAAAGCTCACTTTTCTAGATTTTACCAGGAAAGTCCTAGGACACTGCAAATTCCACCTCCCCCTCAACTCTCTCTCTCCCCCCTCATTGGTTACCACCTAAGTGAGACAAGAATCTTGGTAAATTACTCACTGTTTTTATTTTACCCCTGCTGGGCTCCTTCTGAGCCTTCCCGGGTTTGTTATACTCTGAAATATGGAGCATTAATGACCTTTTAGAAAGTGCCAACACATGTTGGGTGGAGGCTACTGGCTCTGCTCCCCATAAAAAAGGGTGTTAATAGGCTCCAAAGGGGGCCCTCAGTAAGGAAAATAGTACTTCAAGCCTTTATTAACTGACTGCTATCATGTAGGGGGATCCAAAGTGGTGAGCCCTCAA
The DNA here is from genome assembly GCF_014824575.4 of Sturnira hondurensis. Classification (NCBI taxonomy): domain Eukaryota; kingdom Metazoa; phylum Chordata; class Mammalia; order Chiroptera; family Phyllostomidae; genus Sturnira; species Sturnira hondurensis. Next base: position 10,952,293 of record NW_028073511.1, on the reverse strand, counting down.
TTTGGAAAAAGACAACATTCAAGAACAAGGGAAAGAAGGCACTAATGGGGTCCTTTTACAATTTGAATTAGATGTGTGACCTTGTAAAACCTGATTAACTATTGTGTTTTCCTCTCCCCCTGTTGACAATTGGTTTGTTAAGTGGCTTCTCTTAATAGCAAAAAATGAGTGTCACAGAGAGGGTGCTGCTGGAAGCCAGCCTTTGCAATTTCCATTATGTGGCAGATTCTTCCCAGCTGATTTTAGTTCATAGATAAAATTATTTGAAAATAGAAACGAAAAACAGAAGGCATTTTTGGTTCTTAAAATACCCCATCTCTGCCATTCCTATGGCTATTATACAAAAATGTTTAGAGCTTTTTGATGACAAGGTTAGTAAGATATTGGATTATTTTTCCTACCTCTCAGAATAGTATCGCCCATAATGCCTGGCTTGATTAACAATTAACTCCAAATGGCTAAGCCACCACATTAGTATAGCAACAATACAGCCGAGCTGGCCCTGTCTCCCCGCACATAACTGTTTAGAAAATGGCATATCAGATATTCAGTAGATCCAGCCAGGCCTTTTCAACATGTCCCTTTACCCAGGAATAATTTGGGAAAAAAATACACTCATACCCCTTCCACTTACTCTCATCTCCCATTCCCCCCAACTTCACTTATTGATACACTTAATATTGAACTAGGCTTTTTCACTCACATTCTGAATGTTTGCTTGGAAGTTGTTTCAGCACTTGATTCCAGTTGGGACCAGAACCTGAAACACTAAAATACCCTGGGAAATGCTATGCTCTTGCTCTATCTGGTTGAGACTGGAAGCTGTAATGTTAGATATTTGGCCAGAGAGTCTGTTCTCATGACATTTGTAACCCAACTCCATAATGCCAAAGTCCAGAAGAGTTCTGGACCCAATTATATAAAGGGAACTTGGTACTCCCTAATTGTCCCATGAGTGAATTACGGCAAGTCTCAGTTGCAGGGGCATGTGTCCCCCGTCCGGAGGGCATAACTTTGCACACAGGTGAAGTGAGGATAAAATGGACATTAAGGCAGCCTTGAAGGGAAAAGGGAGTTTAAAAGGGGCCTCATGAAGTTTAATAAGGAAGGGGAAGGCATGTTACTAACTGACTTTGTGATGACAACAGGAGATGGGGGCATTCTATCTTCATTTCACTACTAGGGTAGGGAAGGAGTGAGAAAAAAGAGGTGGAGTAGGCTGGGTGACTTAAAGCAGGTTACTTAGTCTCTCTGAACGTTAGTTTCCTAAAAGGGAACATGAACTTTTATGTGAGGCTGAAATGAAATCATTATTTGAAATCATGTTTCAAATCATTTTACTGTTGTAGGCAGAAGAATGGTTCCCTTAAAAGATATCCATGGCCTGACCTGTGAAATGTGAATATCACCTTCTTTATAGGACAAAAATAATAATAATAACTTGCAGGGGTGATTAAAATCTTTCAGTTGAGGAAATTCTCCTGAATTATCAAATGGGCCTAAATGCAGTCACAAGCATCCTCATAAGAAAGACATAGGGAGAATTGACACAGACCAAAGAGAATAAGGTGTGGAAACAGAAGCAGATATTAGAGTGATGTGCCCACGAGTCGAGGAATGCAGGCAGCCTCCAAAAGCTGCAAGAGGCAGAAACAGACTTTCCCCCCAGAGCTTCTGGAGGGAGTATAATCCTTCTGGCACCCAAAAACATAGGAATCAGGGAGGCACACTGATGACCTGGGGTGAGTTCTAAAAATTTTACTTTATTTTGGCCCAGTGAAATTGATTTCAGACTTCCGGCTTCCAAAACTGTGAGTTAACAAACTTCTGAAGGTTTATGCCACTAAGTTTGTGGTAATTTGTTACGGCAATCCCAGGAAACTAATACAATTTATGCTGGAATATTTTCAGTGTTCTCACCAAGACAGAAAGGAAAGTGAGTGGATATGTGAAGTTTTTAGCTTAACCAGATCTAAGGTTTGGAAGAATAGAGGTTATCTACAAAGAGTAATTTGGTGAATTCCTGTATAAGGGGCCGCTGTCCACAGTTACCAAACGACAAGTTCTGATATATTTGGCTATTTTTATTCCATGCAAATTTCAAGTTTCAAAAGTTACCTGGTAATGTGCAAATGATTCAGAGAAGAGTCCTAAGATATTCCTGACACTACCTTAGTTTTATGTATTAAAATATTCATCCATTAAACATCCACTATTCTTACTAAATAGTGCAGATGAAAAGCAAAACACAACCAAATATTTGAATCAAGGAATACATATGTTAGAAAACACCGCTTGAACACTACATAGCACATTGATGCTTAGCTAGTATGGCAGAGACTAGAAGTCAAACAAAGTACATGATCTATGGCTTGTCCTCCCAAAGGGCATGTGGTAGAATGGTGTCCTGAAGTGTGCATAGGACTTTGAGGTCAGAAATCTCGGATTCTGGTTCCAGTTCCACAAGTTAACAGTGTTGTGACCTTAAATAAGCCAATTAACTTGTCTGAGCCTCAGTGGCCTTGTCTGAAGTATGAATATAATGCTATCTATACTACTCAGCACGCCTAAAGAAGGGCTGCAATAAGGAGAGTGATGCTACGGCAAAGAGTAAAACACTGCCTAAATAGCTACTGAGAGCACGGGTCTACAACTGCTCAGGGCTGAGGAGCTGGGTTTTCCCTTAGGTACCTTTTGTTCGATCTACATAGCGTTTTAATATTTTTCATTTGTTACCAACATTTGAAACCAAGAGATTTCACTTAAAGGTAGATTCTATGCACTGTTTTGAGAGAACTATGGGTTGCACAACATTGAGTCCTTATCGCTGCCTTGCAACAGTCAGCCTCTACTAAGCATTTATTTATCCACTCGTTCCACCAACATTTACCCACGAAGGACTATGTGGCTGGCACTGGTCCAGGTGCTGTGTGGACACTAGTGAAAAAACAGAGGAGGCTATTGCGGTCACAGAGCTTGCTTTCTGAGGGTGGGAGACCCGCCCGTTGCACACATTTGCTCTCTTTGCCCGGCTGCCACGGGCTCAGGGTTTTGTGGCCACAGATTCTTTTCAGACAAATGCTTTCTGGACTGGGAAGAGGTAGAGATGTCACAGAATTTTGTGCCTGGTTTAGAGTCTCAATACCTGATGGAATGGGGTAGGTGGGAAAAATGAAAAGAAAAAAGAAAAAGGAATTTCAGTTAGTACCAAAATGATGTGGTTCCAACCAAATTACCCTCAGATTTAGACAAGACAGGTAACTTCTCTACCTGTTCATCCATTCATTCAATGAACATTGAATGCTAAATGCTAAATCTGTGTCATGCACTGTGCCAAGATGTAAGATATAACAATGATAGATGGTATAGATAGATTGATGGATGATTGATAGATAGATAGATACATAGGTAGATTGATAGATAGACAGATAGATAGATAGATGTCTCAGGTTAGTGACAATTTAGCCACCCTCCAAGCTTAAGGAATGTCACAATCAGACTTGTATCATTTCAATGCAAAGAGACATGCCTCCTAGTCACTGGCATACCACCAGGCATAAAGATCTAAGTCCTTCTATCTGTTAATGAAAATATCTCATTTTCTTTTGTTCCTTTGTGTTTGAGGTGCTTTATATGTATTAAATCATTTTATTCTCATAAAAACCCAATGGAGTAAGCACTATTTTATTCTCATTTTATGGATATCACCTAAAGATAGACTATTCAATCCTGGGCCTGCTTTTATTTTTTTAAGATCTGATGTTTGTTCTCCATGATCCAGTTACGTGCCCTGAGTACAATAGTTCTGTTAGTTTAAATTTCATATCTTTTACAAGCAGAAGTTGTGAAAGCCATTTTAATTTATTCTCCATCTACCATTCTCTGCCTTGAGTGGTTTATTATCAGAAACTTTAAATCTTATTCAGTGAAACAATAACATTATAAAAATAACAACTGTTTATTGTAGGTGTATTATGTTAGGAACTTGATGGATTTTGTCTCATTGCCACCTCCCTAACTAGACAAATGAGGAAACCAAGGTTCAAAGAGATGAGTAATATTCTCTACTCATAGAGCGGATAAGGCTCAGAGCTCAAATATAAACAAAAAATTCGGTCCTTGCCCTGGCTGGCATAGCTCAGTGGATTGAGTATGGGCCTGTGAATTAAGGGATTGTGGTTGGGTTCCCAGTCAGGGCACATGCCTGGGTTGCAAGCCAGTTCCCAGCAGGGGACACACGAGAGGCAGCCATACATTGATGTTTCTCTCCCTCTCTCCTTCCTTTCCCCTCTAAAGATAAATGAATAAAATCATTAAAAAATTCAGCCCAGTGCTCTTTATATGTCCCACATGACACATGCTAAAGAGACTGTAAAGAAAAAAATCAGAGATCTCCAAACTTTAGTGAACCTGAAGATTTCCAGGCAGAGGACAGGGCCTGGTCAGAAGTAAGGTACAAGGTTTGGGGGTGGGGGGACCTGGAAGAGTAAATGAGTTTTCTGAGAGGCCCACACCACTGGGTAAAAATTACAGCAATCCCAGATAGGGGCACAGCAAATCTACTAGCTAGTGATCTTGGCTTGGCATCAAGATCTGCCAGTAGATACTGGTGAACTCTTGATCTGAAGATAATTTGTAAATGTCTTTGATTTTCAGGTTGATTTATCTCATTTGGTCATTTTTTATCCAATTTAATCATATTCAGTTCAAAATTATATAGAGAAATCTAAAAATACCTTGGGGACACAGGTTATTTTGGATGAAAAATTAAATTTAGCCACCAATAAACTCAATTCAATAAAAAATGGAAACATGAAACCAGACTCCCTGGTTATTGGAGCATCTGATGCATTAATACAAGCTATCTAGTATGTTTCAGATGCGAACCCATGTCTTAAGAAAACACAGAATCAAACAGTAAATGACAGATGGTCACCGGTAATCTTTGAATCTGATTCTTAAAAGTATGGCTCTATTTGGAAGATCAAATAATGCATATCAGATTTAAAAAACAAAGTGGTTGATTCATAGGTGTCCTTCACTTAGACAGGACCAGTGATTTCAATGTATGCCTCTTCTACCACAACCCCTAAAATAGAAAGAACACAGAGAAATTAAAAGAAAGATGATAAGAAATCTGAAGAGAGAGACTGAGAAAGAAAATGGTGCATGGGGATATTTTTGCTTCCAGCTATGGGCAAGTGCCACAGTTTCTCCTAATAACCTTGACCTGCTTTTCCTGGCTCAGTAGTAGCAGCAGTGTCACATCGGCTTAGCATCTGCTTATCAATCTAACTGTGCAAACCTGACTCTCGTTCCCCGTGTCCTTAGCACTCGGGCATCACAGTAACCGGGTATCATAATGAGCAGCCTGCAGAACCCAGGAAATGATCAGTTCTTAGAGGGAGGACGGTAGGGCAAAGGTTGAAGAGATGGCCAGAACATGGTTTCTTTATTGTTCAATGATCACAAGTAGAAAATGATTTGTTGAGCAGCACATGGGGCAGGTTGTTCTAAAGCTTCAGAATTAATGGGTTGTTGAATCTTAAAAAGAAAAATGTTATACCACCACATACTTCAATGAATATTGAATGGTCTGTCAGTCTTCTGGAGGCAATGCACTGATGCTATGGCAGAACAGTCGCATCTTCTAAACCAAAAATGGGTACACAAAGAAGAGTATTAGACTAGCATGCAAAGCTGTGGTGGTTGAGTGTGTGCCCATCTTATCAGGCTTTTGGGGTTCAAGTTTTGGCTGAACCACTGGCCAGCCATAAGGTGTGGGGCAAGCTATTGAACTTAATAGTACCCTTGGGTTTGGTGATTAGATGAGATGCTGAATACAAATGAACAGAGCCTGAACTCTAGCATGCACCCAATAAATATGTAGTCCAAGAAATATAAGTGTACTTATGGAAACAAAGTAATATTAATCACTAAGGTCAGACAGACTATTTGAAATTTAACCTGTCCCTGAAGTGAACTGTTTAATTTATATAGTGTATACCCTATCACAGTGAGGCTCAGCGTGTGATGACTCCCGGTTGGAGGATTTCCTTTGATCTGGGAGCTTCTTAATGGCTTAGCCTAAAGTATCCTATACTAGTCATTGAGTTGACAAATATTTATTGACTCAATTTATTATTAGGGTTTAGTAACCGTTCCAGCTTCTAAACCAAAGAACACAGTTGTGAACAAGAGTGGTAATATCTGTCTCTCACAAAACTTACATGCAAATTGGGGGGAAAGAAGAAAATTATATATAAAAAGAGATATTTAGCCTGGCTGGTGTAGCTCAGTGGATTGAGCGCAGGCCTGAGAGCCACACAATCGTGGTTCGATACCCGGCCCGGGCACATGCCTGGGTTGCAGGCCAGTTCCCGGTGGGGGACTCACGGGAGGCAACCATACATTGATATTTCTCGCCTTCTCTCCTTCCTTTCCCCTCTAAAGATAAATAAAAATAAAATCTTAAAAAAAGAGATATTTAAAGTCAGGATATAATAGTTTATGTGAAGAGAAATAAAGAAGGAAAGGGATACTGAGGAATAGAGCTACAGTTTCTAGTTCACGTGGTCAAGTATCTCTGAGGAGGTGATACTTGAGTGGAGACCTGAAGGGAATGGAAGAAGGGGTGATGCAAATAAATATCTTGAGATAATTCAAGCAGAGGAATCAGCAATAGCAAAGTGTGAAGCCAACTGTTCTTGGCAACTTGCAGACAAACAGGTCAGTGTGGCCAACAGTAGAGAGAGGGAGGGAGAGAAGGCAGGAGATACAATTAGAAAGCCGACCAGTAGCCCATCCTGGAGGTGATCAGGTTCATTATAGGGAGTTGGAAATGCCCAAAATATGCTAAGAACCCATTAGAAAACGTTGAGCAGAAGAGTGGCATAATCTGACTTAGGTTTCTGGCAGCTGTATAGACTATAGCAAGTCACAGTGAGGTCAGGGGAACCTGTTAGGAGTCTACCATCACAGACCAGATGAAAAACGACTGGCTTGTAATATGATAGAAGGGCAATAGTAAGAAGTGGACATATTTGGGATATAATTTGAAAGCAGAGCAAACACAAACAACAGGTTGAATAACTGGTATAAAAGAAACATTAAGACTCAATATTGACTGCAAAATTTCTAGCAAAAGCCAGCTGGGTGAATGATGTTGTCACATTGAGAAAACTTGGGAAGAGGTCAGTCTGGAGGGGAATTAAGATTTTGGACAAGCTAAGTTTGAGATGCCCTGATGGATGTCAAGTAAGTAAGATAAATGAAACCAGAGTTCAGAGGAGAGATTAGATCAAGAGATATCTATTTAGGAGTTATTAGCATATAGATAGTATTTAAAATGGAACTGAATGAGATCACCAAGAAAGTGAGTACAGCTAGAGAAAACGTCTAGGCATTTTTTGTGGGCTGAGTGAAGCAGGATCCACCAAGACTGGACAATTTGCTTTGTTAGGACAAAAGTTGTAGTAGAAAGAGGCTGAACATAGGCATCTAAAGACCCAAACCTTAATGACAGCCATATCACAGGACATGAGGATCATTCATGTCTACTTCCTAAGCCAAAAAATTGGGGTGTGTCATCCATAACTTACCCTTCTAGTTAATAGGATACACAAGTCACTTCTTCCAGGAGAAGTCACAGTGGGGCACTGCTAGCAGGCAAAGAGGAAAAAGCTGTGAGCCCAAGATACACCACACCTTACCGGGAAAGGAAAAGGACAGTAATACGGTTACAGTTAAGTTGTGCTAATTCCTAAACATGCTACAGTCCATACCTCCAACCTCCAGCCCCAAACTTCTCTTCCTCATTCCCTAAGTCATGTCAACTCTCAGCTACAAATGAGTACATTCAGACTCATATTAAAGTGACTCACAGCTACATCCAAAAAAGAAAAAAGAAATACTGGGAATATGTAAAGACCCCCCCACCAAAAAAGAAGATATTCTTCTTAACTTGTCTTCCTTACTGGTTAGAGATTGAAGAAGAAAGAAAAGGAAACACACTCTTGGCTACTTGACATTTCATGAAGGGAGGCAGCAGGCAGGGCCCCTTTAGGCAGGTTGGTGTTCGGGATCTTAGAGAATAGGAGGTTATGTAGTACAGACTCCAATGAGTAATTCAACTGGGATGGATTCAAGGAGCTAATACACAGGCATTCAATCTGAGAAGGAAGAAGTTTTTGACGTGTGTTCCAAATTGGCAGTGAAAGATTAGTTTATTTTAGAAATCGTTTCTGAGCAGGGAAAAGTGATAAGACAGTTGAAAAAAGTACATAAGGAAAGTGCCCCAATTGCTAGCTTCTCTTTATTTTTTCAGGAATAAAAGGGGAGCAGAACAAAGTGTATGAACTGGTTTAAATATGCTCCAATATATAAACATGCCAGTAAAAGCAAATATCAGAAAGAGGTTGGCTATCAAGCAAATATCAAGAGAAGTTGGCTATCTTCTCTTCCCCTTGAACTTTCCATATGGGGACAGACAGTTTTAAGGACTAGACAAAGAGAGGATATCTAAATAGATAGATAGGGGAGATATATATAACATTTTTAAAATATTGTGAACACATTTAAATGGTATTTTACAAATTTGGGAAGAGACGGGTATCTTAAAAATGCCCTTATTATATGAAATGTTAAAGGGACTTATCTAAAAAAAAGAAGATAAAAAATATGAACAGTGAAAGGACAGCAAACTGACAGTTATTAACAACCACACCCAAAACAAAAGCAAACTAAGCAGGACAGCTAGGTTGGGAGCATAACCATAGAAATGGAGATCACATGGAAGGTTAGCAACAGGGGAGTGGGAGGAGGAGGGAGGGGAGAAAGTACAGAGAGTAAGTATCGTAGACAATGGGGAGAAAATAGACAGGGGGGAGGGCAAGAGTAGTTTTGGAAACGTGGAAGCTAAAGAACTTACGACACATGCATATGAACTAGTGGGGGAATGTGGGTGGGAGGGGTGTGTAGGGTAGAGGGGAATGAAGGGGGGAAATGGGACAACTGTAATAGCATAATCAATAAAATATATTTATTAAAAAATTCCACCCCCACAACATATCATAACAGATACAATTATTGTTCATCTTTGACTCAATTCCTTTACTTTTTTTAAAAAAGCATTATATATCAATCTCCAGTTCATTTTGCCCATTTTGTCCTCATACCCAGTCCTAATCTTCTGGAAATAATAAGTATTGCTCTTCATTTGTTTTAAGTTTATACAAATGTTATCATACTGTGCCTACAATTCTGCAACTTGTATTTTTTCACTAAACATTGTTTTTGAGGTGCATACATGTATAGACAGAAATATATTTCATTCTTTTAATTTTTTCTCAGTTTTTCATGCATTTCCACACTATCTCATGTAATCCTCCTGAGTGAGTTGGACAGAATATAGCATTCTTACTTTACAGATGATAGTGCTCAGGATTGCCCAGCCAGTAAGCACAGAACCTTCTGTCTCCACGGTCAATGCTCCTTCACTTTACCAATCACTTTCAAAATCATATTATTTGCAGTAAAACCATTTTGTTTCAAATGTCAACCTTATACAGAATCCCAATATATAGGTGGAATTCACACTGGTGCCACAGGCAGAGGTTGTGGGCCAGGCCCCTGGTCCTCCCCTGTGCCCTGCCGTGAGTGGCTCTCCAGACAGCCTCACGAACCTTTAGGCCTCTGCAGCACCTGGTCTGGGAGCCTGTGCAGGAGAGCAGCTGCCTTTCTGCAAGCACTGTGCAGTCTGGAGAGCGATATAAACAGAGCAAGAAGCCCACAGCAATTTGGTCAATGAAAACACACTTATTGGGATGCCACCTGTGCAAGATGGGGTCGTGGGCCAAAGAAGCCTGGCAAAGCTGGGCCAGTATTGAAGACCCATAATGAAAGCTGTTTAATACTCTCTCCTGAGATTAAAACTCAGCAAAAGAAGATCTCAAGAAGATAAGAATCCCACAGTGTGATGGGAAAACAGACACGCTGGACTTGAAGAAGAAGGATAGTGGCATTTATAGATGCCAGAGAGAAAAAAACCCATCATAGGAGGTAGTTTAGTTTTGGGGAGGAAAAAACAGCATCCAGAGAAATTAAGACAGAGAATAAAAACAGACAGAGAAAATATATATGGAGCCAAAGTTCCAAAAGGGAAAAAATAAGAAATAAGATTTGATTTTGTTTTTCAAGTAGAATGACAAGAATCCAAGAAGAAGGAATTCCTCAAGATTAAATGCATTTTCAAAAATATAGGGATTAACACCATGTAAAGGTAGACATGTAATAAAAATAGTACAAAGCTCAAGAAGCCTACAAAACAGTTTATGGCACTCTGGATGAAAGACTAATTTAATGTGAGATCAAGAAATGAGATTATGGTATCAAAAGTGACACACTACATACAAATAGATAAGGTATTACTCCTGGAGACAAGAAGGATGGTATTGAGAATTGGTGTCAGTGAAACTTAGGATTGGAGAGTACAGGACTGGAAGAATAAGAAAACAGCAAGAAACACAATTGTGCAGAGATGAATGTAAAAAATATAGATCAAACGTGCTTTTTAAATACAGTGTAATACCTGGCCTCTGCAATCAGGAAAATGTTAGCAAATCCCCATTCAGTTTGTGTTTTGCTGCTAATCAAAGCAGCTAGGTAAAGCAAGACACTTGTAAGGAAGAAGCAATCTACCCACAGCAACATTACAGCACCAGAGCTGGTGCTCAGTAAGCAGTAGTTAAATGAACCACATGAAGTAAAGGAAGCTGGAGATACTGATTTTAGCCTTGAATATGTGAGCTCATCCAAGAAGTCCAAGAAGTTCAGAGAATCTCAAAGAAGTTAGACCCAAGAAAGTACACACCAAGGCATGTCATCATTACATTAGCCAAGATTAAAGATAAGGAGAGAATCTGAAAAGCAGCAAGAGACAAGGAGACAGTCATCTACAAAGGATTTCCCATCAGACTATCAGCTGATTTCTCAAAAAAAAAACCTTGCAGGCAAGAAGGGGCTGGAAAGAAGTATTCCAAGTCATGAAAGGCAAGGACCCACATCCAAGATTGTTCTATCCAGCAAAGCTGTCATTTAGAATGGAAGGGCAGTTAAAGTGCTTTCCAGATAAGGTCAAATTCAAGGAGTTCATCATCACCAAGCCATTTTTATATAAAATGTTAAAGGGATTTACCTAAGAAAAAGAGGATGATCAAAACTATGAACAGTAAAATGACAACAAACTCACAATTGTCGACAACTGAATCTAATAAAAACAAAAGAAAAACAAACTAAACAAACAACCAGAACCGGAACAGAGTCACAGAAATGGAGATCACATGGAGGGTTAAGGGTGGGGAGAGGGAGGGGAGAATAGAGGAAAAGGTACAGGTAATAAGAAGCATAAATGGTAGGCACAAAATAGACAGGGGGCTGTTAAGAATAGTATAGGAAACAGAGAACCCAAAGAATTTTTATGTACAACCCATGGACATGAACTAAGGTGGGGGTTGGTAGGGGGAGGGGGGGGGGGGGGGGGGGGCGTGCAGGGCAGAGGGACATAAAAAAAGAAAAGGATGGGACCATTATAATAGCATAATCAATATATTTTTAATTGTTGTTCAAATACAGTAGTCTGAATTATCAGCCCACACACCCCACTTTAGCTAGAGAGAGTAAGTTTACAGAGAAGGCTCAGCACATTAAACACCTCTGAGAACTAAAAAAAAAAAAAAAAAAGAATCACTAGAACATAGCAAAGATATCATTAGGTTTGTCTTCCTTAACATACTTTTATGTCAAACTACAAACCAAGGCCAACATTCCTATAGGAGAGACAATGGCATCCACTAAAATAATTACATGGAGAGGAAGAGTTAGGGAAAAGTCCAGGCTTTTTCTATGTGCCACATCAGTTAGAATCAGCTCACCGAAACCGAGAGAGAGAAGGCAGGGATGGAAAAAGCTAGTTACAAAGAAAGCATTTGTAAACTATTGTTAGAAAAAAAGATCTAAGAAGGGAAAAATTATGATCATGAAGACAAAAAATATCTATAAAAGCAGAAGTCTATTGTCAGAGTCTGAAGGAGGAGGAGCCCTGGCTGGGTGCTTAGTTGGTTAGAGCTTAGCCCCAATACATCAAGTTTGTGAGTGTGGTCCCCAGTCAGGGCACATACAAGAAGCAACCAAGGAATGTGTAAATAAATGCATTTGTTGTATAAACAACAGATCTATGTTTCATTCTCTCTCTTTCCTCACTTCCTCTTTCTCTAAAATAAATTTAAATTTGAAAAAATGAAAGAAGGGGGAAACAGATATAGAAAAAATCATGAAAATTTGGGGAGTCTGAGTTTATAAGAAATTGTTTTAGCTTTAATGGTGGAAGAGAAATAATAAATGTGTATTTCTATTATAGAAATACATTTTATTTAAAAAAAATACTCTGCAGATCTAAGGAGAACTTCACCAGAAATGTTTGATATTAATTCTTCTGATTACCATTTTGCAGCCCCAATCCTGCTAGGACAGTGCATTTTTAAATTCTTTATGCTGCCAAGTCCAATGCTGTAGCTTCATTAAATAAAATTTAGTTCCAACTTGCAAACTTCCTTCAAATGTGTTTACAGTCTATTTATATTCAATATCCAGGACCTGCCGATAATAATCAGTTAGGAAGGAAGGCAGCATTCATTCAAAGCAACAGTTTTCTGAGACTTACATTAAGAGGAATTGGGTAGGGGTAACAAGATTTGGAAGCTAAATTGTTAACCAAACCACTGCCAACCGATAAGGGCTCATCACGAAATGATTTACAAACGTCTTCCTAAGCAGTGAAAACCATGAAACTGGCAACAATTCATATTTTAAAAACCATGAGGAAAGCTAGTAGAAAAATTATTTGAACTTTGGCATCAGGAGTGAAGCAAAGAAAAAAAATTACATTCAGAGCTGAATTCAGTCCTATGTTATTTTGTATTCTTTTCCTTAATTCATCTGGCAAAACAGGGCAAAGGCTGGGTCCATTCACTGTCACCCCTGCCTAATCACAGAGCTGCCCATTTAAGGGGAGCATTCAATTTTTGTGACTCCTCTCTAGAAGCTCTGACTGGCAACAGTTAGCAAGGACACGTAGGACTTTCCATAAAACATCTACAAGCTAAGAACTACTACAGTCTCCCCTGGGTACTTAGTTTTAAACATTTTGCAAAATCCTAGCCATCTATTCATATACACAGCAGAACTGAATTAACCAAGTGTTTGGAACTTTCCTCACTTAGGCACAGCATTGCAGTTTTAGATGCACCTGAAAATTCCGGTTTTGCAGGCTGCAGCTCAGATCACCATAATGTCAACGTGTCCATCTGGATTTTAGAGTCCTCTGCACAGACTCTAGTGAGTAAGTACAATTGGATTTTTCCATATTTCTAAGTGGATGATAAAACCCCACTTACCTCCTTTTCCTTTTAAAGAAATATATTTTCTAGAAATGTAATAAATTTCTCAGGAAGGTAAAAAGGGCAAGGAAAGGGGAAAAGTTTAAACTGATTTGTTTGATTTTTTACTAACAGGGCTCTTGTGAGGTTGAGGAGAAATATAAGTAGTAATTATGTGTGTTTTAGTTATCTACATTATTACTATTCCTTATAAATAAATTTAGTTTGTGATTTATTGAACAAAATGGGGGTTATCAAAAAAGGAGTTTATTCAAATTCATTTCTGAGAGTCCCCATCCTTCGACTTAGTGACTTGCCCCTCTGCTGAAATAAAATTTAGCAAACCCCTCCCCAAATGATCCAACATCAAAATGTTGGGGCAAGTCTTCAGGCCAAGCCTGATATTTGTACGCTGTTTCCACAGAATGCCTTGAAAACGGTACCAGCCAAGACCCATGAGATGAAGACATCCCATTGTAAAGGATCCTCTCCTTTCAAGCACAGAGACTTCAAAACCTCATGGTGTGCAGCCCAGAGAGTCTAAGTGAACGAGCAAAATAATGTGGAGTTTCTATGATCAAAACAAATGTTTGGTGGACAAAGGCCTCATGTTCCATTCCTCTGATTAGACATTGGCAGGGGCTGTGTCAGCTGCTTCGGTCTAGCTTGACCATTTCCTCTCGAAGGCTTTTAATTTCAAAAGAGATCCTCTGAGTTAGACCAACTGCATCCCATGTAGCAGAGTAACCCCTGTCTGGCAGTGGTTTTGATCGGTTTGTTGGTCTAGGGGCTTTTCTTTCCCAACCACAACAATTATGGGGTGAGAGGGGCGGTAGTTTAATGTTAATCTTTAGAATCATGTGTGAGGCTTGTTAAAAACATGGATTCCTGGTACCCAGACTTACTTTATCAGAGACTCTGAGGGATGGAATAGGTTTGCAATCCATATATTGAACCCTTGCACCTAGGCGATACTGATGATCTGCCAAGTCTGGGGAAGCCCAGTCAAACGGAAAGCATGCGGAACATCAGAGGGGAGAGGTTTCATTTCACCTTTCCCTCTGCAGGTGTGGCCTCCCTAGGTCTCTATTCTCTGGCCTGTGAAATGGTGATAAGGCTGACTGCCTCGTTTCTCCCTCTTCTCACTGGGATGCTGTAGAGGTCAAAGAGATGCCGACCTTAATTTTCTGATCTATGATTCGGAGAGGACCGAGGCATGCCCTTCTCTTATTTATGCAGGGCTGGGGTATGCCTCATTGGCCTGCATGCGGTATGCAGCTTGTGTGCCGCCACTCTGTTCCCATGTTCGTGGACTGGCAGAGCCTGGGGCAGAGACAGAACAAGGATGAATGAATCTGGCAAATCTGTGGACGACCTGATGATGCAGTCTTGCTGGGCCTGAACACTCTTGACCTGCAGCCTCCTTCCTAAGTCACCCCTCCTGAGAAAATATTAATCCCTGAGTAGTCAGGTGCATGATGTTTTCTGCCACCTGGAATGGTCAGGGGTAAGCTTGGCCTCTTCAGAAAATATTATAAAACAAGAGGCAATCAAGACAGTCTTTTTTTCCCTGTTTGCATTTTAAAGATGTGGTTTGTTACTCTAGAAAGCAACATTTGGTCACATGAAAATAAATAATAATGAATTTTTCTTTCAGGAGTCTTCATGGGTGGTCAATGTGCTATTTTAAGATAAAAGAGTTCCCTTACCTCATTCAAGTACAGATCACACTTTTAGACATCTCATGTGACAGTATTTGTATATTCAGTGACAATGTGGTGTGGTATTTCAACACTCACCTGTTTCTACTGTTGTACCTGCTACATAGTAAGTACTCAACGA
Organism: Sturnira hondurensis; assembly: GCF_014824575.4. Taxonomy (NCBI): domain Eukaryota; kingdom Metazoa; phylum Chordata; class Mammalia; order Chiroptera; family Phyllostomidae; genus Sturnira; species Sturnira hondurensis. Next base: position 10,937,018 of record NW_028073511.1, on the reverse strand, counting down.
ATACAAGTTGCCTAACTGTTCCTTAATCTGTCCACAGGGGTCTTGAGATTTCTGCTACAGAAAAAATAAACTGAATGGACCCTGTTAATGATGCCACTGTACTCTGAAAACAGAAGGCTGTTTAAATACAAAGAAACCAGGTGCCACCAGACCCTTGCATTTTCCTGGGCTCTTGGACAAGACCCAGAGGGTCTTGCTGCCGCCATGGATATATTCTCTAATGGAGTATTTATACCTCAGAGACTCCAGCCAGCTCGGAGAATATTTATGCGGCAGTAAAAACTTTAACAGAGGGCTGTTTGGCTCTAATAGTTTCAGGTATTTCTACACATCTCTGCTCACCATGTGTCATGTTGAGTTATATCCTGTCCAGAGTGTGACAGCAGCAGCCCGTAATGGGACTTACATAAAATGGAATGGCCTGAGAGAGGGAGCAGAGGAGGTAGTGAGAGAATGGGGAAGGAGGGAGAAGAAAGAAAAGGAAGGGACTTTAAAAAGAAATATTTCTTCCACATTTGGTTGTTTGATTTCCAGAGTCAAGGGAAAATGAAGAATGTAAAGAGAAATTTATGCGGTCTCACCTGCCTTCTTCAGGTGAGGTACCCTGAGTCAGGGCTGTAACACTTGCAGGGAGCACAGCGTAGCCTATTAGAGCTCGGATCCCAGAGCCACCCTTCCTGAGTGCAGACCCAGCTTGATCACAGACTAGCTCTGAGATCCTGAGATGTTACTTAGCCTCTCTCTCCTTCAGTTTCTTATCTGTAAAATGGAGATGATAATAACAGTACTACTTCATGGAAGTTAATATAAAAATTAAATGAATTTATATTTTAAGTACTTAGTGCTTGACACATAGTAAGATATATATATTCATATATTTATACACATACATATGCATTTATAAGCATATGTACATATTTAAAATCAAACATCTATTGTGTACCCACAACTGAATGTCATGGCAGGGGGCACCAATCTAGAATCTGATTTTGGTAGGTGTCATTCAAACTATAATTGAATAGTCTTCAGAAAATAAAGTCCTTTCTGAGCTTGGCTACATAATTTATTTGGGGGGAAAATGGTAAAACTATGCAAAAATTACTAATAGATACTTGAGAATATTTAATGTGCTTATTGCTATGGTGAATACTTTACAGGATTCTCTCATTTCAGCCTCAGAACAACTCTGAGATTGGAACTAGTGTCCTCAGTGCACAAACAAGGAACCTGAAGATGAGAGATGTTGAGTAACTTGCCCAAGGTCACACAGCTGGTAAATAATAAAGCTAGGTTTTGAACCAAGCATATTCAACTCTAAACTCGGGGCCCTTCATCTCTCCTTATAAATCCTCAGATAAAGTGTGTTAAAATTAATGTAGTTGTTACTCTGCTCTAGCTCAAAGATGAGCAGTACCCTGTAGTTTAGATCTTAGATTCTAGAGTGCCTACCTATATCATGTAGGCACAAAATCATAGGCAACAAACTAAAGGAAAAACTCCCTCTCCCTTGATGGTGAAGATTTCTCCTGAAAATCCACAGGTGAAATGCCAAAATCATACAATGTCAGATGCCTGACATTGTTAGGCACTTCGTGCAAAAATACTTTACAACACTTGTCACCGTAATAAGCACTTTTCAAGGATTGTCTAACCGCAGCCTCACAACAACTTTATGAGGTTGGAAAAAGTATCTCCTGTCCATAATAGATAATAATAATAGGTAATATTATTATTGTTATTGCCATGTTACATAAAGGGAAACTGAGACATACAGCTGCTTAGAAGTTTATCCAAATAATGATGGAGCCAATGTTTGACCCTATGGTCAGCAGTGTGACTCCAGAGTCTATGCTCTGAACCCCTGTGCTACTCTGCAAGACCTGACCAAATGCCAAAGCCAGCACTCTAGACTGAAAATACCACAGGAATCATAAGTTTAAATAAACAGGGAACTGATTGAAAAAGGGCATAAAATTCAGGGAAGAATCCCTTGGTAATTCATAAATGGGATCACCAGTTCCTTGCACCTATATTTGTACTTTAGACTTATGTGGCAAGGAGGATAATGAAAATCTTTCAGAGTACAAGAGAAAAGTCAAAGTTTGTCTTGTTGGAGTTCATAAACTTTGAACTTGTCATTCAATGTGAATCTGAGAAGCAGCCAGAAAAGAATAAAAGCACTATTGCTAGCTGTTATTATGATAGCACTTTCAGATGTACTAAGCACTTAACATTAAACACTGCACATAATACAAAGTGAAAACAGAGCTATGTTTAGGGAGCTTCCCTTGCAAAAGCTTTGTGGGTGAATCTTTCCTTGATACTTTGACCTCTGCAGCGTCCTGTCCCCCTTGTACTTCTTCCTTTCCCTGGCCCGCAGAAAGTCATCTAAATTCCTTAAAATAATTTGTATTCATAAGACATAAAAGTTTAAATTCCAGATTTTCGAGCTCAGTTTTCAAGGAACTTTCCCCTTCTACTCGGCTGCCCCAAGAAACATCACCATCTTGGTCCTTAAGAGAATGTGTTTCTTTTTCCCTTTTGTGGGCCTGAACAAAAGCAGGGGCTGCTTAAGCAGTAACATAAGAGCATTTAGGAAAACAGCTCTACTAACTAGAGAACATCTTGTTTAGTACTTAACGCTACATGATGAAGACAAACTTCATCCTGGAGTTTGCTGGGTCTACTTTCTCCTGCATTTCCATATGTTATTTTGCTGTGATACTGACAGCAACTCAGATGGCTAAGTGCGCATCCAGGGATCCTCGATTAGAGTCCGTCTGTTAACCTATGAGTCTTTGATCAGTCACTCACAGACTCTATTTCTTTGATGCCTGAAAAAAGAGTTTCATAGGTTGGTCATAGTTAACACGCAAAACAGAGCATTACTCTTTCCAAAAAAGAAGGAAGGGAATTACATTGTCTTATCTTTTTCAGTGTCATCTGGGGGTTCATGTTCTCCAGCATGATACCACTGCGGACCCTCCCAGAAGTAAGGTATCTAAGTTAAATTTCTTCTGTATAATATTTATTTATTTATAAATCTATAGATTTATAGATTAATATGTGAGATACATGCACAGAGAACTGTAGAACTAGTCACCAAAATGTTCATTGAATGTTTGATGTGGTTATGTTTAGAAGATGGGATTATGAGTGATTTTTAATTTAGTCTTTATTGTTTATTTTCCATTACCATTAAGTGCCCTTATATTCCCCTACCCCCAGCAATCACCACACTATCTTCCAGTGTTGTGGGGAAGGTTGGGGTGGAGGGATTGAGCAAAAAGGAAAAAGGACTCGTGGGCATAGACAACAGTGTAAAGAATTATTTTTTAATTCATTTCATATAATAATATTTTCAAGATTTTCTGTAATGGCTACCTATATCTTATAAAACAAATTAAAAGGCCTTTGAAAATGGAAATTAAATACCTAGTCTCACATATTTCTACAAAAAAGTAAAAAAATGAACAGAGATATTAAGGTATTTCCCCAGTTTACCAGCATTATAAATTAGAAAGCCAGGTCAAAAGTATTCTAGTCTTGCTTGAATCCAACCAATTCCTGCTGTTCTCCTATGGGTGTGTATATCTTAGAAAAGTCCATTGGGGTGCTATCTGATACGGTAGCCACAAGCTGCATGCATACTTAACTTTAAATTTTAGTTAATTAAATATAGTTAAAATTCAAAATTTAGTTCCTCAGTTGCACAAGCTATTTTTCAAGCTCTCAATAGCCACATGTGGCTAATGGCTACCATTTAGACAGCACAGAAACAGAAAACCCATTACCACAGAAAGATTTATTAGACAGCACTGGCCTGGAAGCTCAACTCCTAACCGAACACAATGTCACCATCAGCCATGAGCAAACCTTCAGAGGTAAGACCTCCACACATTTATATGAAATAAAGCAGCAGGACTCTACTGATAGCTGCTGTTTCTCTCCCAAGCTGCATCTGGTTCAGAGAGTGACTACGAGTGTCCTCAGGGATTAGGTGAATACTACAGCGTTAGACCAAAGACCCCAATTTGAAGACTTTCTTGGTAGTCATAAAACCTGAACAGAAAATACAAGAGCCATGGGAGTTCCAGTGGAAGTCTAGGTCCCCAGCCAGTGTCAGATTTTAAATGGTTTTCTGAGCAGCTTAGACACTTGTCAGAGGTACACAATGGTGAACGCCCATCCTTGCCTCCGTATGTAGGATTTGAAACACATTTGCATGGATGAGGACTAGCAGGCAGTGCTGGCAGTGCATCAGCACAGGACGCATGAGTATGTAAGTGGTTGCTATACCACAGAGATGAGAAGCATGTAATTCTCTGAGCTTAGAGGAGACATACTTTGAACTTAGTCATTAGAGCTCCATTTATTTTCTATCATGTATCCTTGACTTGTCATTTAGATTCTTGAAACACAAAGTGTGATCTTTGGACCAGCATCATCAGCAACACCTGGAAACTTCTTGGAGATGCAGACTCTCACACCCTACTCCAGACCTACTGAGTCGGGAGCTCATTTTAACATGATCCCCAGGAGATTCCTGTGCACATTGAGGGTCACTGATTTCTCTCCTTCTCACTTGATGTTCATTTTTTGGAACGTAGGGGAGACAGATCTTTCAACCAAATTTTGTGCAATACCCCAGACCAGGAAAATAGCTAGGGTTTAGTAAGCACTTACTAATTAATTGAAAATCTGAGACCTGGCTTTCAAATTTAAAAAGCCAGTGTACTTCCAATGTGTTATCAAAAAATATACTTTAAGAAATCATGTAGTGTTTCCTTTGGTTTAAAATGGAAAAAAAGGAGAGATTATCATAAAGTAATACTAATAAGCAAATAATAACCCATGCTGGATTCTTTTGTTCCTTACATTGCCATCTATAAGGGCAATCATTTTTAAAAGCTTTTATTGGATAGCTTGAACAGAATCATGCCCTAATTATAGTCTTCCTTTTTATTTGCCACTGAGAGGAAATGCACCAGATGAAGCTATTTGAGACTCTATGGTTTGTTCAGCTGTATTAAATGCTTCTAACTGCTGACTTTTATCGTTCTTAACAAGTCAAGACCAGACTGAATGTCTTTGAGGATAATTGTTTTTATTCATTTCCCTTCTGCATTGCTAAAATGGAGACAGTATGTAAATTAAGGAAAGAGACTGGGATTCCGAACTACCCCAGACCTCTGCTGGTACTCAGAAACAGACAAAACCAAATCTCCTGTTTAGATTATTTCATGTTACTGTGACCAATGCGTTCTCTTATAAAATGAAAGTTTCTTGAGTCTTCAAAGTGATTCCCATTCCATTAAGTTAACCTGATTCAGGCACTAAATCCATTCCAAAAGAAAGATCCATGCTGAGGAATACCAGCGCTCCTAATGCTATGTTGTATCCATGTAGTCAACAATGCACTCAGTAGGGTTATATCATGAATGCTACTGAAAGCCAGGAATCAGACTTTCTGGGACTCCATCTCCATTCTACCATTTATTTTCTGAGTGACCTCAAGATAAAGAAATAAAGCCATGATTCTCAAATGAGGCTGATTTATTGTCCCCTCTTTTTCTGGCATTCAGGGGACATTTGGTAATGTCTGGAAATGTTTTTTTCACCACTTTGTTTTATTTTTTAACTTTTAAATTTTATTTTTCAATTACAATTGACACTCAATATTATTTTGTATTAGTTGCAGGTGTACAACATAGTGGTCAGGTGATCATGTACCTTATTTACAAAGTGGTCCCCTCAATATTTCAAGTACCCACCTGGCACCATACATAGTTATTACAATAATATTGACTACCGGTATGTTTCCTACACTGCACTTCATATCCTCATAATTAGTCTGTAACTACCAATTTGCACTTCTTAATCCCTTCATCTTTTTCACCCAGTCCCCTACCCCCTCTGGCAACCATCATTCTGTTCTCTATATCTATAAGTCTGTTTCTATTTTGTTTGTTTGTTTATTTGCTCTTTAGATTCCACATGTAAGACATTTTTGATTGTCATGACTTGGGGGTATTATTAGCATCCGGTGTATAGAGGCCAGAGCTGCTGCTGAACATCCTATAATGCACAGGACAGCCCCCACAGCAAAGAATTCTCCAGTTTAAAATGCCAATAGTACAAGGTAGAGAAATGCTGAACATAAAGAACCTATTATCACTGCCTTATTCAGCATTGATCTGTTCAAACGAGAAACAGCCTACCAAAACAGCAGAGACGTTGACTGTGGAACCCTCAGATTCAAGAACAAGGATCTCCTGAGTTCTTACTTCATACTCAGCACTGTTTCAGGTTCTGTGGAAAGCACAAAAGAGCTTGGTATTTTACATATTCCTTCGGAACTAGAAATTAGAATAAACCATTGAGGTCTAATAGGATAATTCCTCATTGATCCATTCCAGTAATTTTTTGCTGCCTCTCTACATGGTGCCCAGTCTAATTACAGGATGACTCCCTATTCCCCTGGGATGCCACTTTTCATTCTCATTCACTTCCTTGTTCTGAAGGAACAGCAATTTGCCACTGAATGGTTATTAGCTTTTTTCCTTTAAGAGACTAAGAAGGAAAAAAGCCCACAGGATAATTTTAAAAGTTGTTGCTCCAGTTTTTCTTCAACTTTAGAAATCTCTGTTGGCTTTTAATTAAGAACTTGCATTTAGACTGTGAGATGAACCAGATTTGAAGGATTGTTTTTTTTTTCTTTCCCCTCTGTTAATGAAATGGCACTCATTTCCCTAGGAGGGGTTTTCCCTAGATTCTCACTGTTCCACTAAAGATGATTTACATGGGCATCTGTGGAGGTAGCTGAGTCTTTGATTAGGGAGGCAGGCCAGGATAGGCACGCTGTGCCTTCCTTCTGAGAAACTAGGAAACAAACACCTTCAGGACACTGAGCTGATATTCTCACAAACTTCATTGTGGAATGATTTGGAGGTGGAGTCGGTGAGAGTTCCAAAGGGTGACAGCAGTGGCTCTATGACATAAGCCTCAGAAACATGCCCTGAATGTGACTGAATCAGTCAGTTGCCTCATTTCCGTCCACTCTCTCTCCTCATTCAGTCTTGAGAATTGTGAATATTCAGAAGAACTCAGTTCTAAAATATACCCATATACCCGATTCTTGGGCACCTACATTTTGAGGTTCTTAAATGCTAATTTTTCTGAGCCATTTGGCTAAGGATGAAGGTAAATTGGTGATTTCCTTTATATAATTTAATAGAAGAAAGTATAATGAGGATTAAGTTATTTGCATATTCTCAAAATATCTCTCCCAAAGATGTTTATTAATTACAAAAATAAAAGAGTGGATAAAGTTCATAGACATTATATTAACCAAGTGATCAAGATCAATATCACCACTCAAAAAGACATATCAACATCTTATCCATCCCTGCGGTCAACAGAGAAGGAATTAATTTCTGTAGTATTGTTAACCAAAAATGTTCAGTCTCAGTCTAAGCATGAGTAAATCATCAGACAAATTCAAATTGAGAGATCTTCTACAAAATAACTAACCAGTACTCTTCAAAAGCGTCAGGGTCATTAAAGGCAAAGGAAGACTGAAGAACTCACACAGATTAGGGGAGATTAAGGAGATATAATAAGTAAGTGTATATATTGTGGGATCTTGGACAAATCTTAGGCCAAAAGAAAAGATTGGTAAGAAAGTAGTGAAATGTAAATAAGGCCAATGGATCAGTTAATGGTATTATACTCTATCAATGTCAATTTCTTTGTCTTCTTAACAGTCCTGAGGTTATATGAGTATAATATCAATGTCGAAAGAGAAACATGAAGGGTATAGGGGACCTCTGTACTATTTTTGCATTTTTCTCTAAGTGTAAAATTTTTTTCAAAATAAAACATTTAAAATTAATAGAAAACAGCCTACAAAAATAATTTTGGAATAACATAAGCAATGGAAAGACATAAGCAGATTTGTTTTATCCATGCAAAGAAATGAGACCTTTTAGAAAGGTGGAAGGAAAGTGAAATTTGTATACAAGGGAAAGGTAAAGAACAGATTGAGACTTACGCAGGCTGGAGCGAAGGGAAATGAGGCTGAGGCAGGAGTTTACTTCTGAACCAGAAGCACGCCGATTTCAAATTTTATCTTAGAATGAAACACAGCCCACTAAGAAACTCTAAATCTAAACAAGTTTTTTTTGTGTGCCAACAAGCTCTATTCCTCCATAATCACCAGCTAGCACAAAAACACCTTAGACAAGGCAATACCCAGAGAAAGGGGTCCAGTACCCCACAGGCTTCAGGTAAGCACAGTCTCCCAGATTTTGCTCAGCCACGACCTCACAACTGGCGAGACACCTATACCCACCTGCCTAAGAAGATGATAGTTTTCAGAAATAGTTATGAACATATTGTTTTCCTGTTGGCAGCAAACCCTTTTGTTTCCAAATGAAATCTAATGGGGAACTACAATAAGTAAAACAAAAAACACCATAAATGATAATAATCAAGCTATCAAACATCTATTCAGGGCATTCTCCATACCCCAGACACTGCTCTAAGCCCTCTACCTATATTATGTCAATTCATGTTCAGAGTAACCCTATATGATAGGGCATATTAACAGACTCACATTACAGATGAGGAAAGTGAAGCAGCAAAACATAATCCCTCCCACCCCAAGCATATTTTTAAGTTGGGTTTATTGAATATAATTATGTACAATAAAATCCACTGTTTTTGAGTTCACAGTTCATTGACAGATGTATACAGTCCTGAACTACATCACTGTAAAGATGTAGGCTATTGGCTGATTCTCTCAAAACGTTCCTTTGAGGCCCTTTTAAAAGTCAATATATATCCCACCCTAGACCCTGGGAAGTGCTTATCTATTTTTTTGTTCAGTACTTTTGCCTTTCCTATAATGTAACATAAGTGGAATCATACAGCATGGAACATTTTTTCTTTCACTTAGCACACAGCATGTGAGATTTATAGAGGTTGCTGCATTTATCAGTGCTTATTCCTTTAAATTGCTGAGTACTATTTCATTGTATGAATTTATAACAATTTCCTTATTTATTCAACAGTTGATGGGTGGCTAGGTTGTTTCCAGTTTGGGATTACTACAAATGACACCACTATAAATATTTGCATATGCATTCCTTTTTGTAAACATATGTGTGTGTTTTAATTTCTCTTGCTAAAATACCTAATCTAACAGTGAGGTTGCTGTTTCTTATAGCAAGTGTATGTTTAAGTCTATAAGACACTGACAAATGATATTCCAAAATGACCATATCATTTTGCATTCCCATCGGCAATGTATGAGATCTCCAATTGCTCTACATCCTTGTCAGCCCATGAAACTCTCAGTCTTTTTAATTTTAGTTATTCTAGTGGGCATGTGAAGGTATGTCAATTTTAATAGGTTTTAATATGTATCTCCCTAATTAATAATGATGTTGCATGTATTGTTGTTTATATACCTTCTCTGGTGAATTTTCTGCCAATTTTTATCAATTTCATCAATTATTGAGTTGTAAAAGTTCTTTGTATATTCTGAATTGAAGTCCTTTATCAGAAATGGATTTTATATACTGCAAATAGTATTTTCTATGGCTTAGTTCTTAATTTTCTTAAACAATGTCTTTTAGAGAGCAGAAATCTTTCTTCCTTCCTTTCTTTCTTTCTTTCTTCCTTCCTTTCTCCCTTTCTCTCTCTCTCTCTCTCTTTCTTTCTTCCCTGAGATAGGGGAAGGGAGAAAGAAGGAGAGAGAGAGGAACATTGATGTACAAGAGAAACATCAATTGGTTGCCTCTTGCACATCTTCAACCAAGGACCTGGCCTGCAACCCAGGCATGTGCCTTGACAGGGAATCAAACTAGCAACCTTTTGGTTTGTGGGATGACACCCAACTTGCTGAGTCACACCAGTCAGGACTAGAGAGTAGAATTTAAAAATTTTAATGAAGTCTGACTTATCAATATTTTTATGTTTAATTTTTTGTGTGTTCTCAGAAATATTGTCTAATCCAAGGTCACAGAGATTTTCTATTATATTTTCTTCTAGGTCTTCTAAAGTTAAAACTTTTATTTTCAAGTCTGTGTCTGATTTCCAGTTAACTTTTATGTATGGTATAAAGGAATGGTTGAGGTTCATTTTGGCTTTTTTTTGTAGGCAGATAACCAATTTTTCCAGAGCTATTTGTTGAAGATTGCCCTTTCCCCATTTTAGTATCCCTCAGTCTTTTATTTTTATGCTATTGTGATTTGTTCATTTCAGTTTTCATTGTTTGTTGCTAATGTAGGCAAAGAAAACTACAGTTTGAAAAATTGACTATATCCTACAAAAATCACTTTTTTGTAAAATGATTTTAGCAAAACTCTAGCCTATTTCTCAAACTTTGATCAACCCCTTTTAAAACTTCATTAGAATGTTTAATTATAAAAGTGATATATGCTAATTGTGACAGATCAAAAGTCACAAAAATGAATAGAAAAATATTTGTGATCTTCATCTTGCCCTTGATCCTTCCTCCCTGAAGTAACCAGTGTTAACACACATTTCTTATGTTCTCAACATTCAAGCAAACGGTTATTTTTTAACACCTGAGGGCAAGAGGGTCATATGTAGTAAATGACAGGAGAAAATGCAGAACTAGCTTGGCAGACTATTTCCCTTTGTGTCTAGAAGTATAGGCCTTGTGAGAACATAGAGTTGGCAAAAAATAATAAAAGCAAACATGCAAGAAAAGTTTGCAGAAAAAAAGTGGTGTGTGGAAAGCAGCAAAGGGAAAAGTTAATATTTACAAAAAAGAAAAATATTTCTTGCTGACTTGTGGGGAGAAGACAGGTCTGTGGAGCCCATGGGCTTAAAAACACAAAGAATTCAAGACCTTTGAGACAAATAGTATCTTTGAAAACTTGAAGGTGACACTACTGTAAGCCATAAAATTTTTTTCACGTCTCAACTGTGGTATAAAAACAATAACGACCTTCAAACCTAAAGCCACTATGCAGAAAAGGCAAATGGACAACTGCGTTGGAACTCATTTGGAAAGAGGGTCCATGGGCAGAGGTGGCAGCCAGACAAAGCCTGGTAACCACTTTCGGTATGGTTCAAGACCTATAAACTGTGACGTGAAAAGAGGACTCACAAAAATGACCAAGTTGCAATTTTCCACCAGAGAAAATGAACCCAAATCAAATTACTTTATAAAGAATGGAATGCAACATTATGTGTATTCTTCATCTATTTTGAAGTCCCTGGAAATGAAACATTTTCTCCAACATAGGTATTATGACCTATTTACTAAAACTCTTAGACCGATGATGAATTAGAAATCTGTGAATGGCTTTAAGGGCCAGGAATTCTGAATTCTAATCTTGCTTCTGCTTTAAATATGATATATAACTTTGAGATAATCTCTCTTCCTCAATCTTTGCCTATGTAAAAATTAAATTTTTAAAAATCTGCCTTCTAAATAAACCTGAATTTTTGAAATTGTATCCATTATTAAAGATTTCCAAAATACTGTTATGTAACCAGAAAAAAAAACAGAATAAACACTAAATAATAAATGTACAGTAAAAATATAATTCACTCATCCAAATACCACTTACATAGCAACTCGGGCTCTCCAATCATCATACAGACCTTGAGTGTCATACAGACACTTCACGGTGTGATCTAACAGAGCCTACTTTGTTCTTTGGATAGCCAGCCTCTATCCAAGAGGATAGAGGCTTTGCTCAAGCCAGGCTTTGCTCCTGGCTTAGATCTATTCCTATAATCTTGCTTCTCTCTAGCCCATAGAAGATTAGAAGCAACAAACTAAAAGGCAGGGAAATAAAATCTAGTGATTAGAAGCAAAAATAAGTGTACTATTTAAAATAGCTAAAGAGAATAATTTTAAGGAACAGATATAATCACTCTAAGTCATCTCGCACTGAGACCAGTAGTTTGACATATATTACCCGATTTTTCGGACCATAAGATGCACCTAGGTTTCAGAGGAGGAAAATAGGAAAAAATTTTCTAGAGCAAAAAACATGCTAAAATGTTTAATAACATAAATAACATAATACTTCACCAATGTAAATGTAAACAGAACTCAACAATGGCATTAACAACTATTATTCCTCCCAAATTGGTGGGGAGTGCATCTTATAGTTCAAAAATATGGTAATTCATAATGATTACATTCACAGGTTTGGAAATGGAAGGACCCTGAAATTTATCTGATTCAACTTCCTCATTAACAGTGAAGTAAACCAAGGTCTAGAGACCTATTGAGGTGTTGCTCCAATAGGATGGCCTCTCTTTCTCCCACTCCCTTACACACACACACAAACACACACACACCTACTTAATGATTGAGCTGAAACCAGAATTTTAGTCCTACTCTGGCAAGTGATTTTGAAAGGTTGAGAAAAGTTTACATTTCTTGAAGTATATCCCGTATCAGAAGCAAGGCATTTGATAATTTATTTTAGAAAAAGAAGCCTCAAATTCGGATAAAAGTCTAACTTTGTATTCATCAGATTAAAAACATGTTGAACATCTCATTTCCCAATAGTTATATAAATTACAAAGATAGTGCACTTATGTCTATGCACAAGTATGTCTGTCTGTGTGCACATGTGTGTTAACAAGTACCCTGTTATTGTTGGAGCCAGCTCATTCAAGCTCTCAATACCCTTTGGGGCATCCTTGCTCAACTCCACATCAGAGACCTCTCACAGGCAGCTTGAAAGCAGCCATGGTGGGAATATTTACACTACAAAAATCAGCTACTGCTACAGATCAGGGTCTTGTTTTTTTTTTCAGGAAAGCTGAACATTTACCAACATACCACTTTATGGTATATAATTATATACTTATTTCTTGAAAAAAAATGTAACCTTAATAATCATATGTCAAGTTATTGAATGTATGCATTCAATAGTGAATATGGTATCTCTAATTTTTATTTGTTTTTGTAGACATTAATATTAATTGGATGTTTTTTCTTTTAAATATGAGAAGAAAAGAATCAAGGCCTTTTTCATCACTGACACCCTACTATACACTTAATAAAATGAATGGGAAAGAGAAAAATATATACTCATTTGTTCAGTTTTGCCAAGCAGTACTTTAATATGATGTGAGGAGACCAAGGTCCCAGTTCTATGGTTTGTTGTGTGACAAGACACAGAGCATGTGACAACCACATCTCATATGCTATGTGCAGTCTTAAACAGCTAGAAATAAAATTTTAGTGTTTCTTTGTGAATTTGAAAGATCTCATGCTGTAAGAACAGAGTATAAATATAGTATCACATGACAAGAGGCTAGGAGTTTCAGACCCAACTTTGTGAAGTATATATAATATTTACAAGTGCTATATATATTATTGCCAATTACTTTTGCTTTTACAAAATCTTTCTGAAATGAAAGTGGTTCTCTTATAGTTTACTTCAGTCAAATTTTTCATGGTTAAAAGGGGACTCTTTTACATAGTGACCAAAAGTATTGCTGTTGTATTATATGTGATAATCAGATAGTTCCCCAAGCTCTCATACCCACCTTATAAAATGGAATACTAGTTGTACTAAATCTTTATTAAAAGAGACCAAAGGTCAGTTAGCATAATGCAAGTGAGAATTTTAAAACTGATAATATAAAATGGTTTGGTTTTATATTCTGGGACTGTGTATACAGGCAACATTCTTTTAACAGCTTTATTGAGATCTAATTCACACGCCATATATTTCATCCATTTAAAGAGTTCAATTCAATGGTTTTTACTGTATTCACAGATTCATATACTCATCACCACAGTTCACCTTAGAACATTTTTATTACCCCAAGAAAAATTCTGCAACCCTTAACCATTACCCTCCAGTCCCCTCAAATCCACTCCCAGATTTAGGCAATGACTAATCTATAAATCTGCTTATTCTTGTCATTTCAAATAAATGGAATCATACGCTAGGTGATAAATTGTGACTGGCTTCTTTCACTTAGCATAGAATTCTCAAGGTTCTTCCATGTTGTAGCACATATCAGTGCTGCATTTCCCTCCCCCACCTTTGTTTAATTGCTGACACTATTACAGATGTCCCTGTCTCCCCCCACCTTGTTGGCTGGCCTCTATCCATCCCCTACCCAAATAGCCTGGTAGTGGCATAAGAACATGCGCATAGATCAATGAAACAAAACGGAGAGCCCAGAAATCAATCCAAGACTATATGGTCAATTAATATTTGACAAAGGAGGCAAGAGCACACAATGGGTAAAAACAGTCTTTTCAATAAATGGTGTTGGACAAGTGGAAAACTAGTGCTTTTACAGATATACTGTATTTTGTTTTTCCATTCATCAGTCAATAGATGAACATTTGTTTTGTGTCCATTTTTTTAGTTCTTATGAATAATACTGCTATGAAATTTATTTGTAAGTTTTTGTGTGGAAATATGTTTTCATTTCTCTTGGGTATATACCTAGAAATAGAATTGCTGGGTCATATAATAACTATGCTCAACAGTTTGCAGAACTGTCAGGTTGTTTCCTAATGTGCTGTACCATTTTACATTCCTACCTCAGGCAAGTTTTTACTCAGCCTCCATGTCCAGGGATATGTATATTATGGAATCCCACCCAAACCCAAACAATCTAGTCAATTAATATTTTCTTTCCTTTATTCTTTCCATTCATATGTTAGTTTCTCATGAGTAAAAAACAAAATATAGGTAGGTCAGCTGTCGCTAGCTTGACTATTCTACTGCTTTGGCTTGGTGGTCTTTGAAATACCCAACATTTTTAAAACAATTTTTATCTAAAGTTTCAATTAATGAGAATTTGTAGTGATAATTCATGTGATTAGATATTACTAAGACAAACTCATACACAAGGTCTGTAGCAAGGTAAATAAACCTCATTCAGTGGGTTCTTTCTTCAAAGTCTGTTAGAGAACAAAAAAAATAGTTCCAGTTGTTCAGAGGACCAGAGTCAACTAAACACTCCTAATGTTAGGTTCCTCTGGATCTATTTTCGGTGAATGAACTTGAGAAGGCCATACTATAAGAGAGAGGCCTAGAAACCAAAACTCGCATTTAACAGAAGGATTTGAAATACTGATATTCTCTACTTCTGTGTTGGAAGAAGTCATAGCTACAACAAGGACTATGTTTTTTAATGAAGTGGCAGCATCTTACATCACCTTGCTAGCCTATTCAATTTTACGTCTTCCCACATACACTTATCCATAGCTGTAATTATTCATAGGCAGGTTTTTATAGGCAAGTTACAAAAAGAAAGAAAGAAAGAAAAGCAATTCTAAAAGGAAACTATAGAAAAAGAGAATTCACTCTTTTTGGGGGAAAAAGAAGTTTGCCTATTAATATTTAGTCTCTTTAATATCTCAGAGTCAACATGAGTGACTTACTTAGAGAAATATCACATCCCCAGGGACCCCACAGAATTTCATTGAGGCCACTTTACCACTGACCTGATTCCATCTGCCTTAACGTCCCTACTACTGTGAAGCTCCTTGTAGAGAGAACCTTGATTTTTGTAACATCTTCACAATGACTTACACTTAAGGAAAGTTTGATCAATGTTTTATAAATGAAAAAAGTTAAAAGTTCAAAAGGAATAGGACAACATTAAAAACACGAGTCCTATTTAATTTGTACCAGGAGCAACAAAAGTGCCCAGGTGAGAGGTAGCATTAGTAAAACACACTAGTCCTGCTTCTGCCTGAAGCCCGCCTCCGTGTCTGAAACGATGGCACATTCAGAGAGCAACACACTAGTTCCTCTATCCATTGCCACAGTCTGGTACTTATACAAGAAATAAAGAGCACTTGGTCCTACAAAACTGGCAGGAGGTGAATTTGAGTGGCATTAAAGCAAAAACTCCATTTATCACTGTATTCAATTTTTTGACACAGCCACAATTACATATCAAAATTTCTGGGAATGTTTCAGTGGCCAGTAATAATTTTTTAAAAGTTCTTCCCATCAGGAAACTTATCTTTTACAAGAATTGGATGAAAAGAGACCACAGAAGTACCGGTACTTTTTGTAAAGTACTAACTTGCCATAAAGTGTCACTTTAAGTAGATTCCCCCTAATTCAAAAAAATCCTTAAAAAGTGAATAGGAGTGAGTAATCAAACCCAATGCTGATCTTCCTAGTTAATTTCAGAAGTGTCCCTCATACATATCTTTAATATATTTTAACATGACTCTCCGACATAATTATTTCCACATATATGCTTCTACATATATGGTAAATGACCTCACAAAGATGTACTTGTGTAACCACCACCATGTAGGCACTAACCGTTACCTCTACCTTTACCAGGGTGATGAATTTCCTGTTTAACTAGTAGGTGTCTGAAAGGTACTTGCTTCTGAACAGCTACTGGGTGATAGTGACTTTCAAATGCCCTAAGAAATATAATAGAAATACAAATGATGGGTAGTAGAATGGAAAGAACATGGCCTCTTGAGTCAGAAAGGCTGTACTCAAATCTCAGTTCCATTTTCAAAAGTTATATGGCCTTAGTTTTAATTACAGCTAAGCCTCAGTCTCCTTACTTGTGCAGTATAATTACTACCCCCTGTTTTCGGGAATGATATCAAGAAATAGATGAGATATAAGCACTATAAAGATCCGGCTACATAACATATACCAGATTAGAGGCACTTTCTATTCCTTTCTCCTTCCCTGGTTGTAACATTAAAGGTCATAGATCATAAAATCAATGTTTGCATTAAGAGGATTATACAAGGTACTGTGGCTCTACAAAATCGCTTACATAAATAGGTTCCATCTATCCATGAGGTTGCCTGTAAACAGGAAATAAAGTAAAAACTATAAAACACCCCCTCAACATTCCACAAACATATTCATTTTTTCTCATCTCTTTTTGTAGCAAAAAAAAAAAAAATGCCTTTCATGTTCCCTGCTGATGTTCTAACCTCACTTTACTAGCAGTGACTTTCAGTCGGTGTTCCACTTCTGTGGGGTTGGTAGTGCAAGCATTACTCCTTGTAAATCTTCCTCTGAAGATAAACTGCATGTAATGGAGAGAGGAGACTTTTGGAGGAAACTCACCCATCTTAGTCAGGTGCAGTCCCAGGACCTGAGTTTAACCTGAGGAAGTCTCTGTTTGCCAAACCTTCCTTCAGTCTCATTACATCTTTTTCCTCATTCCCTTCTTTTCTCCCTGTCCTTTTCTCAGGCCTAAGATTAACAAGCACCAGAGTTCTATGGCCCATTTTTAATATGCATCACTCTCCTCTTAGCTATACCATTGCCAAGTGTTCTAGCATGAAATTTCTAGGGTGCTAATGTTATTGTCATTCTCCAAACAGACTGCTGATGGTCTTCTGTCCAGAGTTTTTCCTCTTGAGCCTTCTGAATGCCAGATACTGAAGAGCATAAGTACAGAATAGCTAATTCGACATACTATTCAAAGACTTTATGGGTTATTAGATGAAATATTCATTGAGGGGTGGGAAAAGGTACTAGAAAGAGAAGTGTTAAGGAAACCCCAGCCTATTGGGTTTTAGTGTGTATTCCTCTCAAGGCAACATGTGTTTCTGTAGTAAAGGCTACAGTATACATGATATCTGGAAGAGTTACCAATACTGGCATTGACTGAAGAGCCCAGAGAGTGACCATGGTAAAGTAAAAGTGCAAAATTATGCTCTATTTTACAAAGTAATATTAATTGCATATACTTTTAAAATATCCCATTATTTATGTCTAATTACCATTGATATTAAAAATTTTAATGTAGATCATTAAACCTTTTGATTCATTTACATAAACATTGCTGGACCAGAACATATATGTCAACCTTCTTAGAATCTTGCTCCCATAACACATTCATCTATTGTTTGCTTATCTCCTCACAACTGTAAAAAGCATAAGGGAAGGTCATCTATAACTGAGTATATGTTTCATGAGCTACTAATAATTGAGATGACCAATTACTTGATTTCATAAATTAATTAAAAAATCTTCTATTTATTTGAACTCACCTACTAAAACTATATTTTTCTGTATATATTGTTAGAACATAAAAGAGGAATATAAATGAATTGAGTAGAATATAAATGAAACAAAATACAAATAAACACAACTGTCTTTAAATGCACCGAATCATCAAAAAAAATGGATCCTAAATTTGCTGAGCTCTTACTGCAATTCTATTTTAATATATTCACTGGTACTTATATTTAGCACTGGAATGTTCTCCAATCATGTTTGGTATAAAGGAGAAGAAAAATCACCTGAACACTAGATTAACTTGTAAACCTGAAGAGACCATGCACAGAGTTGTGAGTATCCTACTGATAATTTCTTATCTAAAACCACCAGGTTTTTCCCTCACTCTACCTCTTTCTTGTAAGGCAGTTTATTAAGTGATCAGAAGACCACACATCATGGTCACCAAATACACAACACATGGAGAGAAAATACAAGTTATTTTTTGTGGAGCATTCTTTAAGAAAATAAGAAAAACAGAAAATGAAGAGAAACCAAAAAGTCTTGCTTTTATTACGAGTACACATAAAGTAAAGCAAGGAGGCTTATCTTAGCCCTCAGTTATCTAGTAACTGTCCACACTGTTTTGTTCCTTTTTTCTCTCTTCACCACGGTATGTATGTCTTTCTCTGCCTCTTCTCTTGTCACACATTAGTCCTCCATCAGCTCATACATAAGGCTGTGCTAAGTCAGAGCCTTCATTTCCAACAATTTCCCAACCAGAAGACATGCTTCATTTTTTAACTGGAGCATAGCTAATGATGCAGATGAAATCCGGGCCCGGTAACATTTGATCTGGTCTCAGACAAGGGAAGCAAGGTGGCATCAGCTTCCTCTGATACCGTCTGCAGCCAAGGAGCGGCACCAGTATACGAGTGACATGCATATCACATGTATCAAAGTGGAAGCTCAATCTGCACAGCAATAAGACTCTCTCACATCCCAGCATGGGTGCTGGCCCTGAGCTGCAGTTCCAGTAATTGACATAGTTGCCCAATGCTACAAAACAAACTCAGAAACTATTCTCATTAGACATCCCCCTGCTTTGTGACTCTGTTATTGTAAAACCCGAACACTGAGCCCCATACCAGCGTGGCTCTGTTTTTAATTAGTTCTGATGGCATTGGGCTGTAAGCCAAAAAAAAAATGAACTTCCTGTGACTGAGGCTTGCTGCTCAGTATGTTGCTTCCTTCTTAAAGAGATTGTTTTCACAACATTTTATGAAAAGGACTACTGACAGAAATAATATAAGTTTTTACTGCTTTTGATATTTTTTTCAGGCTTATAAAAAGCAGCCAACAGTCAGAGAATTTGTAAAGTTACAATGCTATTATTTGGTCTTTTGTGTGACCCAGTTGACTTGTCTTTTGATTAAAGACATCCTACCCGATTAATTTTTTTAATGGAGAAACACAGGCTTCTGTTAAAATTTTAAGACCATGAATGTTTTAGTGTTCCACTAAATTAATTTGGTGATATATATTTTACTGCCTGGGTCATTGCTGGCATAGTGTTAGAACTGAGATGCTGGTGAGGTCACCTTCTGAATACAGGGAAGTAAAGAGCTGATAAGAACTCTAGCTAGATAAAGAACATTTAGATAAATGCTAAAATCTTGTACAAAATAAACCTTCTCTGGCCACAGATTCCTATTTCTATAGAATCTTTTGAAGATATTTTCTATATGGGAAATTTATTGTTTGAGTCTCCTCCCCAAGTTAGAAACTAGATGTTTGTTTCCTGGATTACTTTGTAACTTGTCATGACATATGACTCGGAGTCTGCCCATTAGACACAACCACATGCAACTTCATGAAAGTGAAATGAGGAAGGATATTCCATGTGGAATCTATTTTTCCAGGAGAAGCAGAGGGAAATCCAGTGTTGAGGGGCAGCAGTGGCCCAGGTCACAGGTAGGACACCCTACACCACTGTTAGCAGCGCCCGAGCAGGTATTTATTTAAAATAAATTGTGTTTACTTTTATTGGGTGCTGACTAAAGAGAAGCACTAGATTGTAGAGTCAGAAGATATCCAAGAATTATCTCAGTCTTCTCCATGTCTCTAAAAGGTAATTATATACAGTTTTCTGTAAAAGACCACAGAACAGAAAGTCACTGATTCTTTTCCCTTTTTTATTTTTATTTGTATTTTCTATTACCATTTAGTCTACTTATAATCCCCTCACCCCCACAATCACCACACTGTTGTCTATGTCCTTATGTCCAGCATCCATAAGTCTTGTGTCCTTTCTGTTCAATCCCTCCACGCCCTAAACTCCCCCACCTTAGCTGCCATTCTGCTCTGTATCTATCAGTCTGTTGCTATTTTCCTTGTTAGTTCAGCTCATTCATTAGATTCTGCATACGAGTGAAATTAGTGGATGAAACAACTATGCGACATTTACACAATGGAATACTACTCAACCATTAAAAAAAAAGAAATATTACCCTTTGCAAAATATGGATGGAACTGGAGAGCATTATGCTAAGTAAAATAAGTGAGTCAGAGAAAGCCACTGATAATTTTTCATTCAAAGCTTATTCACAAATACAAGTATTTTCTGACCGAACCACAATAATTCCTATAATATGTATGCATCTCTTTCTTCTAAAGATATCTAGTAGCTAGATAATCTTCTATGCATCCTTCAAAGCCCACTGTAAGTGCCACCTTCTCTCTGAAGACTTTTCTTATTTTCCTACCAAGTAGGAAGTGGTTTGCCTTCTTTGAACTCAGACACCCTTATCCCCAATAACAGTTATATACTCTTGCTGTATGCATACCTTCACTTCCCTGACTGGCATAAGTAAGCCTCTTAAAATGAGGACTCATCTCTGCATCCGTGGCCCCTAACAGAGTGCTCTGTACCTGCAATGCCTATATAGCATAGTGTAACCTATACTACTGCAATGTTTGCTCTCAATCGTGTAACTATGTTGAAAGCTCTTTGAAGACACAGAGCTTACTCATCCTTATATCCACCTTGGTACTTATATTCGTTGAATTGAATTAAAAACGTTAAACTAAATTTTTCCGTATATTTATTTCTTTTATTCTTAGCTTCTTTTTCCTTTCAGTTCTTCTTTGATCCTTTAAGAGTCTATGGTCTTCAGCATTTATATCACCCCAGTGAGTTTTTATGAAAGTAAATTCTTTCTTTGTCGCCATTGGTGACCACATTTATTATTGCTTTTACATAATCTTTGCAAACGGGTCATAAAATATTTTCATTATAGCTTATGGTTTAGAACAGTTATTACTGTTTCCTCCCCCTAGCACCTACATCTGGGCAGCTTTTGTGTAACATGTGCTGCACATTGCTGCAATTCCCCCAGCCTAAGAAGGGAATTCATATTCATCAGAATTCTACCATACCTCCGGTCCAAGGCCCCTTCTACATTCTTAGCCTCTCAACCAGAAAGTGGCAGTGAACTACCCACTTTCTCTTGTTCTTCTATCAGTGACATTTTTTCCTTTTGTACTGTCTTTAAATCTCTTTGGAGATCATTATAACTGCAGTCTCAAACTTCTTTCTAACTCTCCATAAACATTTATTTTCGATGTCCTCCAGGACCTTGCCAAAAAGGCACATGAAACTAAATATATGCATATATGTGTATATAAAATACATACATACATGTGACATATATTATATTGTATTTATAATACATATATATATAGTATGTATTTGTGTATGTATATGTATACACACACACACACACAGAAGCCCCTGCTGCCCTCTTTCTTCCATGAACTGCTTCTGTAATCCATTCAAGGCTGGGATCCTAAAGAAAATATTTGAACACTGACACAGTGACCTCCAAGACAGTACATACTTCCAATGTTTGGAGAGCAATAAATGACAATGGGCGGCTCAAAACTCTACCTTCTTCCATCCATTTTTGCCCAAGAATTGGATCCATAAGTAACTTCATCAGTCCCTGGAAATCTCATCTTAATTTTTTCCTTTGATATGCTCCCTATTTGGATTATTTCCTTTGCAATGTGGTTGGTATAGAAAGTCTCAAGTCTTTTAACTGATATGAACACAATCAATGCCCAACTATGTCTTTTCCCATATGGAGACCTCATGTTGTATCTTAGTGCCACCTAACACCCAGCAAAATGTTTTCAATTAAACAAGTGATAATTAACATTTTGCAGATCACAGATCCCTTTGAGAATTTGATGAGGGTTAGAATTCTCATCTCAGAAAAATGTACATGTAAACAAACACATAAATGCATGCATACAATATCAAGGGGTAAAGAGAACAACTGAAGCCTCTCTACGTCCCCCACAGATATTGTAGTAATCTCAGTTAAAAGCCTCTGCTGAAGTAGAAAAGAAGTTTTTAAAAATATGAGCCCATTAAATTATCCACATCCCTTGGAGCAATCGAAGAGACTATCATGAATCATATCAAGATGATAATGGGAACACAGGAGAGAAAATTCACTTTGGGGAATGAGCAATGCAGAAAGAGCACAATCTCTCAGTTACTTTAGAATGTCAAAATGTCACCTGTTAGCTGACCATAATGATGTCACGAGGACGAGCATTTGGTGACTCAGTTAATACATGTTTCATCCAGGTGTTGTGATTTCATATAGACTGATATAAAGGAAGGACTCATCTATGTATCTGTGTGTCTGATGGCTTGTCTTTCTGTTCATCCATCCATCCATCTAGCTATCTATATAATGTTATCACCAAATATGCAATCCCTTGCTCCAAAAAAATGTTCTCAATTTGTTTTGAGATTATCTCCTAAAATTCTAGGGCCTGCTTATTATTACAAGTCAAAATATAACTTAGATGTTTCAAAAATGCAAACAAAGTAGAAAAATATTTTAAAACCAAAACTTTGTTTGTTTTGTTGATTAGGTCCCACTTATAGGTTGAACAACAATAAAAATGATTAAAAAATAAAATAAATAAAAATGAACTGACGAAAAAATAAGGAAAAATAAGTAAAAGCTAAATCTTGACAGTTTTGATACTAGCAAATTCATAAGCAGTTGTTCTGTTCAATTGCTAAGTAATAGTCATTTTAAGAAAAGGTAAAGTACTGTCTACTAAACCATCATGATGAAGAATACTACCTACATTGGCTTCATTCTGCCCCTCAAAGAGACTTGCCATCCACTTGCTATTTGCTCCATTCTGAACATGCCAGCATAGGTTTGTATAGAGATCCTGGTATGTAGAATAAGTTTAGAGATGTTAAAATTTTTATTTATGAATGTCACTGGATAGCCAATAACTCACAAGAATTGCCATGTTACTCCAACAGGATTAACATACTCAAATACATGAACTAAATCCACAAAAACAACAATCCAACAGGTCTGACCTATACTCTCCCCACATTATTCCTTAGACTCCATCTCCTACTAGTCTCTCCCTTTTTTACATGCCATGCCCCACTTTCCAGGCACCAACCACACTCCTGGAATCAGGACTTGCGCATTTGCCTGCCAGAGGTGCTCTTTATTCTCTCACTTCTTTCAGGTGCTCTGGCTGTCAGAGCACATTAGCCTCCATGGATCAATTCTAATGTAGTGATTGTGTACAGTCAGCATCAGTCACTAAACCGATACATTACCTCTTCCACTGGGTTAATGACACAGAAAAGATAATGAGTGAATACTATGACATGTGTGTCCAGGTAGGTTGAGAGAAAAAGACATCGGATTTTTATATACTTTTGTCACAGAAGAAATGTGATCCCTAGTCTGAGGCCCTTGAAGCAACTTACAGTCTTTGTTCTGCATTATGTTTCCCAGATCCATGCCAAGTACTTAGTAGGAAGAATCCAAGTCAATTACCATCTCTGATTATGATTAAATAGATCCAACATACTGATTAGGGTCTCTTCCTATACTGCCTGCCAAGCTTGATAATTTTCTCTTGTCAATATTCTCCTTTACCTTTCATGGCTCCATCCTAATTCGGTATCATTTAGATTTACTACTGATGCTTCATGTGATGATGATAATCTTTCTCCAAGTAACATAAACAGAAATATTCAGCTAGAAAAAAAGAGAGAGGGGACACAATTGTGTTGAAACCTAGAGGTATACCTGAACAAAATAAGCAGCCTGGTGTCTGGTCACCTGAACAAAATAAGCAGCCTCTACCCTTTCCCTCCAAAAAACCACAAAAAAAACAAAAAACCCTAAAAGGTCACTGGTTCAATTCCCAGTCAGGGCACATTCCTGGATTGTAGGCCATATCCCTGGTTGAGGGCATGCAAGAGGAAGCCAACTGATGTTTCTCTCTTGCATTGATGTTTTTCCCCCTCTCATTCTCCCTCCCTTCCCCTTTCTCTGAAAATAAAATCTTGTTTTAAAATATGAACAATAAAATGGCAATAAATACATATCTACCAACAACTGAACCTAAGAAAAAAAAGAAGCAGAACAGAAACAAAATCATAGGTACAGAGAAAGTTTTGATGGTTGCGAGATGGGAGGGTGGTCAAGGGGATGGGTGAAAAACATGAAGGGATTAAGAAGTACAAATTGGTTGTTACAGAATATTCATGGGGATATAAACTCTAGCATAGGGAACAGAGTAGCCAAAAAACCTATGGACATAGACAAAATTGTGGGGATTGCCTGAGGGAGTGGGAGGACACTGGGTGGAGGGGGACAGAGGAGGAAAATTTGGGACAACAGTAATAGCATGAACAATAAAATATAATGAAAAACAAAAACAAAAAAAATATGCCTGGACTTCCACATGCAACATTTATGGAGATAAAAGATTCACTCTCCTGCCTGAAACCATCAAAATAGGTCAAATAAGATTGTCAAAATATGAAAAGCAAAGTTCTCAAAACACTGAACATCAGGCAATAATGAACAGTGACCCCTGAAAATCAGGAAATAGAGTGAGCTCTACAAACTCTACAGTTTACTGCATAGAGTTCCCAGGCTCCAGGACAGGGAGATGTAACTCAGAGCTGAGGGCCTGGGGAGACCAAGGCAGCTAGAATCTATAGGGCAGAGTCCTAAAGATGATAGAGCTGCACAGAGAACCATGAATATCTATAGAAATAAATTCTTCAGTATGCAGCTGAGTACTGATAAGCACATGCATGTAAGAGAACCACAGAGAAAATGCACATGGGAAGTAACAAGAAGCAGCAGTACCCAAGATCCACACAGAGGCAGATGTCATTCCCAGGAAACCTTAAAATTGAAAGGGTCTTAGGTATGGTACACAATAGTGTCTTGCCTCAAGAGCAGAGAATAATTAACCCTTGAATGAGCACTACTCCATTCATACCCTTTAAATCTTTAAAGTAAGACCTGAAAAAACAAGTATATTTTCAAGTAACTTAACTGTACTCCAGAAAAAAGACAAAGAATATTTATAGGACTATAAAAGTATCTAGTAACAAATAAGGTAAAATTCACTGTCTGTCAAGCAGTTGAAGATTACTAGACAAAAGCAGAAAAATAAGATTTATAATGAGAAGAAAAAGAATCAAAATTGGTCCAGAACTGACACAGGTGTTGGAACTAGGAGAGAAGAATACTAAAATGGTCATGATAATTGTATTCCAGGTATTCAAAAACTGAAGTAGAGACATGGAAGATTTTGTAATAATCAAATTAAATTCTCAGAGATAAAAACTACAATATGTGAGAACAAAAACGTACTAGTTACAAATAATGACAGATTTGACATTGCAAAAAAAAGATTTATGAACTCAAAAGACATAACAAACTATCCAAATAAGTCATGGAAGGAGGGAAGGAAGGAAGGAAAGAAGGAAAGAAGGAAAGAAGCATAACATAGGTGAACTGGAAAACATCAAGCAGCTTAATGTTCATGTAATTGAGCTAGTGAATTGAGAAACAGAGTGAGGCAAAAAAGAATTTCTGAAACTATCCAAACTTGAGGAAAATTATAAACCCATAAGTTCAAGTTACATGAATCTCAAAACAGAAGAAACTTGAAGAAAACCATACAGATATTGTAATATATATACATATATATATAGTAATCATATATATTATAATCAAACACTTTTAACAAGGAATAATAAAAATATCTCAAAGCTAGAAAAAAAAAGACATTGCATGTGTGGAAATGTAGAGCTACACAAAAAATGAAGGACATCAGAAATAGTAAGTACATCAGTAAACACATCACTTTTTCTCTTGTAATTTAAATGATGCAGAAGAGAATCTGCTCTTTAGATAATAATAGCACATATCCATATGTGTTATTATATTTCTAGTGTTAAATATATTTGTAATATATTTAGTAGTAAAATATATGAAAAATAGCACAAAGTTGGAGGAAAGATGTAAATATGCTATTTTAGGGCTGTTAAATTAATATTGTAAAGTAAAGTAGTATAATAATGTAAAGTTGTATAATATTAGTTGAAGATAGTCAAAATATATTAAGTACATTTATTATAAATGCCAAAGCAATCATTAAAATAGCAAAATAATAAAATATGGTTAACAGGAAAAAAGAGATAAAATGGAATATTGAAACATTTTTTAAAAATCAAAATGACAGAAAAATTGGAAAAGGCTAATTATGAACAGATGGGATAATTATAAAATAAATAGCTACTTGATAAACTTAAATGTAACCATACCAATAATGACATTAAATATAAATGGTCTTAACACCCATTTTAAAAAGCATATTTTCAATATAGTGTGGGGCAAAAGTAGGTTTACAGTTGTGAGTATGCCAAAGAGTTTATTCTTATATTATTAATTATTAATTGTTGCATTATTTTCCATCGGAATAACTGTAAACATACTTTTTCCCATTCCCTGTATATAAAGACAGAAGAAGTCAACACCTAATTATAAAAATCAAACCTGAATATAAATACACAAAAATGGTAAAAGTGAAAAATGGTCAAAGATATAACATATTAATGCTAATTTAAAAAGTGGCTATCCCTGACAAAGAAAATTTCAGAGCAGGAAATAGTACTGACAATAAAGATTATATTTTCATAATGATTAAGGGGTCAGTTCATCAAAAAGGTATAAAAATCCTAAATCTAATAACAAAGCATAAGGAAATGAAGAAAAAACTAAAAGGATAAATAAGCAAATGTCCAATTATAGTCAGAGATTGCACATCCCTCTCTTACTAAATGGCAGAACAATCACAAAAACCAGCAAGTATACAAAAGATTTAAACAACACTAAAAATCAGCTTGACCTAAACTACTTCACCCAACAACTGCTGAATATATGTACATTCTTTCAAAGGGCACATAGACTATCTACTCAAATAGACCATATTCTAGGCCATGAAATAAGTATCAATAAATGTGAAAGCACTCAGATCATATAAAATTAATTCTCCACATAAAAATAAAATAGAAATTAATAACAGATATCTGAAAAAATTACCACAAACGATTGGAAAATATGTGCATATGGATCAAAGAAAAAAATCAAAAAGGAAATTTTGAACTGAATAAAATTTAAAGGACATGTCAAAATTTATGAGATAGCACTAAAGTAGTTCATTTAAAATATATATATTTTTTATTGATTATGCCATTACAGTTGTCCCATTTCCCCCCCTTCATTCCCCTCCATCCTGCATACCCCTCCCCCGTCATTCTCCCCTTTACTTTATGTACGTGTGTCACAAGTTCTTTAGATTCTGTATTTCCCACACTATTCTTGCCCTTCCCACTATTTTCTATCTACCACCTATGCTACTTATTCTATGTACCTTCTCCCCCCTTCTCTTCCTCCCACTCCCCTGTTGCTAACCCTCCATGTGATCTCCATTTCTGTGGCTCTGCTCCTAATCTAGTTGTCTACTTAATATGCTTTTGTTTTAGGTGTGGTTGTTAATAACTGTGTGTTTGCTGTCCCTTCACTGTTCATATTTTTATCTTCTTTTTCTTAGATAAGTCCATTTAACATTTCATATAATAAGGGTATGGTGATGATGAACTTCTTTAACTTGACCTTATCTGGGAAGCACTTTATCTGCCCTTCCATTCTAAATGAAAGCTTTGCTGGATAGAGCAATCTTGGATGCAGGTCTTTGGATTTCATGATTTGGAATACTCCTTTCCAACCCCTTCTTGCCAGTAAGGTTTCTTTTGAGAAATCAGCTGACAGTCTAATGGGAACTCCTTTGTAGGTGACTGTCCCCTTATCTCTTGCTGCTTCTAGGATTCTCTCCTTTATTTTAATCTTGGGTAATGTAATTATGATGTGCCTTGGTATGTTCCTTCTTGGATCCAACTTCTTTGGGACTCTCTGAGCTTCCTGGACTTCCTGGAAGTCTATTGCCTTTGCCAGTTTGGGGAAGTTCTCTCTTACTATTTGTTCAAATGAGTTTTCTACTTGTTGCTGTTTCCCTTCCCCTTCTGGTACCCCTATAATTTGAACGTTGGAACATTTAAAGATGTCCTGGAGGTTCCTAAGCCTCTCCTCATTTTTTTTTTTTTGAATTCTTGTTTCTTCCTTCTTTTCTGTTTGGCCATTTCTTTCTTCCTTCTGGTCCACTCCATTGATTTTATTCCCAGTTTCCTTCCCATCACTATTGGGCTCCCTGTACATCTCCCCTCATTTAACTCAGTTTAGCCTTCATTTCTTTGTCTAATTTGTGACTAAAATCAACCAGTTCTGTGAGCAACCTAATCACCAGTGTTTTGAACTATGCATCTGATAGGTTGGCCATCTCTTGATCGCTTAGAAATATTGGCTCTGGGGCTTTGAGCTGTTCTTCTTCTTGAGCCATAATGTTTTTGATCTGTTTGCACCTGTTAGGTATGAAGGATGGAGCCTTAGGTGTTCACCAGGGTGGGGCAACCCAGGTTGCTGGGTTGTGATGCTGTATGTGGGGGCGGGGTCCAAGAGGGGCAATGGCTTTGCTCTGCTCTCTCTCAGACCTCAGTCCCCTCTGCTGCTTCCCACAAGCAAATTGGGCCCTTCTGGTGCTGATTCCCAGGTGTGTGGGCTTGTGCACCCTCCAGAGCCCTGTGGGTGTCTCCAACAAACTCTCTTTGAGCCTGGGGGCCTCTCCCAGACACCTCAACCCCCGAAAGTTTTTCCAGTTGGTACTTTTAGGCTTTAATTCCCATTGCTGGGGCCCTGGGTTTTGTGGTCTGTCTCACTGTCCATTTTTTCACCTGGTTTACCTGCATGTGAATGTGTGACCATGGTCAGCCAGCCGCCTTGCAGCCTCACTGGGTCTGTCCATGGCCACCCTGAGCCTGGGATCTGTCAACTGCCACCTGTGCGCCTGGGTTGGTCTGACTGCCCTTTCCTGCGTGACCCCTCTCCACCAGCCACTGACTTCACCCCTCTTACAGGTCTGGCTGAATGGTTTGTTGTTGTTGGACTTTCGTAGAGTTCAATAGTCTCTCTGTTTTGGTTGTGTTTTTGTTACTAAATCTTTATTTTCTTTCAACTTGGTTGTGCGAGGAGGCACAGTGTTCCCACCTATGCCTCTATCTTGGCTGGAAATCCTCCTTTTTTAAAAGATATTATTTATTTATTTTCAGTGGAGAGGGGAAAGGAGGAGGAAAAAGAGGGAAAGAAACATCAATGTTTGAGAGAAACATTAGTTGGTTGCCTCTTGAGCACCCCCATCAGGGGACCTGGCCCACAATCCAGGCATGTGTCCTGACTGGGAATCAAACCAGTGACCTTCAAATTCACAGGCTGCTACTTAATCCACAGAGCTACAGAAGCCAGGGCACTAGAGTAGTTCTTATGAAGAAATTTATATTTTTTACTGATGCCTATATTAGAAAAAGAAGCTCTCAAATAACTAACCTAAATTCCCAATTTAAGAAACTAGAAAAGAACAATTAAACTCAGATTTAGTAGAATAAAGGACATCACAATAACAATAAAGAGCAGAAATCAATGAAAACCAAATAGAAAAAACAATAAAACAAAAATCTCATTCTTTCAAAACAATGAATAAAATTAAAGAACCTCTAACCAGACTGATCAAGGGAAAAAAGAATGGAGATACAAAATATAAATATCAGGAATACGAGAGATAATATAGTAATATCAGGAATAAAAGAAAAGATAAATTCCACAGATATTAAAATAAAAAGGAAATACTGTGAATAACTTTAAGCCAATAAATTTGACCACTTAGAAGAAAAGGATACATTTCTTTTTTTCATAGTTTACTTTTATTGTATACTTTCCATTACCATTTATCTCCCTTACACCTTTTTCCACCTCTATCCACCCCTCCCCAACTGCAATCACCACACTGTTGTCCCTGTCCATGATTTCTTTTTTTTCTCCATCCCTCTACCCCCCAACTGCACCCCCAGAGCTGTCAGTCTGCCTACTGTCTATCTACGAGTCTTTCTCTATTTTCCTTGTTAGTCAGTTTGTTCATTAGATTTTATATATGAGTGAAACTGTATAGTATTTGTCTCTCTAACTGGCATATTTCACTTATAGTGTAGAGTTCTCTAGACCCATGGCAGCTGTTGCAAAAAGTAAATTTTTCTTTTTTTACTGCCAAGTAGTACTCCACTGTGTAAATGTAATTGTTTTAATCCATAATTGTTTTATCCACTCATCTACTGATAGACACTTGGACTGCTTCCAAAACTTGGCTATTATAGATAATGCTGCAATGAATATAGAGGTGCACATATCCTTTTAAATTAGTGTTTTGGCTTTCTTTGAATAAAGTTCCAGAAGTGGAATCACTGGGTCATAAGGCAGTTTCATTTTTAATTGCTTGAGGTAACTCCCTACTGCTTTCCACAGTAGCTACACTAATCTGCATTCCCACCAACAGTGCAAAAGGGTTCCCCTTCCTCCACATCTTTGCCAGCACTTGTTGTTTGTTGATTTACTGGTGATAGCCATTCTGAGAGGTGTGAGGTGATATTTCATTATGATTTTAATTTGCATTTCTCTGATAATTAGAGACATTATGTATAAAATAATACATTTCTTAAAAGACACAAATTATTAAAGCTCACTGAAAAAGTAAGCAATCTCAATAATCTTTTATCTAGTAAATTGAATTTTTAATCAAAAGCTTTACTACAAAGAAAACTCCAGAACTGGTGAATTCTACTAGACACTTAAGAAAGAAAGAACACCAGTTTGATGCAAATTCTTCCAGAAAACTTATAAGAGAAGGGTATATTCTAATTTATTCTTTGAGAAGATCATTGAGCTGATTA